>NC_022018.1:21498703-21503228 GCF_000317375.1 Microtus ochrogaster
TCTCTCTCTCTGTAACAAGAAGTGGAACTGCTTTCCACAATGTCTGAACACAGAAGAGAGAAATAACACATGTAGTGGGATTGTGTTGTCCGTTTACAGAATTAGAAAGGATTTCTATGACTATTATTTCCTTCTCCTTGTTCATCTTGTAAATGCTGACAGGCAGGTGGAGGTGGGCTCTCCCTCTCCCTCACATTCCTGTCTCCCTTCTGAGTCTACTGGCTGAAAGAAGTGTCACCAGAAGTGAGGTGAAGGGGCCTCTCCACCAACTTCCTTCATCACCATCAAACAAGAGATGGCCCCATCTCCGAGACTAGGCAATGAATGGGGACAGGGTCCCTCTGGGGCTCTATTCTCTTTGGTAGGAAGAGTGAGTTGAGAGTGGAGTACTCAGAGAGGCTGCTCCTGTGTCGCTCTCTCCTAGCTGACATGTGGGACTTAAGAATAGCTACATCAGATGCTTGTTGAATTTTACATCAAGTTCCCCTAAATATAGAGAAACCGTGTAATGAAGATGGAGTGCTTGGATTTAGATTCATGCACTGCCACTTCCCTTCAGGGTGAGCCTAGGTGAGACATTAACCCTTGTCTGTCTGTGGAAGCGACAGTCCTGTCCTCACTTAGGAGATGTGGCCACATGATGGACAGAGGGTGACACATGTGGTAAACACTTTCCAGGTGGAATGAGCTATGTGTTTAAGGACAATTACGTTTCTCCTTCAGAGGGATTCTCTGAGTACTAACCATTTACCCAGCTCTTAGCTGTGACCTGCATGTAGTTTATTTTCTTCCCCAGCCAGGATCCCTACTCAAGGCAGGGAATGGCACTTTTATCAGGCAGTTAGTTTGGCTGCATTACAAGAAATACTATCCCCTTGTGAATGGACTGGCTATATGTTCAGCTTCTCGTTTTGTCCTGGGTTTGGCTGCCTCTTATGTCTTATGTCAGGGAAGCTGGGCCTGCTGGCTAGTCATTTCCCCTCAGTCTCTCTTCTTCCAGCAGGTTAGCCTATGCCTGCTGAAATGCTGGTTACAAACTCCAATAATGCCAATGTCAGCCATGTTCTTAGGTGTGAGTATTCTGCAAGTCCCTGACCCAGTCCCATTTGTATTTATTGTTCCATTATTGCCGGCTAGTCATACTGCCAAACCCAGAGTTAGTGTGGGAGGGGATACCAAAGGCGCCAGGGTCCTAGAGACGTGTGAGCAAAGCAGAAACCTACAGCTGTCTACCACAGACCATGCCTTGGTCCCTTCTCATTGCTATAGCAAAGTGACTGAAATGTGCTTGTCCTTGTTTTCTTTCCGCTGCTGTGATAAACACCATGGCCAAAAGCAACCTGGAGGAGGAAGCGGTTTAATTAGCTTGAATTTCTCATCATTGAGAGAAGTCAGGGCAGGAGCTCAAACAGAAACTGAGGCAGAGACCATGATGGGATGCTGCTTACTCTCTCACCCCCTCTCGCTTGCTTGCTGACTTATGATTAGCCAGCTTCCTTACACAACCCAAGACTAACCACCCAGAGGTGCCATTGTCCACACTGACAAGATGCTCTCCATCTGTCAGCATTAATCAAGACAATTGCCCATAGGCATAGTAGCAGAGCAATTTGATATGGCTAATTCCTCAGTTGAGACTCCCTCTTCCCAGATAAATCATGGTTGTGTCAAGTTGATGATAAAAACTATCCAGGACAGTGTTATACAAAGAAAAGAAGTATTCACAGTTCTTGGGTACCAACATGCTGTTTGTTTTGGTTAGTGTTTCTATTGCTTCAACAAAACACAAGGACCAAAACAAGTTGGGGAGGAAAGGGTTTGTTTGACTTACACTTCCACAGCAATACTAATATTGAAGGGAGTCAGGACAGGAATTCAAATGTGGCAGGAACTTGGGTGGATCTGGTACAGAAGACATGGAGGGGTGCTGCTTACTGACTTGCTCCCCTGATGTGGGAAGTGTCCTTCTGTATATGTGTTGCTCTTATTGGTTAATGAATGAAGTGGCTTCAGTTTATGGCAGGGCAGAATATAGCCGGGCTGGAAGAGATATATAGAGGAAGTAGGCAGAGTCAAAGAGACGCCATGTAGCTGCTGAAGATGACAGAACCTGGTAAGCTATAGTCTCATGGTGATACACAGTATAATAGAAATGGGTTAATTTAAGATTTAAGAGTTAGTTAATAAGAATCCTGAGCTAATAGGCCAAAAAGTGTTGTAATTAATATAGTTTCTATGTGGTTATTTGGATCTGGGAAGCTGGGGAATGAATGAACAGCCTCCACTTACAAAATAGTGTAACATGGGGCAACTACATCCACATAAAAACTGAGAGAGCTTGGGAAGGAATTCTAGATACAAAAGAACAGAGTTAAGCACAGCTTCTTTGTAGCTGCATTTTTTTTTCAGATAGACTTTGTTGGGGTTTGTGAGGAGCATGCTACAACTTTCTTAATGGCAACATAGACCTGCTGTTTCCCTGGAGCTGGGGCTGTAAGCATGGCTCGCAGAAGTAGTGAATGTACTTCTGCCATGTTAAAAGGCTAAGAGAAGTGGGGCTGGCATCCAGAGCTGCTGTGACTATACTGATTACCATTTTAAAATGCTCTTTGTCAGAAAAGAATTTCAGATACACAATAGGACAGACATTCCGACATAAATAAAACTCTGAATGAGACACAGTGCGTTAAAAAAAATGTACACAACTTTGGGAGACAGAGAAAAAGAGTATAGATAGTTACAATAAATGAATAGTTAAAAAAAGAATATTTAAAGATACAGAGTACAGACAATCCTAGATTGAAGGAGTAAAGAAAAATAAGACACATAAAGATGGTATATATGCAGAAAGATCGATTATGTATATTTTTGTGTTTTCTTTGAATTTTTTGACTACAGAGAGACATTTGATTCTGGGGGCTGCTAAGGTAAACCAACATATATGTTTTAAAGATATCTGGACTTCAAAATTTGGGTCTAATGATATGTTACTTTGGAAAAGAGGTTCTCTGGTTCTTCTTTTGTTTCCACAGAAGATGAGAACCTTTGGATTCCTTTCAGGTTAATGTGGCTTGATGGAACAAGATCCCCCAAAAGATCTCTGTGAACCCCTAAAATACTTCACCCAGCAAACAGCAGGAAGTAGTTTGGAGAAAACAATGCCAAAATTCCCAAAATGATTGTTTGTAAATGTTTGTTTTCATTTAAAGGGGCTTTATTATAAGTGATTAATGATCACAATCAATTTCTAAAAATATAAGGAAGATATGATATATAAATGAATACTTTACATTGGTATGGACTTTTGTATTTTGATACAAATTTAAGGTCAATTTTGTTATGTGTATTGTTTAAGGTATTATGTGTTTGTGTAGCTCATTTAAAAATATAATGTATAATTAAAATTAGGCCTTAACAAGTAGTCATTTATAATAATCAAACTTGTAGTCATATTATTTAGATTTTCCAGATATGCAGAGGCATATTTAGATAGATAATCTTCAGTACTTCAAAGAACTATGAAATATAGCATTTAAAAGGATTTAAGAACTTACACTTTTCTTGACAGTGAGACGTCTCTGCTTCTGGCAGCACCAATTACTTCAAAAAGGTTGGTGGGCATTGAAGAAACACATTCTGAAATTTGCCTTCAATATAATAAGACTAGGCATTTGGGTAAGAAACTGCTCTTGCCTGGACTGCTTAATGGTATGCTATATGAACTGGACATGCGGGAACCATAGAAACGTGACTGCTGATCTTTCCAAAAGATAGGATGGTCTTTTAGGGTTCTTGCTTCACAGAAGAAACTGCCAGACATTCTCAGGACATAGGAGAAAGCAACTGATGGACTTTTCCATTACAAAACAGAACAGATCTTCAAATTTCCTGCTTTATGGAAAAGTCTGCTGGATAATATAGGCCTATAGGCTAAAGATGAATGCCCCAATGTTACAGAAGAAGTTTGGGTGACTGTCCAGGCAGTGAGGTGTCTCTGTCAATTCTAGAGTTTTGGAAGTTGCTTATAATGCACTTCCTCTTTACTTAGGTAATATTATTTCCTCCTGGGTTCTTTAGTGGAGTTGAAGACAGATAGTTATAGTTTTCCTTAGTTATGATAAAGGATAATTAGATATAAAACTTTAGACTTACGAAGATAGGATAGATGATAGAGAATTTTTCTTAATTTGCCAAATGTAAATAGTCTAGATATTGTAACTATAATTGTTGCTTGATAACATTTTATTATATTTAGACAGAAAAGGGAAGATGATGTGAGAAGTCCTTCTATATATGTGTTGCTCTTATTGGTTAATGAATAAAACTCTTTTGACCTATGACAGGGCTGGAAGAGATACATAAAGAAAGTAGGCAGAGTTAAGGAGATGCCACGTAGCTGCCAAAGGAGAAAGATGTCAGAACTTGGTAAGCCGCAACCTTGTGGTGATACATAGAATAGAAATAGAAATGGGTTAATTTAGAAGGAGAGAGAGCACGAGCAAGGAACTCAGGACCGCGAGGGGTG
>NC_022018.1:21503878-21525218 GCF_000317375.1 Microtus ochrogaster
ATTTTCTCAATTGAGGTGCCCTCCTTTCAGATAACTCTAGCTTGTGTCAAGCTGACATAAAGCTAACCAGCACGCTGATGATGGCTGTCCTGGCAGTGGAGAAGAAAGGGAAGTGGAGATGTCAGAAAAGGACCAAGCCATCTTGATTTCATCCTTTCTCAGCATAGCTAGCTGTTAGCTCTGTATTGCTGCTTTCACAGACTGGAGTCCCCATGCATAATGGTTGTCCTCTAGGCTGCACATCATGAAGGCTCCATCTCCACACCATCCAGTGGCCATTAAGATTCCAACACGTGATGCTGGGATAGGGAGCACATTCATAGTACGGCTCAGCATAGCTCTCATGCTCCTTTACCCACTGGGTGGTCACAAGCTTTGCAAATTCAGTAATGTCAGAAGCCACTGAGTTCTACTTTGTTCTCTCTCTACGGCCAGACTCCCATCAGCACTCCACTTGGAGACTCTCGAGTAATGGCCCTTCAAGCTCTGTCAACTCAACAAACAAAACATTAATCAATACCACTATAGTCAAGGATAAGGAATAGAAAGGAAACTGACATTTGTTTAAGGCTACTGATTGGTGGTGACTGGGCCTAGGCACCTCCCACCAACACCAGCACCAGCACCACCAGCACCACTACCACCACCACTACTACCATCACCACCACTACCACCATCACCAGCACCAGTACCACCACCACCACCAGCAGCACCACCACCATCATAAAGATGCATATTCTTCTTTTAGTCTTCATACTCCAAACTTTATGCAAGATGGGTATGATTAGCTCAGGTTTTGCAAAAGAGTAAATGAGTCCAGAGAGGTCAAGAAACCTACCTGAGGTCACACAGATTTAAAACAGTAGAGATAGAATTTGAACTTAGGTCTGCCGGTGCTGTGACGTTTTTGCTCTGAAATGCTACAGGGCCCAAGGGAAATAGTGATTGTCACATCAAATCTGTCTGGGTATGTGGCTTCAGTGGGTGACAATGTACCTATCATGACTGATTGACCTGGTATAGGTAGTGCCCACCACTAGCTGAATGCACATTCATTTGGTTGAGGAAGATCAGCTGTTGACTATAGATAATAAACCAGGAAATATTTCAATATTAAGGAATGCAAGTTTTGGCAGGGAATGGCTTGATGACTTAATGATGAGCACCAGAGGCTAATTTGAAGGCAGCAGATATCTCCGTCTGTACTGAAAATAGGCTGAGCTATTAAAATGAATGGCAGACAAGACTGGAGACAGCATTATTTAAATTGGATGGAATGCAGGATGCTCAGAGTCAGGTAATGACTTTTCTTCCCCCTTAGGGTTAGTCACTAGATGTGCTTCTGAACCTGTTCAGGGCCACAGACTGATTGTAGGGGGCCTCTTCCTACAGGATCCATAGACTGGTGGTGGAGGACAGATAGCACTACCAGAGTGCCGTGACACCCCTTTTAGTGAGAGCCTCCTTTCATAGTCTGTTTTGGCTAACTCTCAGTTACCTGACTTGCCCAATCTTGAAGAAAAGCCAGTTTTTGAACCAGCACCACTGATGTATGGAGCTGGCATTGGTGCTTGGGAAAAAAAAAAGTGGGATGCATAGGGAGTGTCTTAGTAACCTGGGACTCCTCTCAGGTTGGGCTGTGGACACGACCCTCTTCAAACAATGCGACCTGTTAGCAATGTAGGACTCTCTTTGCATAGAACTGAACAAATATCTGATTTAAATAACAGAAACAAGTTAGTCCCCTTTGGAGTCTTTGACAATGCCCCTTTTCTATTCAAACACATCCTGGAACATGTATGGGGACTGAGACTTGGAATTCTTTCTGTTAGTGATGATATATTATGCAAGATATGTGTGTACAGGACTTGGGGGTGGTGCTGGGGTCAAACCTAGGGCTTCATGCTTAGTACATGCTAAGCAAGCACTCTACCAGTGGGCCACATCCCTAGCATGTAAGGATATTAAGTTTGATAATCTTAACAGTGACCACCTAATGAATACTTACTACAGCTAATAATACAGTGCCCTAAGCACCTTAGAGTTAGGAATTATTGCCCACCATTGGCAAAGAAGAAAATTAAAAAACCAACAAGTCAGCTCTCTGCAGGGTTTGCAGCCATGTCTATTTCCCAACCCTGAACATTTAACCTGCTTCTCATGTGACTTCCGGAGTAGTAAGGGTCTTAGACTAAAATTCTGTTGGCAGTGTGGACGGTGAACTTAAAATGCCCAGACTGGAAGAGTTGACACCTGAGCCTTGTGCTGGGAATAGAGTGTGGGCACAAGAAAGAAGCCTTCAGGGCTGGAGAGATGGCTCAAAGGTTAAGAGCACTGGCTGCTCTTCCCGAGGTCCTGAGTTCAATTCCCAGCAACCACATGGTGGCTCACAACCATCTGTAATGAGATCTGGTGCCCTCTTCTGGCATGCAGGCATGCATGGAGGCTGAACACTGTGTAAATAATAAATAAATAAATCTTTAAAAAGAAAGAAAGGAAGGAAGGAAGGAAGGAAGGAAGGAAGAAAGAAAGAAAGAAAGAAAGAAAGAAAGAAAGAAAGAAGCCTTCAGCTAGTCTCAAGTGTCAAGAAAGTTTGTGTGTGGTATGTGTGTGGGGTGTGTGTGTATGTGTATGTATATAGGGGTGCGTGTATACATGGATGTATATGCATGTGTGTAGTGTGCATGCACATGTTTGTGAGTGTCCATGTGTGAACAGATGACATTATCAGGAGTTGGTCTCCACCTTATACCTTGGTTGAGATAGGGTCTCTGTTTTTTGCCCCATCCCCAATACATATGTCAGGCTCTCTGGCATACAGGCTTCTGGGAATTCTCCTGTCTCTACTTCTTATCTCTCCATAGAAGCTCTGTTGTTACAGATGCTTGAGCTCTGAGACTTTTTGGAGAGTTCTGGCAATTTGAACTCAATTTCTCATGGTTGCATAGCAAGTACTTTCACCCACTGAGATATCTCCTCCATTCTGAAAACCATTAAGAGGTGACATTATCAGACTTTGGTAAGAAGCAGATATGAGAGGCCTTAGTCACAACCAGACACCTATTCCATCTAGGAGGAGATGTGATGCAGGTGTCAGGTACCTGTAGCTGAAGTTGGCAGGAAGGTTGCAGCTCCACTGATAGACCGGAAGTTGTCAGATACTCTGTGTGTCCTAGAGAAGACCTTGGCAGAAAGGCCAGTGGGAGGGGAGATGCCAAGAGCACTCTAGAGAACACTGGGAAGAGCAGTGTCTCCAGGTTTACCAAGTCAGCCTCCGGCCACAGAGAGAAAGCCTGATTACTGTCATCACAGTGTGTACTCTGTGGTGAGCTCTGCATGGCCTCCGTGGGTACATCTGAGCTTCTGGTGGCCCCCGAGATGCCGGAGGAAGAACAAATATGTACAGAAACATGCGTAACTAATTTCTTCTGTGTCTCGTTGGGAAGGCAAACAAGAATCAATCTGCTATCTCTGGGGCTCCCTGGGACTCATCTGCCACATCTGAAAGTGGTGTGAATGTATATTTCATAGTCTGAGCATCCTAAGCTTAAAGTGGATACTAGCTTGCAGGGAGGGGTGCGGATCTTGGAATGTAACGTCAATGCAATTCATCCTGTCCTAGTTCCACTTGCAAGGTGCTAGCCATTTCTGCTTCCACACCATGGTCTCTAGATAGGATCCCATCACACTTACGTTTTCTTGTTTTCATATTTGTACTACGAGGTGGAGAAAGCACCAGAAGTGAGTGGTCATCTGCATTATGTCTATGGTTAACACTTGTTTTCAGATCTGATGCATTAGTGTAATCCCAGCATTCTGAAGGCAGAGGTTTACCCTTCAATGCCCACTGCTAGGCACCTAGCAACATTAGGCCCCGTGTCACTAATGTTCCTTAATTACTCAAAACAGCATCATCATCTGGCAACCAAACATTCAAACACATGACCTTGGGCATCTCATGTTCAACTTACTGCATCATTCACAAGAGCCTAGTTCTGATCTAATTACCTCCCAAAGGCAGTCATATCAAGGTTAGGAGTAAACATATCTGCAAAGGACACATACACACACACACACACACACACACACACACAGCCCATATGTCTTAATACCTGGTTCACAACAGACTTTAGTACCCAAAGTCTTTACTGATCAAAATAATGAGTAAAGATCTTGAGGTAGAGAAACAAACAGAGCGGTAATGGGTCTGCTGAGCCAGGGCTGTGTGGTACTGGAGCAGAGCTCTCAACTGCTGCACTGCAGTTATACCCACTGCATCTGCACTGTCCACTGCCACACTGCAGTCATAACTACTGCATTTGCACTATCTACTGCCACACTAGTCATAACCACAGATCTGTACTGCCTGTCCTCAAGGGATCTTCAGGGTCAAAGCTATTCTGAACAACAATACTAAGGATACGCTGGCCTTTTTCATTTCCATTGTCCCATACGTTTTTGGTGGAATTTTCCAGAGACTACAGAATATGGGAAATTTCAAATCAGTTGAATACAGGAGTAATTGTTAGAATCCAGATGTTTTTGCAGAGATTTTGCAAAAATGTAAAGGCATTTCATATTTTCTTAGTTGCTTACCTGTGTTTGGATAATGTTGGGTAGTCTAAGTGTGTTGTTCCTTGTTAGATAAATTAGTAACTATTTTAAATTTCACAATTTTATATTTCTGAGAATTTTCATCTTGAGATTGGAGTGTGTGAAAGGTGGCTTGAGACCGTAAGGTGCTAACACAGCATGTCTGTGTGGTGATCTCCCTTGTATAAGACGTGACAGTGTATGAATGGCCACTCTCCAGCTGGGGAGTGGAGCAAACACCAGCAGCAGCAGCAGTGTGATGGTTACCACGCTAGGGAGACTGCCTTTGTTCAGCCCATATTTTAAACAACCCAAGTCTATGTGGGATTAAATGGAAAACCCACAGAAAACCAGCCAATGGCTGAAAGTGAGACAGTTGTGGCCTTTACTGTGTGCCATACTGGTTTTCATCATTTCACCCCCCTTCTTGGGACTGTGGGAACAGCAGCATGACAGAAGAAAGAGAAGCCATACTCCCTGACCACAGAAGTTTGGCTAAGCTTCATGATGTTTGGAATTTAAAAAAAAAAAAAATTTTTTTTCTCACATACTCAGACAATGTGTGTTCCCTCAACAGCCCAAGCATCTTGACATTGAAGAAGATGTTCATGGGGCGGGGTTGATGGAATTCTGAGGTATTTTGACGTGAATGAAGAATCATGATGTATTGTAGCAAATGCAGGCTGGACAGAAAATACATGAGCTTCTTCAGAAACACACAGCGGATGATGTTGACCTCTGCCAGAACTCAAGGTCTACCTGGAGTCGTTAGACTCTGTGCAATCCAGATATTTCAAACCTGAGCCACAGGGGATGGGTGTGGCTGGTGCAGAAGCCCAGTGCTGCTCTTGGAATAGGGCTGACCATCCTTTGAAATAAACAAGTTGTCTGGAAATGTATTGTAGCTAAAGTTGTGGAGGGAAGTCAAACGGCACCTGAGTGATTGTGGTGAACCACACTCTAAGACAAGCAACATTCTTGGGGTTTCCAGTCTAATCCCATCTCTTACTATCCTAGTTCACAGCAACTGCATTGTAGAGAAAGAGTTTTTACTTGCATGTAACTTTAGGACCCCTCCTTTTTTGGTCGTTGTTTTTGTTTGTTTTGTTTTGTTTTCAGGGTTACTCTGTATAACAGCCCTGACTGTCCTGGAACTCACTCGGTAGGTAGGTCAGGCTGGCCTCAGACTCACAGAGATCTGATTGCCTGCTGGAATTAAAGCTGTGTGCCACCACCACCTGGTGATGCTGTTTTTTGTTTGTTCGTTTTGGTTTTTGTTTTTTTTTTTAAACACCTGCTCTAAGCTGAAAAAGAATAAGCCATGGAAACAGCACATTGAAATATGCTGATTTACTCTGCTTTTGATAACCTGTGGTAATGTGGAGAATGAAGAGAAGTCAAGTTAGCCTGACCTGTTTCCCTGGTGGAGACAGACAGGTTCAGTGTGAGCTCAGACCATTTTCCATGCTCTTGTAACTGCTGGACAATTCTCCCAAGAAACCTGCCCAGTGTTCCAGATGGGGCTATGAGTCCTCTGTGGGCCACCCAACCTCTGTGACACTCCAGGGAAAGTCTATTCCTGCCTTTTTGTTGTTGGCTCTGTTTCTAGTTATCCCATAAGGATGGGCAGAAGAGACAGTCCTGGGCTGTGAATCTCAAACTGGGGCTCCAAGCACTACTTCTATGTGGAAAATTTTCTGTCTTGTGTACAAAGGAGAGGTTAGGTCAGTGATCAAAAGGTGTGGATGATATTGGAGATCATCTGCTCTGATGGGATAAAAGAAAACATTAGCAGCCAGGAACCCTCTAAAACTGCAATCAAACTCCCAAATAAATGATTTCTTTCATAAGAGTTTCCTTGGCCCTGATGTCTCTTCACAGCAATAGAACAGTAACTAAGACAGTTCTGTCACTCCCTTTACCCTTCTTCATTCCTCTCTCCTTCCATATTTCCCTCCCTCCCTCCATCATTGCTGAAGGAGGCCACTAGCTTGTTCCCGGCTGCTTAGCCCTGAAATAATCACACAGAAACTGTATTATTTAAATCAATGCTTGACCCATTAGCTCTAGCTTCTTATTTGCTAACTCTTACGTCTTAATTTAACCCATCTCCATTAATCTGTGCATCACCATGAGGTCGTGGCCTACCAGCAAAGTTTCAGCAAGTCTATCTTTGGCAGCAACACCATGGCTTCTCTCTGACTCTGCCCTTCTTTTTCCCAGCATTCACTTTAGTTTTCCCCGCCTAGCTAAGTTCTGCTCTGCTATAGGTTCAAGCAGTTCCTTTATTCATCAATGGTAATCACAGCACATAGAGGGAAATCCCACATCACCAGAGCCACCTGTTTAGCAAAGAGATCATGTTCCTTGTAATGATAATTTGCACTGATTATCACACAAAGTTAGGACTGTTATTTCACAATGGGGTAAGGAAGATATCTTGGTCTATGTGTAATCCGGTTATAAAGCACTTAAGTATAGATAATTCATAAAGTATGAAAATTTATTCCCCAAGTTTTGAAGTCTGGACAATCAAAGTATTGGCATTTCCTGTCTAGTGAGATCCATCTTGACTTTGTCCTCAATATAGCAAGTGAGCAGAAGAGAGAAAACTTGCTTTGATGAGCTCTTATGTTAAAATTCCTGATCCATTCATCAGTGTCCATGGCTTAATCACATCTTAAAGGGCCTTACTTAATACCCTCACAATAAATATTAAGCTTTAATGTGATTTTTGGAGAATTCGAATTGTCATTTGAACCGTAGTAGAGGAGCATGTCTGGAGCCCAGGGGATCCATTAGGAGCTTATTGGTACTTTGAAACCATTGGCTGCAAAAAAACCAACAATGATAACATTCATAGCTAACAGGGGCTCAGAGGCCCCTAGGGAGACTATCTGGGTTATCCACAGTACAAAACTTAAATGAAAGGCAAGAAAAATAACCTAACCATAAACTGAAACAAATGGCAAGAAAAATCCTAACCATTGTCATTACCAGTTTCAGCAATGAAGCTGTAAAGCGTCAACACTTTGCACTGCTATGTGATGGGTTTCTGGTTATTGTCACCCAGCAGATGATCCTAGTGCAGGCACTTTTTATCACTTTAGGTTATGATCAGCTACTACCTGGAAAAACAAGTGATTATAACAAGCATGGATTTGAGCTGATATCACATTTACATCCTTTGTCATTCCTCTGTCTACCAAAGACTGTTCACCTTGAGTCTGAAGATTTCTCTAGAGCCTGGAGAACATGCTTAACCTGCTTTCTGGGCAAACTAGAAGTGATAGAGGCTTAAGAGTCCATGAAGTAGCTCTGGATACATGATGGAGAATTGATGGGGAAACAGTCTATTTTGCCTCTCACTGTCTCTCAGGGGACCATCACCTTCAGTTGTCCTTAGTGGTACTGTCTTGATCATTGATGTCTGGCTTTGCCTGAGGCAGAATGAATAAACATGTATTCATCCTAGCTATACTCCCAACACCAGACCAAAGTAACAATTCACCCAGGTCTGGCTTAGTGAACTGGTAGGTTTATTGGAGTTACTTATAGGATCATGGGTGCTGAAGGACAGCTTCAGCATCCAAAACTCCACCCCAGCATGGGTGGTGACTCACAGACTTGCAGGCAGTTCAGCCGCTAAGAGACTCTCTTCTCCCTTTTAGTTTTGCTTACATTACATGGAGAAAGGGCTTGTAAGTTTCAGAAGCTTCCTAATGCATGTAAGTTTTATTGACTTCACAGTTGCTGTAAATAATGGTCATAAATAATAATCCTCATACAGGGGGACATACAGTTCCAGAACAGTGAAGTGAATGCCTGGATAATGGTGTAAAGCATCTCTTCCATTCTAAGAGCATTGGCAGATGTCAGCTTTAGTAAATGCTAGAGAAGGGTTTCCCAAAGCCATTAACTAATTATTCTCCCCAGCACCATGTAAGTGATTGGCTTGCTTCAAACTCCTACCAATACACCTCTCCTATTTTTGTTTTCTCCATTCTAGTGGGTACACAGTGACGTCAATCTGTAGCTTTAATTTGCATTTCTCTGATGACA
Organism: Microtus ochrogaster; assembly: GCF_000317375.1. Taxonomy (NCBI): domain Eukaryota; kingdom Metazoa; phylum Chordata; class Mammalia; order Rodentia; family Cricetidae; genus Microtus; species Microtus ochrogaster. Next base: position 21,512,534 of record NC_022018.1, read on the forward strand.
GGGATGAGGGGCATATTCTTTGTATCTAACTCCACCACGTAGAAGTCTTTTGTGAAATGTCAGTTCCAGGTTTGTTTGTCAGTTTTTCTATCAGCTAATTTGCTGTTCACTTATTGATTAGTAGCAATTCCTAACGGAATGGAGGAAGGAGTCTCTGAGAACATACTTTCTTTCAATCTGTCAGTTGTCTGTCCACTCTCTAAAGAGTGACTTTCAGTGAACAGGGTTTCTTAATTTTAACAGTCTAATTAGTTTATCTTTCCCTCTTTAAGTTCAGTATTTTTGCATTCTGTTTAAGAGCCTAATCCAAATGAGGGGCAGGGAGAACATTTTGATTCATAAAGTGCTTGCCTTGCAAATAGGTGTATCTGAGCTCGACACCAGTATCCACATGAATAGTCTGTGTCATGTGACTGGAATCCCAACCCTGGAAAGATGGAGATGAGCAGATTTCTACTGTTACTGGCCAGCTACTTGAGGCGAAGCTAATCAGTGTGCCCCAGGCCCCAGTGAGAGACCATGCCTTAGAACATCAAGGGGGATAGTTTCCGAATAGCGCTACCCAAGGTTGACCTCTGACCTCTACATGCATGTGCATACCTGCACGTATGTACACCCTTTGACCAGAACATGCAGATAAATAGAAAGAAAAGAAGAAGAAGAAAAACACCAAAGTAATGAGAATATTCTCATGTGAGTCTCTCTGGACCTTCTTTCTGTTCCATCAGTCAGTTTGGACATTCTGTGTCTATGCTATTCTTATACTGGCAATGCACAGTGCATGCTACCATAAATTTATAACAAGACTTGATACCTAGAGATGGAAGTTTTCCAACTTTGTCCATTTATACAAAACAATGGTTATGGTTAAGTCTGAAGTACCCTTCACAGGCCCATGCATTGATGCCTGGGTCCCCAGGTGGTGGACTTATTTGGGGCCCTTCTGAAGGAAGTGAGACACTGGGGGCGTGTCCCTGAGGTGACATGCACAGAGCTGCTTCTCCATGTCCTCTTCACCATGATGTTCTTCCTTACCTAGACGTTACAAAGCCAACCAGCATGAGCGGACTGAAACTTCTGAGACCATGAGCCAAAGTAAATCCTTTCTCGTTTAAGTCATTTACATCGGCATTTTGTTAAGTAGCACAAGTCTGACCTATACAACTAGTTTTGCTTTTGTAGACTTTGGATTTCTGTGAGAATTTTATAATTTTCTTAATCTATTTCTAAAGTAAAAATAAGCTGATTCTCCTGAATTTACAGTAAACTTATAAGTTCATGGTGGGTAAAATGGATATGTTTATAAGATTTGTATCTCACCATTAGTGAATATGGTTTTTCTTATCTATCTTGGTTCATCGAATTTACCTTTATTTCAGGGGTTCTTAACCTGTGGGTCATGACCCTTTCACAGGGGTCACATATCAGCTATCCCACTTATCAGATGTTTACATTATGGTTCCTAACAGTAGGAAAATCACAGTTCTGAAGTAGCAATGAAATAATTTTTTTGGCTGGGGGTCTTCACACCATGATGAACTGTGTTACAGGGTCACAGTGCTAGGAAGGTTGAGAACCACTGCTTTATTTTCTTTCAGTGGTGTGTTTTTGATATTCAGAACACCCTGTATATGAGGAGACTACTGGAATTGGTTGTTTCAAAGGCAACAAAAGGACCGGCTATGAGGAGGGTGTAGTCTCTTGAGTGAAGCTGAGCTCATTTTTATTAACTTGTAATGAACTAATATATAGAAGTTGAACAACAGAATGACCTTGAGGGGATGTCAATCTTTTTCCCCAAAGAGAAAAATATATTCCTTCAAAGATAGAGTAAAGTCTGAATCTAATTTCCCACTAGCAGAAGTCAAGGTGGAGTACTAGAGGCTCTCTGCCACTGTATTTAATACCTGTTCATGAAGAGAACACAGAGACCCTCCCATAGAGAGAATGCCAGGTCATAGTGCAGCTAGACACTGGTGTCATGATGCTATAGGCCAAGGAGCACAGAGGCTTCCTGGCCACCATCAGGGATTAGGAGAGAGTCGAGCACGAAATGGTTCCTGTTTCAATGCCATCAGAGGGTAAACGGGTCAGCCTGTCAACTCCAGACTTACAAATTCTAGGCTTCAAGTGAATTTATTTTAATTGTCACAAGGTGTGGTGTTGGGTTATATAGCCACAAGGAAAAGACATAAGGCACACACCTGTCCACATGGTGCTCAGCTCTTGGGTTTCACCTTATCTCTTTTTTCTCTTCTGCTCTGCACTGCTTCCCACGCCATCCAGTCAGAACACATGGCCTTGTGGCTCAGGCAGATGCCCTCAAATGGAGAAAAGTCTCCATTTCTTTGTTCCTAATTTGCTTGAAGAGTTTTAAAGTATGTAAGTGTTCGTCTCCAAGGCTTTTGAATTTCCTGAATATATGAACACATTTCTTTTTTAGTAAGAAAATGTGGTAAATATAAAAAAAAACTGTGCAGAAGTCTTTTCTGGCTCATTCTTCATCTGGCCAGTTTTTTACCTTTCTCTGCCAACACTTTTCATGTGATGAGGGAATGTGAGGATTTCCCTCTTGCTCACCCCAGGCTCTTCACACATCTTAAAGATATTCTCTCTCTCCCGTCCCTCCCTGTCTCTCTGTCTCTGCCTTTTGTCTCTCTATGTCTGTCTGTCTGTCTGTCTCTCTCTCTCTCTTGGTGTGTGTGTGTGTGTGTGTGTGCGCGCGCGCGCGTACACGCACATAGTGTGTCTTCTCCTCTTTCATAAAAAATGGGGTGAAATGAGGATGAATAGTGCGTTAGGACCCAGTTACAAAAAAAAATCATCCTCACGAGCTGAAAGCAGAAAGGGATTTGATCCATGTCTCACCACCACCACCACCAACAATAACAACAAAATAAAAACCCCACTGGGCAGGGCTTGAGCAGCACCAGGGAAGCCCCGGGAGTCACACTGCCTCTGCAGAGTGTGGGTAGGTGGCTGCTTCTGATGCAGACATTGAAGGCAGGCAGCCTGCTTAGAGAGTCATCCTGTCTGTGAGGTGGTTTGTGCCAGCAAGATGCAAGCTGGCCACCTGCCTGTCTCTCTTCATCATAATTCTCTATTTATATCCTGCAGGAATTGCTTGAACCTAAATCACACCCAAGACCCCAGATGCAGGAAAGTCGCAGAAATGGGTTGTTTTTTGACATTTGAGCCTCTGCAGCACAGACAGGCACGTGGAGAGGCTGGAATGGATGCAGTAAACTAGACCGCAGTGTCTGCCAGAGATCCGAGGCTGTTTCTTTGCTGCCATGGCCCTTTTCAGGAGGGTGGGTTCAGAAAGCTACCCCGGGTTTGTGCAGCTTCATCACCATTCCTTTCTGGGTGTACTGTAACATTCTGCCTGCCTCTCTCCCTGCTGTCTGGCAGCTCTGGATTTGAGATCTAAGTCTGTTTGATTCCCTTCACTGTGATGGTTATGCTAGCACTAGGGACTTGAATGCACCAGGAAATCAGAGCAGCCATTCCCCCATCCATGGGAAAGACTACCAGGCTTCCTGGCTGATATATCTTGCCATTGTGTTTCAGGCAAGAGGGAACTCTCTAGCCCTGTAAGTACTGTGTCCCTCTGCCATGGCTTGTGCTCTTGCAGCCCTGTTCCTGGGATGGCTGCAGCTCTAACAATAGCACCACATGGCGCTCTGCCTCTAAATTACCTCCGATCTGCTTTCTGTCCTTCTCTGCTATGATGCCGCTGACTGTCGGGTACTTCTGACATAGGATCAACAACACATGCTCCTAATTGGCACTAGCCCATGATCACACATATGTAACGTGTGCAGTCTAAGCCTTCCTGTTCCACTGTGGCTCAAACCTTGAAAGACAGCCATGGACCAGCAGTCAATGGGATAAAGATGTACTCCTGGCAATGGCCCCACCTGATCAGACAGGAAAGAGGGTGAGGCTGTGATGGTTCCCAGATCTCACAGCCATCTCGCACCTTCTAGTCAAGCGTGACAGTGACAGGTGAGCCAAACTGACCAGCCTTTGTGCGGCTCTGGTGTGAGGTAAGGATCTGGGGATTTTATGAACCCCTGTGACAGTTGGCTCCAGGCTCTGTGGAAGAAGAAACTGCTCCCTGGCCCTCCTGAGCTCCTAATTCTCGGACTCATTGTAGCAGTAGATTGGCTCACACTGAATCTTAGAGGCAATAATGGGCCCAGGGCATAAGCATTAGATAGTAATATGTAAAGAGTCAAACTGTTCTGGTTTCATTTCCTGAGTCTGCAACTTGAATGTGTTTTTATGCCATGTATTTATCAGCAGCCTGGCAGAGAGCAGTGGGATAGTGAATGAGTTAATTAAAGGAACCTGACTTTTTTTTAAGAAGGTAAGAAAGGCTTTTACTCATCAAAGGACCTGTGTGGTGTGTGTGTGTGTGTGTGTGTGTGTGTGTGTGTGTGTGTGTGTGTGTATGTGTGTATTTTATAATGGGCTTTTGTCAGAGAAAAGAAAAGTCTAATTTAACTCCCAAGTACAAGGACAAATGAAGTTGGAAGTCAAAAAGCAAGGGGGGGGCTATGATGAAAAATAATCAAAAGGAAACAGCAAACCTAGGGGTACGTGTTTTAAAATAGATCTACCTTCATCAGGGAAGCATCTTTCAGTGTTAACACACAGACCCACAACTGAACAAAGTGCAGAGGTAGAGAGTCTTTGGAGCACCCAGTCCTCAGTGGGATGTCTTCAGCAGAGCCTTTCCCTCAGGGCTCAGGGGTCTACGTGAAAGAGGTAGAAAGGGTCTAAGAGCCAGAGGTGGTGGATGAATCCAAGGAGACAGCATCTTCCAGACAAAATGACAGCAAAAAAATTAAAAAGAGCAGAAAAGGTTTGCTAAACTGTTATAGCGGATTTTTTTTTTCTAAAACTGGGCAGAGAATGCCAAGGACAGAGCCCAAGTTTTGGGACCTCTATAGCGTCAACGAGTCAGACAAGAAGGGTGTCCTGTTCAGTGGAAACATTATTCTTTCTTTAAAAGAATCTGAAGTCCACTCTTTCACTGGATTACTTTGTTCACATTAAGGATCTTGGGACTCTCAGATAGGTGCTGACCCTTGGACGTTTGAGGAGGGGAATGCTGTACTCCAGCTGAATGCCATCAAGACCACCGGCTCAGGAGTCAGCCTCAATTCCAGATGTGATGTAGGAGGGTCATCTGTCTATGTATTACTTTCATTGGTTAACAAAGAAACTGCCTTGGCCTTTTGATAGGCCAACCCTTAGGTGGCTGGAGTAGACAGAACAAAATGCTGGGAGAAAGAAGCAGAGTCAGGCAGACTCCATGAAGCTCTGGCCCGAGATGGATGTAGGCTAGAATCTTCCCGGTAAGCCACAACCCCGTGGTGATACACAGATTACTAGATATGGGTTAATCAAGATGTGAGAGTTAGCCAGTAAGAGGCTAGAACTAATGGGCCAGCCAGTGTTTAAATGAATACAGTTTCCATGTAATTATTCCGGGGCTAAGCTAGCTGTGTGAGAGCCGGGCAAGATGAAAAGCAGGCCTGCTCACCTCATCACTACACAGATGTCTATCCATTTACTAGCACAAAGACTTCAAAGGTCATACACACTTGTGATTCTGTAAACATGAGGACGGAGCAAGTTTATACATGTGCAGTGGTTACCCTTCTCTAAAAAAAATGTATCACACCTGTTATGTAGTAATAGGAGCGGCGGGGCTGCGTCCCCAGCACCCCAGCCGCACCCCGGCCGCCTGGATAGCTTATGCCCCGAAATAATTACACGGACACTGTATTCTTTTAAGCACTGCTTGGCCCATTTCTATCTAGCCTCTTTTAGGCTAACTCTCGCACCTTGACTAGCCCATCTCTAATAATCTGCTGTAGCCCACAAGGTGGCTTACCAGGGAGATTCTAGCCTACGTCCATCCTGGGTCGGAGCTTCATTGCGTGTGCCTCAGAGAGCAGAGCTCTTGCCTCTGCCCGCAAGAGTGGAGCATCGTGTCTCTCTGAGGCGTCTGCCCCCGAGAGGAGAGCTGTCGAGTCTGACCTCACTTCCTCTTCCTCCCAGCATTCTGTTCTGTTTACTCCTCCCACCTATGTTTTAATCTATCAGGGCAAGCAGCTTCTTTATTTAATTAACCAATGACCTTCCTCCATCACTGTTACATAGTTAAGATGTCTGTATACAAGGGGGTGCCTACTACAGTGGGGTTCCATACAGGAGAAGAGAGATAGGACTTTTTCGGAGAGAAGAAAGGATTACCAAGTGGTGGCTGTGAAGCAGAGCCAGTGGCTGACGCTTTTAACTTCTGTTGGAGGGACACTACAGTTAGCCCCGCCCCAACGTGTCAATAAAGTGTAGGAAGCAGCTACAGAGACAACATTAGAAAAGTTGAATTTATCTTACTATCCCTGAGCATGAGTACTGCCTTTATTTTTCTGAATCTATTTTCATAGTAGATCACAAAATGAATGACTGTCATTGGGAGACCACCAAAAAAAAAAAAACCAACAAAAAAAACCAAAACTCTGCCTGCCTCTGCCTCCCAAGTGCTAAGATTAAAGCTGTGAGCCACCACTGCCCAGCTGATTTTACTTTATAAGGCCCAGTTTTCAGTACTCCTTGATTCTATGCAATGCTCCTTCTCCTTTTATTGATGGCCAGGGTTGTTTTTCTTGCTTTCAAGTTGAGTGTTCAACAGATGCTTCATCATCATTGCTGTAGCCCTATCTGCTCAAGGCTATCATGGCCACGACTTCTTGGTGGCTGCAGTGGTTATAATGAATTCTCCATAATTACCCTGACCACTGGCTTTGGTCAGAGAGGACCCTTCTTACAGCTCACAAGACTGTGGCTTTAGTGCCCACCCTTCCTGCAATTCTGTTATCAGGGAGGCTGGGGTGCAGTCGGTCAGATCATGATTCCTTATCACTTGTGGGGCAATATCCATTTGTCCTACCCCCATGTGTGTGTATTCATCTAAGTGTGGGCATGTGTGTGCCACAGCATATGTGTCAGAGAACAACCCTGAGTGTCACTCCTGGCTTTTCCCCTTGTTTGACAACAGGTCTTTTGCTCATTGTTGCATGTCTGAGGGTAGCTGGCCTATGTGTCTCTGGGGATTCTCTCGTCTTCCCTCCCATCTTGCTTTAGAAGCACAGGGATTAGTATTCTGGGGATCACAACCCAGGTACTCATGCTTGTACAACAAGGAGCACCTAGCACTCTTGTGTTGAGGAACTCTATTGTCAAGCTTGTGAGCTCTCCTCTTTCTAGGCTAATTGTCTCTCTTCTCTTGGTAGCTTATACTTTAATGAACAAAAATCTGCCATTTCCTCTGAGCATGGAAAGTCATGGTGCAAAGGGTTTAAAGGACTTCTGCTGTTTTCTTAAACGTGCAGCACTGGGAAAACATGCCATTAATTGATAGAGACTAATATCATATGATAAGAAGAAAAGCAAACCAAACCCAAATATAGCTAATTTCTTAAATTATCTTTAGCATGGGGCCTGGTGATGGTTCAGGGATAAGAGCACTGGCTGCTCTTCCAGAAGTCATGAGTTCAATTCCCAGCAACCACATGGTGGATCACAACCATCTATAATGGGATCTAATACCATCTTCTGGGCTGCAGATGTACATGCAGACAGAACACTTATATGTAAAAATAATAAATTTAAAAATTTATCTTTAACAATTTCCTGTCCTTTGACTGAAAAGCCAATTCATGGAGCACATAGGGTTTTCCTCCCCTCACCCTTCTTTCACCCCTCCCTCTCTTGGTATTTTATTTGTGGTATTTATATATCCATATCTATATCATGATGTGATTTACTAGGCTGTGAGGGATTTCTACTTGAGCAAATATTTTCTATTTGTACATAATTGAATATATGTCATTATATATATACCAGTGTTTCTCTCGGAAGTGCTGACAAAAAGAATGAAGTCTTGCCTGCAATAAATGAATCCCTAATAACTCACTGACATTGATCTTTAATAATCGTAATCAACATAATTGAGTCAAAATGATTGGGTCTGTTCGCTTTGCCTTCCCCCATTGTGTCCATCTGCCATCACTGGCTCACCTGGCTATGGCTCTCATCTCCGTCCTTCCTCCATTCTTACTATGAGCTCTCTTTGCCTGGGTGGTCTCCATCTGCTCAGTCTTGCGCATTTCAATTCTTTTATGTCTCAGTTATATCTCAGCACTTCTAAGACATTTTCCATGACTGGATGGAATTTTGTCTTTATATAAATATACACTAAAAATACCAAGACACAATCTACTCATGTGTATTTACATTTCTGTGTATGTATGTGTGTGTGTGTGCACAAATGCATCTTCTATATACCTATTTATATATCATATAATCTTTCATTTCTGTACTTATAAATTTGTTCATGTCCTAAAACCTAATTATGACTAAGGATCTACATATATTTAAGCATATGAGCCTATTCAGCAAAAGAAATTGCAGTTATTGTTTTCTTATATCAACCTACATTCATAAATAAATAAATTTAAAAATTTGCCTTTTGGGAACAAGGGTAGGAAGCCATTTGTGATCATGTAAAGTAGCAGGTTAGTATTCATATGTTGACAGAGAAATCACCAGGGTACAGAAGGACAGAACATCAAAGGCAAAGTTGCCTGAAAAAAAACTAAGTGATTGTAGCAGCTTGGGTGATTGGGGAAATTCTTAGGCTGCTGACTGTTCCAACTAGCATTAGGAGAAAACAAAGAGGGCTGTATTGTTATCTATGGTTACTGATCAGAGCATGTCAATTTCAGTATGAAAGGCGAGAAGTCAGCTATGGTTATTTTTATGTCCCAGGAAGCCCATAGTGGTTTGTTTTTTTATGATTTACTTCCCCCAACTTCTTTCCAAAAAGTCTTTATAAATTGGCACAATGTACAGAAGCTAACAGGACACAGAAGAAAAAAACCTTCTAGATCGGTGGTTCTCAGCCTGTGGATCATAACCATTTGGGGTCAAATGACCCTTTCACAGGGGTTGCCCATAGCTATCAGAAAATACAGATATTTACATGATGATTCATATCTGTAGCAAACTTATATAGGAGCAACAAAAATAATCTATGGTTGGGGTGGTCACCACAACATGAAGGACTGTATTAAAAGGTCCGAGCATTAGGAAGGTTAGAACCACTGTTCTGGGTAGAAATATAATATCCTCCTTAACCATAGAAACTGCAGCCCTCTTAGATGTGTATAAGCAGAGACAGATCATTTGTTTCTGATCACCCAGACCCAAATAATCACACAGAAGCTTTATTAATTCCAGTTGTGCTTGGTCTTTTAGCTCAAGCTTCTTATTAACTAACTCTTGCATCTTAAATTAACCAGTTTCTATTATTTTATATTTTACCACAAGGTTCGTGGTTTGTTATCTCTTGCTTCTTGGGCAGCTACATGGCATCTGCCTCCTTCGACAGCTATGTGGTGTCTTTCTGACTCTGCCTACTCTCGCTCTGTCTCTGTTCTGATTTCCTACGTGACTTGACTCTGCTAAGCCATTGGCCAAAATAGCTTCTTTATTAACCATTGGTAATAAAACATATTCATAGCATACAAAGGGGAATCCCATATCAGATATGGTTCTCTTAGGTTCTGCGTTTCATGCTTATTACATGAGTAGTATTATATTCAGGGTACTCAGAAGAATATGAACACTTAATTGGCTGAGCCACCTCCCTAGCCCTACATGTGAATTTTTGACTGCATAGATGTCACATCCCTAAACTACTGTTTCAAAAAGTTTCTCATAAATCGGTTGCATGAATATACAAAAAGAAGGGGAGAAGTTCTCAAAAATGCGTTGTTAGGCAAATTCATTGGTTCTGGGAATATCATAGAGTATGTTTACATAACTCTAGACTATGTAGCTCTGAAATAGTAGCTCGTACATATGTGTGGTATAGTTTATTGCTCCTGGACCCATGAAGAACCAAGGAATATGAGGTAAATCAAGTGCTAGAGAGAATATTGCAACCAGGAGACTCAGTAACTATGCGTGGTGTGGAGCTGCTGCTATCAGACATGGCATGCTGCAGTAAATGCTCCACTACAGAAAACAATCCATTATAGAGCACACCCTACACTGCAAATAAGACCTGTATATGCTAACCAGACCAGAGACACACTCACGCTTTAGCAAATGTTATATGCGCATTCTACTTTTACATGACCAGCAGTGCAGTAGGTGTGTTTATATGGCAGTGGCTTAAACAGTAGGTCATTAACTCATATGCAAGAACTTAATTCAATGTGAGGGTTGTGACAAATTCAGCAACAGCAGATTGATTTTTGAATGCACAGTAGTCAGAAGTTGGTTCAAGCTTGAGTGTGTGGCAAATCTGAGGAGTTTCTGGCAGAACTCGTGTTGTATTACGTGATGCCATGCAGACAACATGTGTGTTCATGCTGCCACTCCACACACTGCCAACAAACACTGCCTGACATGCCTTAGCTCAGATTAGAGAATGCTGTGTGTTATGAGCTGTGTTTGCATTGTACATGAAATGGCTTTTGCTCTTCTAGAAAGTTAATGTCTAACATTCCTCAGTATGGATCAAATGCATACCTTTCTACTGTATTGTGTTAGACTGTTTGATTTTAAAAAATATCTCCGTGAGTTGACCACTTAAGTTTCATAAAAGTGGTAAATTTGGGCTTGGGGTTAGGTCAGAATTTCTACTCATTTCCAAAATGGCCCTAATTTTATGCCATTTCGCACTATGTGTTTATATGAAATGATATTCTCATCATTGGCAGTTGTAAAATTAAAATAGTCAACTCTGAAAAGCATTGAAGATGTTCTATGTCTGGCAAATATTCATTCAGTAGTCTTCATATGACAAGAAGCGAATCCATGGCATTACAATGCATATTTGCTTTCGTGTTTAATAAGTGATGCAATTGTATAGAGACCAAAAACCTGTTTTAATGTTGTTGTATTATCAGTAAATATTTGATTTGTGTTTCTATTTTATATACTTGCTTTCCTAGGGTTATGTAAAGATTTCTTGAGCGAAAAGGGGTCAGGCGTAGAGAAGTTTTAAGAAGCCTGTCTTACATCAGTGTCACCTGAACATGTATGGTACACATGTGTCATGATATTTTAAAGGCCACAAAGTCTCTAGGTGGCAGGAATCTTTCAACTCCATTCTACCCGCTCTAGCACCAGGGGCCATCACTGGATGTGAGGTCCCTCACTGACTGAGGAACTGTCATACCGTACATGGCTGAGGCAGGGCAGGTAGGAAGGGGACGAGGGAGGAAAGGAGGAAGAAAAGAGAGGGGGGAGATTCACTATGATAATTACCTCAATACATTACAGAGGTTGCAAAATCCCATATCTGCTGCTGGCCAGCTGGAGAAGAAGAAAAGCCAGTCAGAGAAGCTTCCCTTTGCAATGGGAAGTGATTAGTGCAGAGACTCATAACTGGTCAAACTATGGAGTATAAGTAAGACTAATGTCAAGCTGTGGGTGGGTCATCTATATCAGGAAACTGAGCGGAAGTGGGCTGAAAGACTTGAAGAGTGGGCTGATGGGAAGGAGAGCTGTGAAATGCTGGGTACTGGACATGACATGGCTGGGACTCAGCAACTCACAGGGGTGTGGTACCGGCACAACATCACGCCATACCAAACTCCAGCATGAACAGGCAAGAGTCCTGCCCTTGGTCGAGGCGTTATTAGCAGTGGATGAGTGCTGAGGAGTGGGGACTCACTCTCCTTGTGGATACACCCCCATAGGTTACTCATGCCACTGTGGATGGCCACACACCATATGTATGTGTACCACTAATTGGATTCAAGGAGTATTAATAACAAAAGCCTAAAAATAAAAAAGAGGACATAAAGCAAGGAGGGAGATGGGGTGGGAGCAGAGAGCTGGCGTGGGGCAGCAGTAGATGGGTGTGGTCACTATATGCTGTAGAAATGTATAGGACTTTCAAAGACCAAAAGTATTTTTTTTAAAGAAACAGATTTTACTTGAAATAATTATGGCCTTAATACTAATTTTAGGTAACAAGAGATGGCATTGAAATAAAACATTTCAGAAGCAGCTAAAATTGACAGAATTTGAATTTCTGTCAATGCTAAAATTTTAATTTTTAAAAATACTAAGTACTAAAAACTGCACCAAAGTTGACTTTCTAAGTGGTAGGAATCTTATACTCTAACTAACCCCATATGCTCTCTACTAAAAGACAAAGGCTAAGGTAGTCACTAAAATATCAGAACAATTTTTCTTATTGGACCCCTAGATAAACATGTTGGCATGAAAACCTCCATGGTGGCTTAACTTTATTTCTTTATTGTCAGGAAACAGGAAAACTGCCAAATGTTGGTTGAGAAGAGTAAAGGAACACTGGGGGTGTGCAACAGTATGAAACATGATTAAATCAAAACTCAGAAACAGATACTGGGGTTCAACCTGAGGGTCAGAAAATCAAAGCAGCCAGCCACTGGCTCTTACCTCGACCTCTGTCTGAGAATGGCGATCCTGCCTCCAGGATTCCTTAGAATGAGACTGACTGAGAGCTGTCTCCTCCTCTTTTAAAATCCTCTCTACGTAGGATCAAAACCCCATGCCATTGTCCTTGGCTTCTCATCAGTCCTCATTGTTCGCCATGTTCAGAGAG
>NC_022018.1:21525794-21530069 GCF_000317375.1 Microtus ochrogaster
AAAAAAAAAGAATTAAAAAAAAAAGAAATAAAATCCTCTCTAGTTTTTTAATTAAGGGCGTGACTAGATAGTGTGGCTGCTGGGATTAAAGGTGTGTGTCATTGCTGCCTGGGCTGTAAGGCTGGCCAGTGTGACTGTTTTACTTTTCTGACCCTCAGGCAAACTTTATTAAAATACAAATGAAATGCCACTACAACAGTGCTATGAAAGAATATCTACAGAAAAGTAACTTTTAATAGCTGGGGCTCCCATTGACAAATTCATATGCTAAAATAGTGGCCTGCATATATGAAAAATAAATGAAGTTTGTTCCCATGGGTCATTTTGAAATGTACTAATAATTTTTTTTCTCAACATGCTTATTTTTCATGCAAGCTAAATTATTCAAACATCTTCCTTACTCTCTGTTGTACCAGCAATTTGTTTATATCTATGAGAAGTCAATAAGCAAAAGGAACAATTTATCTCATAATATTAGAGGGATATGCCTGGTGATTAACTTTACTTAATCATTCCAAGGAGAATTTATTGTAGGAAACATTTTAACCCTCTAAAGGATGATATAATACCTGACATTACAACTGCTTGATGAAGTGCTGTAGCACTTAACCAAGACTGTGAGAATTAGGAATAAAAATATTCCTCCTGAATATGAAAAAACATTCCCTGGTGGAGCTGGCAGAGCACAGAGGACTTTGCAAAGAAATATAAGAATTATAAGGACTATAAGGATTTCAGAGGATGTCAAGGTTTGAGATCTGACCTACGTTCTGAAAGGTTGGTCACCCTGATAACCTTCTGGGTTGTGGCTGGGAGGTCATCCCGGTGCCCCTGTGAGGGCGGATGGCAACCTTCTGAGTTGTGGTTGGGAGGCCATCCCGGTGACCCTGTGAGGACAGATGGCAGCAGAGAGCAGGGCAGAGCTGGTACGATTCTGGAGGCATTGTGAATGGTGGAACCCTGAAGGGACAAGGGGTATAAGTCAGCTTTTCATTGTGCAACAAAATGCACAAGAAAGGCAACTTAAAGGAAGAAAGATGCATTTGGACAGGTGTCAGTCTGTGGTCAGCGGGTTCAAGTGCTTTGTCCATGCAGAACATCACAGCAGGGAGGACATGGTGAGCCAAGGCTGCTCACCTCATGATGTCCAGGGAGAAGAGGAGGAGGAGAGAGAGAAAAGCGGGAAGAGAGGAAAAGAGGAAGATGATGGAGAAATAAGGGGAGACCCAGTCACTTTCCCAAAGACCAATCTCTGAACGCGGATGCTCTGTGGACCAAAGCTTCAGCATAAAAAGTCTCTGGGCTACATTTCAGATCCAAGTCGTAACATGGGGGAGGGGATTTCACACAACTATATTATAAATATTTCTATGCTGTACATGCACAACAATCTACAGAAAATAAATGAGCCTTTACAAAGATTGCTGTTGGAAGACTATGAGGATATACTAGAGGAGATAAAGCACTCAGACCCAAAGCTACTAAGATAATAAACCAGTAAAGAGAAACTGTTGGCCAAGGGATACAACAGCAAAAATTAGCCTGATACTTGGTTACATTTATTAGGCAGCTAAAAATGTAGCAAAACACTTCCAATTTACAGTAGCCACAAAATTGAATTACATGTTAATTAAACATGTAGCTGTATATAATACATATCCAAAAATTGTACTTTTTTATATTTGATATATACAGAAATATGTCTTACTCTAGGACAGGAAGCTATGAGAAAGGCACTTGTGTGTGGTTTAATAGGTATTTTTAATATAACCAGTTAAAATACCTACGGTGGCATTGGCATTTATGAAATTTACAATATTTAATTCTACAATGTACTTGGAAAGATAGACAAGAATATTTGAGGGCTAATGAAAATACTGGTAATTATTCCACAAAATAGAGTGGTTTTTATAACAACAATAATTGAACTAGTATAACACTACATTAGGAGAAACATTGACTACTGAAATAAAATGGGCAATGAATTACTTATTTAAGGATATAAGAAAAGATACATATAACAAATATGAGCAATACAATTATAAAGAATGTAATTGTTTTCTGCGTGCTGTTGGTAATAACTTAATTTTATTATGATAAAAGGAAAATTTACATAAATAAACTATAATAAAAATTAAATTATAAACACAGAGGTAGTGTAGTTCTTTAACTGAAGACGGAACTGGCTTAGGTTGTTGAAGTTAAAAAGAAAAGGTAGCCCAAGAAAGTGTGTTGGATAATCCTGATAGTCCTCGAGACAGGATTTGGAATTGCCTAGGGGACACATTTTTGGGCGGGCCTATGAGAGTCTTTCCAAAGGTTTAACTGAAGAGGGAAACCCCACTCTAAATGTGGCTGGCATCTTCTCACGGGCCAGTGTCCTGGATATAGAGGAAAAAGTGAGCTGAGCACCGCACTCCTCTCTCCTGACTTCTCGGCTGCAGGTGCAGTGTGGCTGGCTTCCTCACACTGATGGGGCTTGTCATGCACCGCCACATCATCCCTGCTATGGTGGGCCATATTCCCGCATGCCACCCCACCCCTGTACAGATCTTTCTCCCTCTTCATCTTACTTCTGCACTGTACTATAAAGTATGCCTTGAACACTTCTAACAGCCACTTCCAGAACAAACCCTTTTTTTATCACTTGCTTTGTCATAGTAATGAGAAAGAAACTAAAGCAGATTTTCAAATAATTTTGAGATGTCTATGCAATTGTTATAAAGATAAAATAGCAGCAGATAAACAAAACATTGTAAGCAGAGTTTTCCTGTCCCTGCAGTACTTCCAAATTATCTCATAGAGGCTAAATATTACTTACAAATGCTCAGGCCTGTTACTAGTTAACTCTTACACTTAAGTTAGCTCATATTTCTATTTATGCTTTGCCATATGGCCTGGTACCTTTTCTCAGCATCGTGTGCTCCTCTTGCTCTCTCTGCCTCTGCTGGTGACTCTCTGACTCCTCTCTCCTTCTTCCCATCTTTCTCAGTTTGGCTTTTCCATGTAACTTCCTGTCTGGCTACTGGCCTGTCAACTTTTTATTATCCAATGAGAACAATACATAGTCACAGAGCATAGAACGATTATTTCACAGCAAAACACTTTTTTTTTTTTCAGTAATTGCAGAAAGTTCAGGCATCATACTAACAGTGTTTCTTAGGGTCTCTGGTAGTTTTTAAATCTGTTACTATAGTAGAAGGAGGTTTATTGTAAAAATGGCATAAAGAACTCATAAAAGCTCTAAAATTACAAAGTTTCCAACAGACAAATATGCATTCATGCCTATAAATCACACAAAAAAAGAAAGAAAATACCTAACATCATTTATAAAGAAATGTATGAAATTGAATTGATTTCTGCAGCAAATAGCATGTCTATAAACAAGTCCCAACAAGAAGCTGACACAGCTTTCAAAAAAGGTGCATCATGGGAGAGAGATGCCACTATGAGAGAATTTAATTCTTTTGTGGGAAAATATTATAGGTACTATTAAAATGTTTTAGCTTCATTCTGGGAAACTGGAAAGGAAAGGGAGAGAAGTCAGGACAAGGTCTAGTTCACACAGCATACTCCAAGGGCCTTCTCCTTTAGCTAGCTCTAACCTCCTAAGTATCCATCACTCCAACAGCCTATCAGATTAGGAACTCATGGACCAGCCCATTGATGCAGTCAGATCCAGTCAGACTCAAAGCCCAAACTTTAAACATTGATATAAAATTCACATTTTAATATAAAAATACATGCAGTTTATAAAAAGAAGGAAATACATGCAATTATAAAAAGACACATTATTTCCAAGTACCTGAAATAAAAAATGACTAAAAAGCCACATAAGTTCAGCAATTGGAAAATTCTCAATTAGTGTATAGTTTAACAAAATCTGATGTATGTATGAGATCCATATTTTCTATAAACCTGAAGTAGAAAACTCATGTATTTATTACATAAGGATTATGAGGAAAGACTGCAGAACATGAATTTTTCATCTGGACCCAAATATAGAAAATATCTACCTAGAGTTAAAGATAGATGATGCCATTAAGAAAAGTTGAGTCTAAGTGAAGGAATCAGAATGTAATTGGTATAAAAGTTCTAGAGATAACATTAAAAAATTCATGTAGAACCTGGGAAAATGGCTCAGTTTGTAATAATAAGAGCGGTGGGGCTGCGTCCCTAGCACCCCAGCTGCTTGGCTAGCTTATGCCCCAAATAATTACATGGACACTGTATTCTTTTAAACACTGCTTGGCCCTTTAGCTCTAGCCCTTACTG
>NC_022018.1:21530375-21531429 GCF_000317375.1 Microtus ochrogaster
GTTTTAACCTATCAGGGCAAGCAGCTTCTTTATTTAATTAACCAATGACCTTCCTCCATCATCAGTTGATCAAATTCTTGCTGTGCTGTGCAAACATGAGGGCTCCTCTGGAGGAGGCTTGGTGTGTCAGTTCAGGCTCATCTGGAGTAAGACAGGGCCAGACTCAGAGCCAGGACCTCGAAGGCAGTAGTAGAATGTTCAGGAAGACCTGGCCAAAACTCAGGCCATGTATGGGACACCTGATCTTCCATTATCACCCCTCCCTTGGGCCTCCAGGGCTCTGGGTATGTAAGGAAGACTCTGGGCTACATCTTGGTGGCTGCTTCTTCATCCACACTGGAACTCTACATTCCTTTTAGGCAGCAACTCTTCAACCAATAGTCTGACATGGTAAAATTGGCAGGAGGGTCTGGGCCATCATTCTGGGTTGTGGTTACCATTCTGAAAAGTCCCCTACAGCCTTTTTTGAAGCCCAGTTCTCAGCCTGTGGTGCTATATTGAAGGCATTCAAGAAAAGTGGCTTTGGGGACATTTCAGAATTACACATAACTAAGCAGAAGAGATGGTACAGAAACTTGCAGGGGACTCTACCAAGATCCAGTCTTTGAAGGAAGGTCCCTCCAGTCCCTCCAGTCCCTCAAGATGAGAATACCTTGACTGACAGCCTCCACATTTGTGTTCCCTTGACTGTCATGGGGATGGGCACCTTCTTCCCTAGGAAAAAATAACCCTTCTCTTTGGAATTTCTTTCTCTTGGCTTCCTTTGGGACTTACAGCTCTTTAAAAATAAAATCACTTAACCATAGGGCTCTTCTTCCTCCAACAGCCAGGGCAGTGATGGTACCTCCTCTGGTCTCTGCAGCCCCTAAATGGAGGCGTCTTCTTTATTCACACAATTACTACTTTTAAAATTAAAACCGCAAGATGTAGTTATTTTGTTACTGATTATGTGTTTCCTAGTTTAAAAAGTTAAATGAAAAAACATTGTTTTTTTACATGTGTATATATGTGATTTGCATGTGTTTATATACATGTTCATATGCATATGAGTATT
>NC_022018.1:21531529-21539654 GCF_000317375.1 Microtus ochrogaster
AGAAAGAATGTGTGGAGCAGCGGCCAGAGAGTCACCATCAGGTGTCTTATTCAGTTACTCTCCACTTTATTTACTGAGACAGGATCTCTCCATTAAACCCAGAACTTGACAGTTTGGTTAATATAGCTAGGCATCTTGCCCAAGGATGCTCTGTCTCCATCTCCTGGGGGATCTAAACTCTAGTCCATGCTTGGAGAGCAAGCACTTTCTCGGCAGCACCATCTCCCCAGACCCTCCCTGGTGTTCTCATCTTTAGGCATTATGGCGTTTAACGATTAGGACTGTAATACACATTGAGCTGAATTTCTGTTTCAAAGTATAGCTTGAAGTTCAGGTCTTTGTCTATGGATATCCTGCTTTTCCAGAACCAGTTGTTAGATTTCCCTCTACTGCATTGCCCTGGTATTTTAGTTATTTAATGGCCCATTTCCATCTGCACGGGTCTCTGTCTGGACCCAGGTCATGTTTGTTGAGTTGTTTGTCTGTCTCCAGAGTAATCACCTTGTTGATTACCATAATAACTCTTGAAATTAAATATCATTCCCCAGTCTTTCTTCCCCAGCTGTTTTGAGTATTCTATGTCCCTTTCTGTTCTGTATGAACCTAGAATCCATTCGGCAGTGTTTTCAAACGACCAGGAGAGAGACTGACTGGCATTCTGTCAATTCCAGAGATCAGTCTGGTGAATATTGACCAGTGATTCTTAGTGGGTTTTAGTCTTAAGTGTTCATTCAAGTCTTTGCTTTCACTAGGAAGGTGTTTTACCAGAGCTCAAATCCTGCTTTCTTCAGCGATCTCTAAGAATGAGTATAAAATTAGCCATACTGCTTCCTAAGTTGAATTCACCACTGAAGCCATGGAGACTGGAGATTTTTTTTTTCTAATCTGCTTTGCCTTTGGATAACTACATTTGTCTGAAATAGTAGTCTGCTTTCATTCTTGAATCCATTTTGTAGGGCACAGATGCCCACATTGATAGCCTTTGTTCAGTTTTGTGGATAATATTCCTCCATGTTCTTACACACCTCCTTTTCAACAAACAATCTATAGAAGCGTGCTGTTATCCTTGTCCATGTTCCTCTGTGTGGGACATGTCTGTGACTCTGTGGCTGCTCTCACTGGTGCTGATAAGTTTTATTGTGGTGTTCCTTAGTGTAATTTTCTTCATGTTTATTATGCCTAGATTTTGTTTAGCATACCTGTAATTTGGAGAAATTTTAGGACCTTGTTTCATCTATACTTTCTGTGTCTCTCTTTTCTCAGGCATACAAATTATGTATTGATTAGATTTTTGATTGTCTTGTGACACACTAATTCTAGTTTTGTGTAATCTTTAATATTTTTTGGTGTTGGGGCCAAAGAGAATGCCCAGAGCTTAGGAACACTGTTTATTCTTCCAGAGAACCCGGGTTCAGTTCTCAGCACCCACATCCGACAGCTCACAACTGCCTGTAATTATAACTCTGGGGGATCAGATGTCTTCATCTGGCTCCATGAACAACCACACACTTGTGGCACACATTCATATAAATATACACATAAATAAAAATAATAATAAATATTTTTTTAATGTGCTTGTTGCTGGGTCGTGGTGGTGCACACCTTTAATCACAGCCTTTAGGAGGCAGTGGCATGCAGATCTCTGAGTTTGAGTCCAACTTTGTCCACAAGTCTACAAAGTGAATTCCAGCACAGCCAGGGCAATGCAGAGAAATCTTGTCTCAACAAACAAACAAACAAACAAATGTACACATGTTCATATGTCCAAAATGAGTTAGTTATGAGCACTTTGATGCAATTTTCTGTGCTGGCCATGGGTGATCCTGATTATTTTCTATTTAGGGATCAAGTCTTTCTACTGCTTTTTGTGAATAGTGGTTTTGAATAAACATGAGACATTGTAATTTTTACCTTGTTAGCTTCTGTCCATTTTTTTGTGTGTTTTTACAGATAGTCTTTTAAGATTGTTTAAGTATGTAGCTTGGTTGTGTGGAGACGGTTTATTCCTTTGAGATCTTGCTTCTCAGAATTGTTAGGCAGATTCAGGTTAGCGATCAATCTATAGCTAATTATTCCTCACAGTTGAAGTAGGCGCCTTCTGAGGATTCTGCTAATGTTCCATGATTTATGAGGGTTTCCAGGCTGACTTCTGTGAGCTCACACTACTCCAGCTCCCTGTGAGCACTGACCACTGTTCTTCCTGTGCTTTCACACAGTTCTTTAGCTGTGTTAGCTGGCTTTCCGTTGTTAGAACAAAACACCTAACACTTTGCCCATACTCAAGATTAGGCATGGTATCAAGGTGATGGCTCATCATGGTGGAATCACGGTGTGGAAAATAGTCCCAAACAGAGTTAGAGCAGAAAACAGTAGAGTTCCACAATCCCTTTCGAGAGCACATCTCTAATTTCCTATGGACCTCCAAATAGTCCCCATCTTAAAAATATCTTTAAGATTATTTTATGTGTGTGTCTGGAGGGATGGGGGTGGTGCATGCATTTTATGAGCATGTGTGGAAATCAGGAGATAACTTGTAGGAGTCAGTTATCCCCTTCCATCTTGTGGGTTCTCGGGTATGACAATAGATACCTTTACCTGTTAATTCATCTCCCTGGCCCCAGGCCTTACTTTTACAGTTTCTGCTAACTCTGTTATCGGGGTACATACAGATCCTTGGTGGATAGTGACCTTCCTCGTCATAGGATTATCCCTGAATAAAGGTTTCTTCACATATGTGTGGGGATCAGCTTTCAACCGAATTCTTGCTGTGATGCTCTCTGAAGGTTCCCAGAGGGTCCTCTTTGTGCCTTCTTCCTCTTCAGGGCGCAGTCTTCTGAACTCTGTCATCTATCTGCGTGGGGTAGAGGACCACTTACTCCTCTTGGTTACCCCATCTCTCTGTGGCCGTGGAACAGTCTTAATTCAAGTCTGTGATAATTATAAGATGTATCTCATTTGCTTCTTATTGCATGTGAATCACTACCCTTTTTTTCTTGTATCCTTTATCTTGGAACAGCTTTGTGTGTTTTGTACAATTTTTGTCTGTTTCATTTGGGAGAATAAATCTGCCCTGTTACATTTGTCTCAAATGGTGGATGTTCCTTCCCTAATATAATAGAAATATTTCCAATAAAATTAGATGCATCATTTGATGATTAAATAAACATTATTTTAGAGTCGCCTTATTTTTAAATATTATTGTAATTGCTATTATCTGTTATTAGCTGAAAATAATTGCACAGTGTGACAAATTTATGAGTGCAGAGTATAGATCAAGAATGATTTGTGGTCACCTATATCTTTTCATAGAAGAATCTCAGATGGCTTCTTGACACCAAGACAAACTAGACATTAGTAAGACAGGGTAAGGATTAAAGGGGAAACTAAGGAAGTAATGATGGTAGCTTGGATCTTTGCTGTAATTAAAAGTAAAATTAGGTTTGGGCATTCTGGCCAAGCAATATGCCAACGTTGTTTAGCTTCCCTATTTTCATTATCAAAATGAATAGGGTATCATTAATATTAACAGCTGTTGAACGTCCACTATGTGTAGGCCAAAGAAAGGCCTGATAGGTAACAACAAGATGATTCAGTGAGGAAGTTGTTACTGAGAAAGCGTGACAGTCACTCTAATCCCTGGAACCCAGGAAAGACAGAAAGAGAGTGCTAACTCTGCAAGGTTGTCCTCTGACCACCACAGGCATATCAAGGCACATCTAACGACCCCAAACACACACACACACACACACACACACACACACACACACACACACACACACACACACTTACTTCTATCATGTGGCTTCCTGGAATTGAATTTATCTTGTTAGGCTGGGCAGAAAACACATTTACCTGCTGAACCTTCTCGTTGGCCCAATGGCTAATTTTTGTAGTGGCTTTTGATGAATGTGACATTGATTTATCTTTTATTAAAAGATTTTTTTAATTCATTAATTTTTCATGTGTGTTTGCCTGTGTGTGTATGTCTGTGTGTACTTTGTATGTTTGTATGTGCGTGAATCTGTCTATATGTGTGTCTGTGTATATGTATGCTTTTGTATGTGTTTATATGTGTATCTGTATGTGTGTGTGCATGTATGTATTTTTGTGTGTGAGACTAGATGTGCATTTGTGTAGAGGCCAGAGGACAACTTCTCAGTCCATTCCTGCCTTCCACTTTGGTGAGTCAAGGACTCTCTTGTTTTCTGCTATTGCTCAATCTACTTCAGATTACGTGGCCCTAGAGCTCCAGGGTGATTCTCCGGTCTCAGCCACTGTAAAAGTGCTGAGATTTCTGTTGTACACCACCACATCTGGCTGTTCACATGTGTTCCAGGTTCAAGCCCAATTATCAGTGTGGATAGAGCTTTTAACTGCTGATCTATCTCTCCTGTGGTAGAATATTGTTTTAAGATTACTTTTGTTTATGCTGTGGGACATTTGTTTAATGATGTAAAGACATGTTGCTTTTGTTTATGCTCCATTTGTTTAATGCTGTGAAGCTGTGATTCTTTGCCTGTCTAAAACATCTACTGGTCTAATAAAGCACTGAATGGCCAATAGGGAGACAGGAGAAAGGATAGGCAGGACTAGAAGGCAGAGAGAATATATAGAAGGAGAAATCTGGGAAGGAGGAGCAAGATAGAACAAGGAGAGGAGGACATCAGGGGCCACTCAGCCAACCACAGAGTTAAAAAAGGTAAAAGCCCAAAGGCAAAAGATGGATGGGATAACTTAAGAAAAGCTGGCAAGAAACAAGCCAGGCTAAGGCTGGAGTTTTATAATAAAGAATGAGTTTCTCTGTGTAGATTTATTTGGGGGCTAGTGATAGCCACCTCCAAAGAATAAAGAGTAATAACCAACAACACTCTCCAGCTCTACACACATGTATATAATGTACTCTGATTGCACTTGACCCCTCACCTCTTCCCCTTCCCAAATAATCTCCCTTCTATTGCCTTGTCTTTAAAAAAAAAAACAGATTCTGCATATGAG
Organism: Microtus ochrogaster; assembly: GCF_000317375.1. Taxonomy (NCBI): domain Eukaryota; kingdom Metazoa; phylum Chordata; class Mammalia; order Rodentia; family Cricetidae; genus Microtus; species Microtus ochrogaster. Next base: position 21,536,525 of record NC_022018.1, read on the forward strand.
AAAAATTATAATGCTTGTCTTTTAGAGTGTGTCTTGTTTCATTTAGCGCAGTGATTCCTGTTCCACTAACTACAACCAACAGGGTTTCATCTTCCTTAGCCCAAAAATTATTCCAGTGTGTGTGACATCCCATGTGTTGATTGCTGCTTTTATTTTTGTTTGTTTGTTTCTTGAGACAGACTTTAGCTGTGTAGTCCTGGCTGTCCTGGGACTCAGTCTGTAGACCAGGCTGACCTTGAACTCACAGAGATCCGCCTACTTCTGCTGGGATTAAAGGCCCGTGCCATGGAACACTGTTGTTTATTGTTTGTTTGTTTGGTTGGTTTTGAAGACAGGGTTTCTCTGCATGGCACTGACTAGCATGGAACTCACTCTGTGGACCAGGCTGGCCTTGAACTCACAGAGATCCACCTGCCTCTGGGAATAAATGCCTGCCCCCCCCCAGATGATCACTGCTTTTGTGATAAAGGTCTATTTAATATAAATGAATTCTCCATTCCCTCATCTGCTCCACGTTTGCTTAGATGTTTTATGTCCCCATCTCCACTCATTTGAGAGTGCTCTTCCCCAGCCTCTGAAGGCTCCTTCACTCTCTTTATTACTTTTATTCACCCACTCTCCATATGCTACTCTCTTCTAGAGTGATGTCCTTACTCCTGACTCTTCCTACTTAATGTTTTGACACCTCTATCATTTCTCAAGTTAATATCACCAGCCACATCTGCTGCTATTCATGCTTGATGTTTTGAGATGTGAGACTACACAAAGATAAAGATTATCTATCTAATTGTGACATTGGATTGTTCCTCTCCAGTTAGATCAGAGTGAGTGACTGGTCACAGTGCATTGTATATATGTATAAAACTGGCAAAAAACAAATTCAAAAAGGTAAAAAGAAGTATTAATAACTTAAAGTACCTATGAATGCCCACACAGAGAAGTCAAGAACTATTTATTACCGTGTGTGAAAAATTTGACATTGAAAGCAGTATGCCATACATATACTTTTAGCGAATTTGATTTGCTTACTTCTGGGATTTTCTTGGGCCCTTGTTTTTCCTATAATTCAGTCACTGTTTAACCTTGGAGCCCTAGCTGCTGTCAAGGTCATTTCAACTCCTAGTGCTGTTTGCTGTCCCCGCCCCCTTCATGGTGCAGTCATGCTTTGGGACTGGTTGATCAAAGGCACTGGGCTGGGTAGAGGGAAATTTACCTTTTGACATCTTTTGCTCGTCTCTTGCCTTACCTCCTCTGCTCCCTCACCCCCACAGCCCCGAGATTTTCCCTTCCTTTCAGTGGGGTTCACACAAGAGACTTGTTGCATTCCTTCACTTGTTGAGGGACTCTGGGTTTCAAGTGACAGTTTCCTTTCCAAACAAAAGGAAACCATAAACGAAGGCAGGTGTGCCAAAGAGCCACATCCATGACGGAGACTCCATCTCTCAGACCCACCTCCCCAACCTTTCTATCAGCCTGGATTTCTCCACTCCTGAAGCCACTCTGTCTGTCTCTGTGGAATAAGCGCACCCGGCCCACATGTACCACTTGAGGTAGCTTCTACTGTTATACTTTCTACGTTGCACAAGAGCGTGGTCCACACAGAACTCAGCAGGGCAGAAATATTTAAAATGATACCTTGTTATTCCTTGGGGCTCATCTCAGAATCTAGCCAGAAGGAATTTCTTGTCTCACCGCTATCTGAAGACTTGTTTCGAGGCCACCTGATAGCATTTTCCATATCTTAACATCTATAAGTAACTCCTGTGCACACCTCACCTCCTCGAAGATGGAAAGTTCTTTGAAGGCGGAAGGGCAAAGCAGGCACTGGACTAGGATGAACTGCACATTCAGGAGTCTATGGGTGAGGGTGGGCCAGAGTGAGGGTCCCCAAGTCAGTGCCCAAGATGTGCTTCTTACGTCATCATTTCTTGACTACCGATACTAAGTTTTAGGCATATTGGAACACTTGAGCATGTCCAGAAAGTCCTCACAGTTCTATGCAAGGCTATGCTCATACACCTTTCCTTTGAACCTTCCAGTTCTTAGTGGCAGGAAGCGATTCATTGATTCTTTTATGACTCCCAACCATAAAATTATTTTCATTGCTACTTCGTAACTGTATTTTTGGCACTTTTATCCATTGTAATGTAAATACCTGGTAGCAGGATATCTGACATGTAGATATGGAGGGGTTATGACCCACAGGTTGAGAACCACTGACTTATCATTTGGAAGGCTGGGAGATAATTCTGTCTCTAACATGTTTGTTGTGCGAGCATGAGGCACGCATGAGGAGCCGAGTTCTTACATATACAAGTCTGGGCATGGTGGCACAGACTTAGTATTCCTGTCCTGGGAAGATAAGGCTGGCCAAGCCATGAGGTGCCCCACTATCTAGTTTGTCTAACTTACTAGAGAAAAACCAAAATCCATGAAACAAAACCAACAGAGCCTAAGCAATGACATCTGAGGCTATCCTCCAGCTTCCACATTGATGTGCATCTGCACGTGTGTTTGTGAACATACACACAAGCACACACATATAAAGTATATGGGGACAACAGCTGTACTTATTCACAGGAATAGGTAAGAGCCGTTCTTTCACCCAGGTTTCTAATATACAGTATCAGTTTCCTTGTCCCTGGATTTCACACCATCCTGTTAATTTCCGGATATTTTATGGGTCATTATAGTAGGTGAGTAAAATCAGGGATCAGAAAAGGACATTAAAAACTGCTGCCAGAAGTGTAAGCAATTGACACTTTTAATTGAAAGAGAATCCAGGCTATGAATTTCACCATGCTCCTGTAAAGACACTTTGATTTGTTTCATTTGGAGGAAGACTACAGAGACACTGAACACAGGTCTAAATGGTATGTAACAGAACCTGGTGGCAGCCCCCTGGTTTTCTTTTGGCATCTTTGGGAGAAAGTACACCCAGTGATATGACTTTCCAAGGCTCATTTGCCTTTTTTGTCTTATGCAGTGTCCTTTCTTATCATTTAGCCTCCTCTGCCCTCCCTCTCCGGCACTAGGGAGGATCCTTCAAAATTCCTAACAGGCAGCCCTGTGGAGAGATGGGAGGGAAAAGAAGGGAGGGAGGAAGGGAGAGAGAGAGGGAGGGAGGGAG
>NC_022018.1:21539754-21567954 GCF_000317375.1 Microtus ochrogaster
AGAGAGAGAGAAGTAGAGGGTGTCTGGCTGCGTACATGTGGTACAGGCAGGGATCAGAACGCTCACAGAACAGACTGCATAATTCCATGTTCTCCCTAAGTCTCAGCTCTGCATGGAGCTCTGCCTGCAGTCTACTCGGAGGGGAAAAGTAGAAGGTGAAAGGGGTCAGTTCCTAAGTGAGTGGGTCCTTACTTCTCATGGGGGCATCTGCTGATCTCCAGTGACTGCCCACTGCCTCCTGGTCACGCTCAGCCCTCTCTCTCCTAGATACTTGCTTTAGCAGAAGAGACACACCTTTCTGCAGCAGGGAGACGCGACTGACCAGATTGCAAGCCGGTAGGTTGTGACATTCAGCATGTTTATGCAGCAGAATTTGCTGAGAGATGCAGGGAGGCGGGGTGTTGGTCGGGCTGGCTGATTTATCTGCAGTGGTGAAACATTTTTATTTTAATTGTCGGTTCAAAGCAGAATTGTTGCCTAGGCTAAGGTAGCAGCTAGAATCGCTGTGTTCCAGGCTCCCGTGTTCCATTTGTATTTGATGCGGTTTCTACATGCAGCTTAGAGAAGCTAGGGAGAGCTCACCTTTAAATAACCTGCAGCTTGCTATGCGCCTTCTGCTCCATATATATTTTTTGCTCTTCCTAAGCACAGTTCCTGACCCCCCCACCCCCCACCCCCGCCTTCTTCCCCACTCCATGGGAAATGTGGCCTAGCTTCACCCTGAGCCCTTGGCTCCCTAAGTCTGTATGTCTGGCTGCTTTGCTCTAGGTGCTGGCGGATGCTCTGCAGCTGCCCTGGGCCCAGGCAGACTGATTCAGCAGAAGCATCTGTGCATGGGAATCGCAATCAGGGACCATGGCAGTGCAGCTGGTGCCGGACTCTGCGCTCAGCCTGCTGATGGTGAGTGTGCTGGGGAGGAGGTGGGGCCCAGGAGTGCCCACTCCAGCCTTCCTCCGCCTCAGGGACTGCTGCTAGCTGCTGCGGCTGCTGCCATGGCTGCAGACACAGGCGAGCACGGCTCTGCTTCAGCCAGCAGGCTCCCGTGAAAGGATTTCTTGGGTCAGAGGATTAGCGTGACTAAGCACTCTCAGGGAAAAAGCAGCTGTAGATTTGCCATTTTAGAAACTTGTTGCTGGATGCTATTTCGAGATCTGGGCTTACAAACAGGTGCCAAGGGTGGCTCCAGATAGATCTCAAGATGCCTCCCTCCTCCGTGCTCAGCATCCTTCGCTCCGAGTCTGAATATAAATTCAGAATTGTGCCTGTTTGTTTGTTTGTTTGTTTGATTTCCTTTCATGGCAGCTGTGGGATTTATAAAAAAAATTATTTTAATTTTTTGTCACCAGGCTAATTGAAGGTTATCTTCCTGGGTTTCTCTAGAGAAGCCAGGGAGGCTCACGGTGGCTCTTGTGATAGTTCAGCTGCCGAGTTAGTGGACACTCCTCTCCCATCTAAGGTTGGCCGGGAGACACTGCTATTTATATGTCTGTGAACTGCTGCCCTACTTTAGGCCCCTGTGATTTTTACGATGTTAAGGAAGCTGTTGCTCTTAGGGCTTTGAAGCAGTCGAGGACAGCAGCAGCACCTTGCAACCCATCTGGCTTTTGGCTTGTCTCTGGGTTCAGTTCGCTTTGCTGTCTTGGTGCCCCATCCTTCCTCCTCTCAAGCCCAGTAGTTCACAGGCCTTGGCAACGCTGCCTCCGGAAGAAGGCTGCGTCAGCTTGGCGTGGGAAGGTATCTAACATTTACTCAGGAGAGTTTATGAGCAGCGCCTGAGTGCTCTGCTGTGTGTATTGATCTGTTTCCTGACAGAGATGGGGAAGTGCAGCTTGCTGAGGGCTGATGAGTTTATTACGGTGACCTGGAGGAGTGGCTAGGGCGAGTTTGCCCCCTGGGTGGGGAGCCACATCAAATTAAGAGGGACACGCCTCCTTGTGCTCCATTAGCCGAAAATAAAAGTAAAGGTGGCATTTGGTCCACAGAATTGCTGGAAATTGCATGGGCCTCTCTGACTTCTGGTCTACCGGGAATTAAGAAAGAATGAAAAGACATTGCTATAGCTACTCCTCTTTAACATGGCTTCCCTACTTACTAATGCTACTGTGTGATATTACTACAAATGTCACTGTCTACAGTGGGTCAAATAAATGTCTGGTCAAAGTTCTGAGTATTTGCGATGGTTGCAAACCTTGCACTCCAATATCTGTGAGGAGTCGGATGATTAGAGGAGCCCTAGAATAAGAGCATGCGCAAAAAATGCAACCCCATGTGCTTCTGTGCATACTCGCACATATATGCTGTCTAACATCACTTAGTAGATACAAATCCTGCAGTATGTTCATAGAGAGGTTTGTCACGCCTGCCTCTCTTTCTCTGCCTCTGTAATGAATGCTCATTACATATATGTCTATTTCACTGCAAGATGCCAAGAAGTCCTTGGTACTCAAGCAAAAAGGAACTTCGCATTCTACCCCATTGGGCTGTCCCTGGCACACACAACCACTTGGGCTTCTAATATTAATATTGTCTTGGCTCTCTCTTCAGTTCTGAGTCTATCCTCTCCTTGTCGGTGCCCATGGCCTGAGCTCTCTGCCTAGCACTCCCCTCCTGCCTGGATTAAAGGATTGTGATCTCTCTCTGGGAAGCTAGGAAAATAGCTCTTGACACAGGGGTGGACTCTTAGATTAGAGTCCCCAGGAGCTCTGCGTGAAATCCTCATCACTGCACAGTTCCCAGTTGGTTCAGGGAAAATTTCCCCTGTGGACTTCGGTGCCTTTTGCCTTTTTAAAGGGTAAATTCCAAAGCAATTGCTTCCTTGACATGTTCCATGATGATTCTCAAAATCTCTAAGCAAGCGAGAGGGGAAAGAAATGGGAGGAAGAGGCCAGTTAGTGGAGCTGCCTTGGCTGTGAGTTCAGGAAGGAACGGTGTCCTTTATTATGTATTCGCCCACTAATCAGCCAATCAGCTCTCAGTGTTTATCCAGCTTCTGTTCACTGGGGAGAGTAGCATGGTATAAGAGCAAAGGCCAGAGCTGTGAAAGCGCTGTTTCAGGGGCGGTCAGAACCACACGGGTTGAGTGTAGTTGTGGTTTAAGGCTCTCGAGTCCTGGGGCTCAGGAGTGACAGTCAGTTCCAATGCTTATTTGGTTCTGGAAGTAGCAGAGTCCGGAGACTTACTGAGTTCTGCATTCTGTCTCCAGGCTTTGCCACTTACTGGTCATGTTCAGTCTGTCTCTTCCTCTGTGTGTGTGCTGGTTATGTCATCTGCCAACTGAGGGGTCTGATCTTGGGGCCCTTTCTCTCTGCTGGGTGAATGGAAAGTCTATAGATATGCCACCTAGGAGGGAGCTCCTGAGTAGGCAGCTTGGCTACTTTATTCGGTGTTGTCACTTTTTTTCCAAACAAGTACACGAACTACACTGTTGTTTGAAAAAGGAGGGGTTTGTTCCCACCCATTTGACTCTTCCACCAGAGAAAGTTTGTTTTAGATCACACTCTACTGTAAGATCCCAACCCCACAGAGGTCTGCTTAATTCCCCTGGACAAAACCCGCTGACCTCAGGACGGTGTCAGGGGATGTGGGTTATTTGGGAGGACTCCAGCACTGTGTGCTTGCTTGCGCTGTGAGAGGATGACACCGATTCTCTCAGTAGAGGGTGGGGAGTGACAGCTGATGGTGAAAGTTGGAGCAGCCCAACTAAGGAAGGCAGGATGGAGTCAACACAGATGGCTCCAGTGGAGAAGACGGCCTCATGTACACCAGAGGCTCACCTCCCCATCGGCGTAGAAAGCTCTGGAGCAGAAGGAGGCACCGCTTAGTTCCCCACACTGCCGCATATGACAAGCTGGAGAGCAGGTTATTTGTCATTTGCTGAGGTCACATGAGTTCAGGAAAGCTGCAAAGACTGGAGCATGCTGGCATCCAGGGATTTGTAGATTGGTTAATTGGCTGATGTATGTTGAGATAGGGTCTTGATAGGTAGCTCAAGCTTTCCTGAAACACTTGATCCTCTTACCTCTTTCTACATCTTGGGTGTCAGACTCACAAGAATGTGACACCACACCTACTTAGGAGCTCACTCATTATCTTCATCTAGAGCACAAAAGGAGGACTAAGAGGCTACCAAGGTTGTGGCGTGCCATTTTGTTCCTTAGACTGTGAAGGCTCAAGGCTCAAATATTTAGAATAGGAAGATTAAAAAACAGGTTTTTTAAAACCTGTTTGTTACATTTACTTTTCTCTTTCTCTCTCTGTGTGTTTCTGTCTGTCTACATGTGTGTGGAAGGAAGCCTGAGGACAAATTTTAGAGTCAGTTCTGTCTTTCCACTGTGTGGGTCCTAGGAATAAACTGAGGTGGTCACAAGGCTTGGCGGCAAGAACGTTCCTACTCTGAATCACCATCTCCCAGCCCTACATTAGTTTTTATATTAAGTTAAGTGGCTAGGCAATAAAGGCGGAGAACATGTTTTTCTATAAACAAATGCCTTTGTATATATTTCCTAGCTACTTTCAAGACTTTTTTTTAGACAAAAACCACCTGGTGATCAGACAGTGAGAAACCTGTCAGTATTCCCACACCCGAAACTGAAAGCCCAGTGTCTCAAAATCAAGGTTCTCTGCTGCAGTATTTAAACTAAGGATTTGACACCCAGGAGCTTCTAACACTTCAGAAGAGTACCTAATTGACCTAGACTCAACCAGTCTTTACTTCTAGTGTTTCTAGTCTGAAGTCTTGTCCTCTTGTCTCATATTTATTTGAATATTTATCATTTTCTATGCTAATTTACAAGATTAAAAAGGTTAATATACAAAATTAAAAAGTTGCTCCTGGATGCCAGTGTTAACACTAATAGGCAGAACAACATTTATATCCGTAAATGTCTTATCATGTTGTCAACATTCCATCTCTTGAACTGTAGTTTTAAGAATTTACCAAGGTCATATTTAACAGCAGAGAGATTTAATATGTGGAAAAACTCAGTCAAGAGAAATCAGTGAGTGATTCTTTGTAATGAAGGAAGTGAATTAGATGAGTTAGTTTCAGATGGCTGAGCTTCTTTCGGAGTATACTGGCTCCCTTAAATTCTTTTTGTCAGTCATTTTTCTCGTTTAGACATCTTCCTTTTTAACTATTAGGTGCCATGTACATACTCCATACAAGAAACATGGAGCTGTCACTGGCTTTATCAAACTTACAAGTGAGTTGAAGAGGCAGGATAGTTCCCTGGGAACGATAGGGCAGCGTCTCAATGAGAAATGTGTAAGAACTTGAGAGAATCACGTGAGAACTAGACGAGCTCTCACAGAAGGCATCACCAGTCCAGGATCAAAGCCCTGGGTTGAGGCACTGGGGTACACCTAGAGTGAAGATGTGGGGTTCCTGAAGCTTAGATAAAAGGCTAATGGGGGGCCAAAAGAGGGAATTTGAGGTGGAGGGAGGGCGTGAATTTTAATGAAGTCTGGATTGTTTTGGTGCCTGAGTTGATGGCTTTGGGTGGATTTCTTTGGGGAACAAAGGGCTGCAAGGTCAGGAGGGCAGGTGGGGATGGTCTGGGAAGAGTCCCAGTCTTCCTTCTGTCAGGAGGTAGTTAGCAGCCCTCTCCCTCTGACCTGTGACGGTTTTATTCGGGGTTTATAAGGAACTTTCCCCACATCCCAAATGACCAAAAGCAAGTAGAAACTGAATTCTGCCCCAAGAAGTCTTGCTTCTGAGTTATTAAGTTTCAATGTTTTCCAAAGTGCTATCGTGCCTGTTGTTTTGCTAAATGTTCTCCATGATCCAAGAAAGTCAAGAACTGTATCTCCCCGTGCTGCAATGAAGCCAAGGTCTACAGAAGATAAATGGCTTGCCCAGGGTGCCTCAGCTAGTGTGTGGTGGTGCTGAATTACTGTCCTGACTTCAGTAACCGTTGTCAGAAATGTGAAGAAGCAATATTGATAAACTGTATAGAAAGTTAGAGACTAATAACGACATGCTGATACAGGGCACGCACTTGTAAAAGTCTTTTCAAGTCTGATCACCAACCACAGGTCCTGAGTGTTGGGTATACAGTGAAGCTGATTGTTAATGTCTTTGGCTTCCTCTTGTCCTTAAAATAGGGGCTGCTCCCAAATGTCTGTGGGAAATGCTCAGGCCATATCATCGCTACATCTAAGTCAGTGGCTAACATCCTACTTAGACTCAGTTATTCATCTTCTGAGGTTTGATTTCTCGATGCACACCTACCATCTGGATGTTAGTGCATGATAGCTAGTGTTTAATGTACAAATGTATCCCTTTCAAAAGGAGAGATTTGAGGTCAAAGACAATAAAGCTAACTCAGATTAATTTTTGCTATAATTTGTAAAATTTCATTTATTGGTCTGTTTTATTATGTGTAAATAACAGAAACACTCAAACTATTGAACTATGTAGCTAAGGGTTCTTCCCCAAGAAGCAGCTCTGGGATTACCTGTCCCAAGCATCAGTGAACATAGATAAATATGCAAGCTTTTCCTCTGCTGGTCAGAGCTTACACATTCTCACTGGCTCTTTGGATACTGGGCTGTCCCTGGGCCAATAGCAGGGTCTGACAATGGGGATTTCTGACCAGGTGGGTTCTGGGATTTAGACCTTAGAGGACATAAGAGGAATATCAACAGGCTGGTAATTCGACCCAGTCACGTGGATTAGAGAAGACATCTTCCAAATAGAGAACTGCTGTATCCAGAAGGGAGGAGGGGAGTCTGGCAAGGCAGATACAAAAGGTGCCCACTGACGGTGGTCTTGGCACCTTAGATATTGTAATAGAGTTCCAATGAGATTAGCAAGAGAGATGAAGCCTCAATGAATCCTAAACCACGGGTCAACTTTCCTTCAAAACAAATTGTCTGACTTTTTTTTTCCCCCTAAATTGAAAATGTCTCACCATCTGTAAAATGAGACAGGAATTGCCATGTAAGACAAGATCATTCACTAAACTACCCAAACAAAACATTTAGCTCTGTGCTTGGCCCAAAGGAAACACAGGCTCGGTATTTGTAAGTTGCTTGCTTTATCTTAAACTAACATAAAATGACTATCTGTCTATCTGAACTTATCTCCTTGGATTCCTGGATGAATGAGCCAAACTCAATTTAAAAAAAAAAATAGTTGCTCAATTCTGTCTCAGTACCCGAGTCTCTAGGCAACAAATGACCACTTTTGTATGAATGGCCAACGCCTTTGGGAGAAAGATGTTCCCAGGATCATGAAAATCATTCCAGCCACACACATATTGAAATTTACATTCCTGTTTTAAATAACCAGCCAAACTTTCTTACCCTCTGAAGATAAATGACTGGAGTATGGGCAGCAATATGTTCTCTCTGGCAAATGTCAGATGCACGCCTTTCAGAACTGACACGCATGATGGGGCGGCTGTAAGAGCATCCCTGCGAAAGATTAATTGCATGGCTGCTTTGCAAAAAGCTTAATAGCAGTTTGGAGAACATATGTTGCAAATATAGGTAGCAGTTTCTCATTGCATCCCGCACCAGGATGTGTGATATCTGACGGAACATACGGTGTTTAACCTGGTCATAATCAAAGGTCCTGGAAGCCGGCATAACTAAGTCCGTGTGGTGAGTATCGAACGAGGAGAACTGAATTTCACTGTCAAGGTGACTTTGGCTGGTGACTCATGCTGTATTAATATGAGGGGTGCTCGGTACAACCCTAGGTATTGAAATCTTGGTCGCACAGTCTAGACCTGGAGGAGCAATTCCTGAGTGGTCGATCCAATTCATCTCCCCAAGCAATGTCACATATACCCATGGTATTAACTATCATCTGTACATTAGTGGTTTCCAAATCATATCTTTGGCACAGGCCTGGCTCCCAGACTCTGATGACTACAAATCCAGACTTATCTCCTTGTTTACCCTAGGGGCACCTCACACTCAGCCCCCGACCCCCTGTGAAGAAGATTTTGGTCTTTTCTCTAGCCTATATACCTTTACTTCGTTAGTGTGAGGCCATCTTGCCCATTGTCCAGGACCCACTTTTGACTTCTGCTGTCTTCCATCTACCTGACCTAATTGGTCTTAGCGTGAGCTGTTTCAGCTTTCTCGGACTTTGTCTAATCTGGTTCTTCCCTTCCCCTCCTTACTGCAAGTCCACATCCTGCCTGGGCCACCTGCACCAGCTCTTGCTGGCACTTGCTTCTAGTCTCTCTGTACTGTTGTCTGTCCTTGAGACATTTGCCAAAGGGAGATTTTAAAAATTCAAGGCTGTTGTTTTCTGCTGAAAATTTCCACTGATACTTGATTGTAGCTGAGATGAGCCTCAAGCTTCTAACAGTCCACATTAGTCATTCAAAGGCCAGGCTTCTGCCCCAGCAATATCACCCCCCCCCATTCTGACCTTGACTCCTCTGTTGCTTCACAATGGCGATACAGTCTGACACAAGAGTGTCAGGTGACTGTGTTACTTTGAAGTGGGCTTATATAAGATGTGATCGAGTGATGAACTAAATATGAAATCTCTCAGGCTGCTTCCGTGTCACACAGATTGCTGCATTATAGCCAGTTTTTAAGTAAGTGGAGAGATACTGGAAAGACTGCAAGTATGGTCGAGCAAATGCCCAAGCAGTAACATCACTGTGCCTGGTATTGTCAGGTAGAGCGCATTGTGCTCAACTGTACGTGCTTTACTTCTATACGGCTGCCAGCCCAGGAAGCTCATTCATACTATCATCACCACAAACCTCAGTGATGAATCACCCTTCCGCACCAGGGTGGCTGTGTGTCACTCACAGTAGGAAGCTCCAGCTCTGCTGGAATCCTAAGGGACCACTGGCCTTTGAGCAGTTCTTTGTTGGCCAGAGTTTTGCACTGTACACAGCTGCATTTCTGCTCGCCAATAACGCACTTACTCAAGACTGAGACTTTCAAACAGACGTGTCCCTGTGATTTCCTTTATTGCCATGGTATTTAGCATGCATATCTGCTGTATTGATAGGTAGAGTCTCACATACAGAGTGCCTCATCCACTCACCCAACACCTTCTTCTCAAGCAGGTATTCTCTTCCTGACACTGGAGTTTTCTTTCTGGTATCTGGGATTGAACCTAGGGCCTGGAGCATGCTAGGCAAGCACCTGCCACTCATCTCTGTGATTTTAGCTTTGACATTCTTTACTGCAAAGAAGACAAATGAGGCTTCTGTGATCACCAACTTTACAGTGTCTTTGGGAAAAGCAAAAACGAAACAAATTGGGCACAAACAGGTAAGCCATCAGGAAAAATTGCCCTGTACCTAGTTAAAATGGTGAGTTTTAGACAGTGTGTAGGTGCAGCTTAGGGTGAGAGGCGGAAGCCTTCTTGGAGAGGCAGCATGCTGCTGAAGAGGGAGAGGCAAAAGAAAGACCACAGTAAAATATCTTGGCTGGAGCATCACAACCAGGGCAGAAGCTCCGGGACAGGAAGGTGTTTCGCAGGCTCTAGAACCTTACAGTATATGAAATATATTTCAGAAATTCAAGAATTGATTTGTCATTTTCTTGGCCAAACTTTCAGAGGAATTTCAGGTCCCTGCGGAACATGTCTCTTGCCCTAGAGCCTGTGATTCTTCAGACAAATTAGAATCACAGAAAACATTTGGTAAGAGGGAGCCCCATATCAGAGACGGGGTGCTAGTGGTGGGTCAGAAAGAATTTAGAGGTAAGCTCTAGAAACCTCCTCAAAATAGAATTTCTGGAAGAGTAAGACATTCCAGGCCCATTCTGAAGAGTGGGCACAGTTAAGAATGCAGAGGGAAGAGAAAGGATGCCTTCCCAGAGGAAGACCACAGGGCGGTGCTGGGTGAAGGGAGATTTGGTGTGAGGGACCGTAGGCAGGGAAGATTCTGGCCTAACTGAAGCTGAAGATTCACGCCATGGGGAGGAAGAAAACCGGCTGAGAGGGACCATGTTCCAAATCCTCCGGGCTTGGCCTGGGTTTGAGCTATCTGCCCTTGGGGGACTCTGGGTTTCCAGAAGAGACCAGCTGAATGTGTGTTGTGAGGCTTCTGACGTTTGCTAGTGAAGGTAGCATACAGCAGGAGGCTGGAGAGAGAAGCCAGCGTCGTGTCAATGGCGAGAATTTGGGGGTGGAGTTGGGATGAGATGAATAGGCGAATAACAACAGGGCAATCTGGGGTAGGGGCTGTTGCATGATGGACTCCAGTTTAAATCCCAGAATGCCAGTGGTGGGGCTGCTGTGAGCATCGTGACCTCCATGCGCCACACTGGGCTGGGGAATAGAATCGGAGGAATTATAGATTGCAATTCACTTAGGACCACCAAATTGAACGTGCTGTTTGTAATGGAATTTCCTGGCAGCGAGGGCTGGTGGGCAGGTGGCAGTCCAGGCTACAGCGGGCCGGCGATTAGATTCGGGTTGAGAGCAGGACTGGGGTGACGCAGAAACCCCGAAGAGAATGAAGAACAAGCCAAGCCGAGAGAGGGCGTTGGCACAGCTGGGATTGAAGTGAGTTCCTATTGGCCCACGATGAAAGGCAGCACCGGAGTGAGATCAGCGTTACCTTGACTTTTCAATTAGCATTCCTTGTGTGGGGGATCCGGCCCGGCCTGGATGAAGCAGTCTTGGAGATTTTCTGCCAGGTATTTAGTGCCGTTCCGTTGCATGGTAGCACTTTCTGCAGGACATCTGAGCTAAGAATATGCACAAGAAACTAAAATAAACTTCCCAAATCAGTTGTGGCTGTCTCTCTGTGTGTATGTGTGGGAAGACCCTGCATTTCTGCCACCAGCTAGCTATACACTTTGTGAGTTCAAATAATCACAGTCGTCTGCTCCCCAATTCGGTGTAGAGTTCCTGTGGGGTACAGTGGACTTGCCTGTGCTCTACACTGGAGGCTTGACTGGTAAGACTTAACTACTGGAGTCTGTCATCTGAAAGTTGTCTTCACTCACACGTTGGGCAGTGGGGGCCCCGTCACCAAAGTCACAGTGGTCTGCTGACAACAGCATCGAGGAGGCTCTCTGCACGTTGCCTGGATTGTCTATAACATGGCTGCTTCTAAATGATTGGGGTGCACACTGTCCCTGGGTCCCAAACTGTGCCTGAGCTGACAACTGTGTAAACCTCTGCTGAGGTCTCTTCAGGAAGTCATGCAGACTTACCCGGACTGCACTTTCTGAGTCACAGGGGTGTCCTTAAGGTGATGTTTAAGTGAAGGGCTGTTGAGAATCTATGATTGAAGGGGGTTGAAGCCCAATTAGTAAAAAAGCTCAGTGTCAGAAATTGGGGTTCAACCTGAAGACCCAAAAAGCAAAACAGCCAGCCACCGGCTCTTACTCAATCTCAATCTGAAATGGTGATCCCACCTCCAGGAAACTCAGAAAGAAACTGTGCCTGAGAGGTGCCCCACCACCACCTCCATCTTCTACTCCTCTCTAGGCTTGGGATTAAAGGCGTGCACCACTGGGATTAAAGGCATGTATCACCTTATTGCTATGGCAACTAGTGTGGCTACTGGGATGACAGGTGTATATTACCATAACCGTAAGGCTGACCAATGGGGCTGCTTTACTCTCAGATCTTCAGGTGGTCTTTATTTATGAAAATACAATTGAAATGCCACTACAGGGGGTCAGCATTGTTTAGAAGAAGTTTTAGCCACTGCAACACACACTCACTGCCTGTAACTTGATCTCAAATTGCTTAAAGGTCTTTGACTTTTTGATTGGCCACCTATCCATGTGGCTTTAGTCAGAGGACACTGTCCATAATTGATTGGTTGAACAATAGGCTGATTTCTGAAGAAGCCAAGACTATGGGGGTGGGCACAGAGTTGCATGTGCATAGCTCTGTGTGCATATGTGTGTTGGACTCTGTCTGAGTTATGGTTCATCAAAAGCCATCCAGCCGCCTTGATTGAGAGGGAGGGTCTCTCACTGGGACTTGGAGCTCATTGTGATAGGCTGGTTTGAGAGCAAGCACTAGAGATGTTCTGCTCTCTGCTTCCCAAGACCTGGATTATAAGCACTCGATGTGAGGGTGAATTGGGATGGTTGCCAGCAGTGTCTAATTGAAAAAGAATATGCCTTTTATATTCTATAGTTTCACATAGGATTAAACAGGACAAAAGGGGGCGTGTGAGCTGGGGCGTGGCCTGAGATCATGGGTTGAAGAATCTAGTATTGACCATTGACCTCGACAATAGGCACCAGTCCACAAACCCTCTTTGGGGCCTGAACCCCTCCAAAACAGGTCTTTGGAGAGTTTTATTTTTCCTACTGCAAAGACTTTGCCCTTTGAATTTTTAGATTTTGCTTCAAGCTATGTATCTGGGAGTCACATGGTTAGTGCAATGCTGTGCTGTAGAGAACACCCAGGGTGTGTATACATCACAGGAAAAGCCCCATTTGCTTGCTTGGTGACCCCTAAGGTCGCCAAGTTTAGTTCCCATTGATTGTGGAAGCTGATAAAGCAATAGTCGTGCTTCTTTTACATGCTTGGTATTTAGACTAATAACTTGTTTTGTGTCTTTATTGCCCATGTGTCAGGGTAAAAGAGGGATGTAGTTTGCTACTAAGTCTCAAATGTTTTTCTCCTTGTGTGGTGCTTGAGTGTAATTGAGCTGTAATGAACATGGCTAAGGTCATTTCCCAAGAATTAATGAACAGGAGGATGTGTTCTTGGCCAGAGGCTGAGTCTTTGGTCATTAACCTAGTTGGTCATTAATATTGTCCCGGAATGCTTTACGCTAGGTTATTACAGCCTGCGCCATATGCTGAGACCACAGGGAAACAAGAACATTACCTGTGTCAATAACTATTTGTTTTCTTTCTGTTCTCATGGCTACTGATGGAGGCAGCCCTTTTACTGCTTTTTCCAAAGGCCTGAAGCACCAAGGTCGTGAAGGAGGGACCTTCATGAGAAAAAGGGAGGGGAAATCAGTCATTTGGGCTTTGCAGAGAGAACTCTCTGATTATAGACTCTGTGACCGAGTTCTTTCTCCCCAAGCAGCCGGCATGTGGTCCCTTCCTTTCCCTTTCCTGGCTTATTCTTTTTCTCTTCCCCTCTCTTTCCCCCCTCCTTACATTCCCTTTCTTAAACAATTTGTGGAGAAAGTTAGAGACATTGTGGTCAGTGCTGAGGATATCTACATAAATCCCACTCAGTCCCTGCTGTCAGGAAGTTTAAAGTTTAGGTAGCAAGGATAATAAACAGCTAATTTCAATGCACTCAGGTTAATGTTACGGTAGAGAAATCTCCATGTATGATAGAGCAAGGGAGCACAATACAAGGAGCTCCACAGTGGCTCCAAAGGCTCTGGTGGGGTTTTGTTTTGTGGCAAGGTCTCGTTATAGCCCAGGCTTGTCTGGGATTCACTATGTAGTTGAGATTGCCCTTAAAGTCACACTATTTCCTTTCTTTTCCACTGAAATGTGAGAATCGTGGTGTACACTCCCACATCCAGCTTCTGGGGAGATTTGAAGGTTTTGGTGAGCTTATGGAAGGCATTGGTAATAGTGGGGCGTGGATCCATGTAAAAAGAATAGCAATCACTCATCAATACAAAGGAAAGAGTCCCATGTCCCAGCAACTGTGTCAAAGAAAAAGCCAAGATTTCCGGAGGCAGACATCAAATACCCTCTGAATATAAGGTGAGGAGTTTGAACAGTGTCTGGAATTCCATAAACAATTGATCACAATTGAAAGCATGGAAAGACATAAGGGGAGCTGAGGTATAGAAATGTTACTCCTGGGGGCTGGAGAGATGGCTTAGGGGATAAGAGCACAGGCTGCTCCTCCAGAAGACCTGAGTTCAATTCCCAGCAACCACATGGTAACTCACAACTTTCTGTAATGAGATCTGGCGCCCTCTTCTGGCTTGCAGGCATACATGCAGGAAGAATACTGTATACATACTAACTAAATAGAACTTAAAAAAAAACTATTTTTTTTTTAAAAAAATTACTCTAGAAATTTGACTTGAATGAAAAATGTCTCAAGAGGTAATGTTTGTATACTTGGTACTCAGCACAGTGAGGTCTGGGGAAAGTGGGTGGGCTTGGAGATTTCTTAGCATGGCTCTTCTTCCTTTACTCTCTCAGATTCCTAGATGTAGATGTAGTGTGACCAGTACCTCTTCACACCCTGGCTTTCCCCATCATGACAGACTGTAGCTCTTAAAACTGTAAGCCAGGAGAAAATCTCTCCTCCCTTGAGCTGCATCTCGTCAGATGGTTGGTCTCAGCAACAAGAAACATACTTAATACAGGGAGCTCACATGGAAATTGATTTGAAAGAAGTGGACCCAAGGCCAGGGACTCTGAGTTAAAGGGCACTGAAGGCACACGATTGAGCAGCAAACTGGGTGCACATGCAAGGAGGACAGGATGCGTTTTCATGAGCTGCATGTCGGAGGGGGCAGAGTGGGATGAAGCATGATTAATAAAAGCTCAAAGAGAGAAATCGGGGTTCAACCTGAAGGTCAGGAAAGTGAAACAGTCAGCCACTGGCTCATCTCTACCTCTGTCTGAAATGGTGATCCTGCCTCCAGGAATCACAGAATGAGACTGAGACTGAGAGCCGTTTCCTCCTACCTTACAGTTCTCTCTAGGGCTGGGATTAAAGGCATGCACCACAGGGATTAAAGGCATGCACCACAGGGATTAAAGGCATGCACCACAGGGATTAAAGGCGTGTGTTACCAATGCCTTGTCTGTAAGGCCGACCAGTGGGCTGTTCTACTCTGTGATCTTCAGACAAGCTTTATTTATTAAAATACAAATGAAATATTACTACAGTGTGAGGCAGAGAGAGATGGTTCATAGTGGCTCCTGTTAATACATAAGATAAAATGAACACTTGTTTTTAAAACTGTGTGTATGTATGTGTATACACGCATATACACATGTGCCACGGTGCCCATGTAAAGGCCAGAGGACAACTTTTGGGAATTAATTTTCCCCTTCAGCCTTGTTGAGGAAGGTTCTTCTTGTTTCTGTCGCTGCACGGGATACTGTAAGCCATCTGGCCTGTCGCTGTCCGCCATTCCCTCATAGGAGCGCTAGGGTTCCAGATATGCATCCCTACATTTAGCTTTGTTGTGACCTCTAGAGACTTGGGGTCCTCAGGCTTGCACAGTAAGCACTTTACCCACTCAGCCTCATCTCTAGCCCTAAAATAGGACAGTCCTTTGATTGATATGTTAGGCCAGAAGGTGAGGCTGTGCCCAGGCTCTGGGTCTGGGTCCATCTTTATCCATTTAGATAAGTTTAGAGTTTGGGGAGCAGAATTCCAAGGTAGAGAGAGAGGCAAAGGAAAAGGTTATAGATATGCAGATATAGATACAATGGTGTGCTGGCCTATAAATGATATAAAAAATTGAAAAGCTTTAGGAAAATGAATAAAGCAGTCATATTGTATTTTGTCTAAGTCAGTCTGCCAATGATGTGTAGAAAGCTACTGAAGGCCTTTCTAAGAGATGGAAAGGGAAGGTGTTGGATAGTTGCATGAGGACTGGAAGGAAACAAGGGAAGGATTTCCGAGTTGGAGAAGTTGTGAGAATGACTGACTTAAGAAGGGAGACTCAGGGAGATTAAAGATGAAAAATATAAATGGAAGAATGCTGACAGGTTATGGCTCTCAGCCGACGCAAGTGGCTCTAAATGTCATACCCATTATTCCCATGCTCAAGAGCAGAAAGAATAGCACTGAGAGCTCTTCTGCAGCCACCCCCTTTTATCACAAAGCAAAATGTCTCCCCCAAATTTCTCAGACTACTTCTTACTTTTCTTGGGCCAAATCAGAACACTGTATGTGATGAAAAATAGGTTTCTCATTCACTTATGTTGCCACAATTCTCTCTCCAAAATTATTTGCTAAGTGATAGAGGCCAGGGATCTAAAAATGCATTTCCTAGACTCTCTTGTAGCTAAGGTCCAATACGTGACCTGGTTTCCACTAGGCTAGCTCACTGGTTTCAGACTTAGCAGAAGAAAGTGGAGCAACCTGAAGCAACAGTTACAGGGTAGGTTTTCTTGGAAACAAGCTGGAAAAAAATAGTTCATTTTGTAGATAAGCTCTTATAGAAGTGCCAGTAACTGGCTTTTAGTGACAAAGGTAGCAATTGCACATCGAGGGTGGTTTATGTTCTCTGAGAGTCTTGAGGTATGTTGGGCATTATTCTTAGTTATCTAATTCCCTAATTTTCTTGTTGTGATCAAGTGCCTCAACAAAATAAG
This sequence comes from Microtus ochrogaster, assembly GCF_000317375.1. Classification (NCBI taxonomy): domain Eukaryota; kingdom Metazoa; phylum Chordata; class Mammalia; order Rodentia; family Cricetidae; genus Microtus; species Microtus ochrogaster. Next base: position 21,555,976 of record NC_022018.1, read on the forward strand.
CTTGAAAGAGAAAGGGTTTGTTTTTGACTGACAATTCTAAGTTAGTGGAGGGTAAATCCAGGCAGCAGTAGCTTAAAGCAACTGGTCACCATGCATTCAAAGTCAAGGAGAAGTGAGAAATACACGCACACATGCTCAGTTTCTTCTCTACTTATACAATGTAGACTTCCTGCCCAGGGAAATTAGCCACCCACAATTATGATAGTTTCTCCCATATCAATTATTATAATCAGATCATCCCTAACACCCATGTTCACAGACCTATCTCCCAGGCGATTCTAGGTTCTTTCAAGTTTACAACACTGTCACACCTATATATTCTCTTCCTCCTTTGTGTGTGTGCACATGTGTGCATGTGCACCTGTATTGGTATGTTGTGTGCAGGTGTACATAGCAATGACGACACATTTAGAGGACAGAGGTCACCATTAATTTCCTCCTCTATTTCTTCTCCACATTAGATTTTGAGATGGGGGCGGGTCTCTCACTAAACCTAGACCTTGCTTACTTTGGCTAGACTGGCTAGCCAGCCATCCCTGGAATCTATCTGTTTTGAATCCCATTACCATCCCCAGGGTTACAGGTTTGTGTCAGCTATGCCCAACTTTTCATGTAGGTTCTGGGGATACAAACTCTTGTTATTGTATTAATATAGTAATCACTTTACCGTTAAGCCACCTCTCCAGCTGACTTGTGTATTCTTATGTTTCTAGAACCTGGTTATAAATGTCTTTCTGCTTCAGTGTATTAGAGCTGGTTTTGTTGACTGCAGCTAAGAACTCTAAACAAAGGCCTACACATTTTTCTTGGAGGCGACAGAAGAGGTGGCTGACAGTTTTAGTCTTTCCTGGTTGCAAAGGAGAAAGATACTAAAAGCTGCTACATAGAGAACCAAAAGCATCATCTGTTGGCTAATGTAGGCATAGCGGAACAGCAAGGAAACAGGACAGACTAGACAGGTGTTGCCTTTGTTTAGGACATGAATTTTTCCACCGGAAGCCCAAAACACTCAAAATGTAACTTTTATTTTGTGAAAATGGCTTACATAAAGAGTATAAAACCTAGCCTAGTTCAATCTCTTGCTTCTACAGGCTTCACTCCAGTGATGTACCCTGTCTATATCTGAGCACAAGGGTAATGAAATAGTTCGAATCTGATAAAGAAAGGAAGACCTGGCACTTTTTAAAACCGAGTACTATCATTTCAATTGTGATCATCTAGACATAAAATACTATCATAAAGATTTTGAAACTCCCTAGATCCTTAGCCACATACATCCCCAGTCTAAACCATTTGAAGTGTGAATATCATTATTTCAAAATCCCGTCTGCAGTTTTTAAAATAAAAACAATTTTATGGTTCAAATGTTCATAAATATAAAGGACTATAAAATTAAAGCGAGCTTACATCCCATCCCAGCTCTTAGTTTCTTGTGTATCTTACAGAAATCCCCTGTACATACATGACCTCTTTCCTTGTTGGTCCCTACAACTCAATCACATTCTTTATAAAGGCTGTACTGCTTTTGTTACATGAATGGCTCATAATATATTTAATAGACCCTCATTGATGGGCATTTAGGCTATTTTAATATATTATAATTGCAAACTACCCTACAGTGAACACTCATGTGCAGATATCTTTGTGCAAATGGCTGGAGCATGGCATGGGACAAAATTCTAGGTGGCAAATGATAGATCAAGACTTTACCACCTTAAATTTTTATAAGTATCATCCAATTATTATCTTCAAAAAGAGCACCATGCCAAATTTTTAAAATTTTCTACTTTGGAAGTTGTAGTTCGGAAAGACCAGTTCATATGCGCTGGTTGGGAGGAGACAGAGTGAGAGAAGTGAGATAGTCTCTAAAGGGTATTTATAATCTTACTGTATAAACAATTACAGCATTAAATGTCTGCAAAATTCAAGTGGCAAATGAGCTGAGAATATCAATTGCACATCTGCCGCTTCTCAAAGGCAGATGGCCTTTTAATTTTATATCCCAAGAATTGTACCGAAATTTCATTCCCTTCGTCGGATCACTCCCTTACTTTTTTTACTTCCACTGAGAAAATGGATTGTCACACTTTTCAAATATCAAGTCGATTTTAACATAAATTGCCAGGAAACTATCGTTCATCTCTTACTAAGCAGATACCAAGAACTGATTGACATTTAACCCATGAACCCATAAAGAAGACACTAAAAGACACTATCCCTGTTGTCAGGGACCTTGCCATCTAGGTTGAGACATCAACATTTAAAACCAAATGGTGACATGCCAGATGAAGAGGAATGAGGGCTCTGCTGTATAATTTAGCTACCCACACTTGGACAGACAAAGCAGAGAGAGATTGTTTTTCATAGGAGCGGCTGTCAGAGGCTCTTAGGAGACAGATGGGTGTTGGCTTGGACTGGGACACAAGAAAAAGGCAGAAAAGCAGGAGAAGGAAGGGTGAGCAAATGGAGTTGCGTGGTGTGTAGGATGGAGGGAGATGTGTGAGATTATGCAAATACGGGAGGAGCGAGCAGGACCATGGAACAAAAGACCCTGCTTGGAGTAAGTAATAGGGAGCAGCGTGAAACTAACACAGAGGACCGACAAAGGCGTTTGATGAAAGAGGTACGTACCGTGTGCAGGATGCTCCAGCAGAATCAGACAGGCTCAGGTCTGTCTCTCTCACACAGCAACAGGCATTACAGTTGGCATGTTAGTGTCACACACACATTTGACCCTTATGTTCAAAGCTTTCTGAATTTATCTAAATGTGTTGAGTTCACAGAGGTTGACATAGCTGTTTCCTGAATATCTGCCCAACAAACGTTGTTTCAAGGAAGACTTGGGTGATGGTAGAGTCACTGAACAAATGGGAAGGCCAGTGCAGGGTCGCAGGTGTATGGCCACAAAGGGCTGTGTTTTTAGAGAGGGACACTGCTGGTGACACTCAGGCTTGGAGCTAAATAAAGAAGGTAAATCTGCAAAGTAACCCAGGGAGTGGTGCTCATAGCACTCAGCCTCCCTCCTGAGTACTAAAGAGCCGTGAAACACTGTCCAGGACAGTGCTCCACTCGGGGATTTCAGTGTGAACTGGCTGAGAGCATAAAGCAAGGAGCAACAAGGTCAAATAATGGGGGAGTCAGAGAGGCAGATAGAGATGCTGCGGAGATTCACAGAAGAGGTCTCAGGTGACTGAGGAGTCAGGGTAACACACAAAGTGTGGGACCTTGAGGAGGTGTTAAAGCCCAGTGTTGGACAAGAGTGGCTGGGAGAGTGACACCCCAGTATGGAAGTGAGCAAGAACAAAGGAAATCGCAAGTCCCTTGGACAGCAGCCGGTTTGCTGGGCATTTAGGTGAAGTACAGGGACAGTCAAAGGAAGCTGTATGAAATCAGAGCGTAAGGGGTTGTCTTTTAGTCCTTTCTTTCATTCTAGTATGAAGCAGGGGATCAGAACTCATACACATTCCTGTTCTTGTTTGTACATCTGTGAATATGTGGTGTCGGGGGGGGGGGGGGGGGGGGGGGGGGGGGGGGGGGGGGGGGGGGGGGGGGGGAGGGATGGTACATGCGGAGGACCAAGGTGAACAGGATCTTCTTCAATCGTTCTTCACTTTAGTGTTTTATAGTCTTTTCCTGGACCTGGAACTCGCTTATTCAAATACGTTTACTAGGTAATGAGCCACGGAACTCTTCCTATCCCTATTTCCACAGAGCTGAGATTGTGGGCATATACCCGACACCACCCACCCACATGGGGTCCAGGGGGTCTGTCAGGCTGGGTTCTCCTATATGCATGACAAGTAGTTTACTGACCGAGCCGTCTCCCAAGCCCCAGAACAGCCTCTTAGTAAGCAGGCAATGGCCATGGACACACTTCCAATCAATGCCTCCAGGTCTTTGAAGAAGGCACCCGTTGTTAAACCTGAGACTTGAAAGCAGTGCAGTAACTACTCTTGAGATGAAAGACATGTACGGAGGGAGAGGCATCTTTGAATTGAAAAAAAAAATAAAGAGTTCACTATTTCATATGAAAGCAGAACTGTCTTTCCCCCCTCAATCTGCTTCTGCATAATTTTAGTCTATTTTTCTAATTATGGTAACTGAACAAGAAAAGTTCCAACGGCTGTTCGCATTCTCACTACTTCTCAAGGAAAAAAAATAATAACTTGGAAGTCCATATCTATGCCAGAGAAAAATGATACAAAGACAGGGTGTTAATTTTCTTTGTGCAAGTTGTCTTTGGCACATTTCTTTCCTTTCCCTGCCCAAGTAATTTCAAAAGAGTATCATTCAAGACCAATTAAAGGGATCTGAGTTTGCAGTTGGTATCAATCAATTGTGCAATTTGGCCATCAATAACCCTTCCAAAATGGCTGCATTTAACTGTAGCTGAAGGAGGAGAAAGGAAACTGCAGTGAGAGAGCCCTCCTTTGTCTGAAAGAGTGAGCTTCAAAGTGCTGAAAAATTGGGGGCTTTTATTCACTGTTTGAATCAAAGGTTGTCTATTTGGCAAGGAGAAAATGTGGCTGATGTTCCTTGGATACTTGGCCAGTGAATTTTGGCCACCTACTCTCAACAGCAAAGCCACAATGAACCTAGCGGCGTGGAAGAAAGGACAGCGGGGCAGGAAGTAGGGCACTGCAGTCAGGACTGTGGGGGAGGACTGTCAATGAGGACTGCTTCCTTCGGTGTGGGCGGAGCACCGTCCCTGTGGAGACCAATGCCCTGGTGTTTTCTAGAGCTTGCTGAGAAAGGATGCGGAGGAGCGCAATGAATGCTACCACACTACACTGCTGATGGAGGCTCCCTACTCCCTGCTCCTTCTTTCTGAAAGTCCCGCAGTGGAGCTGTCTTTCACATCATCACTCTTCTCTCTCCTTTTCTTTTGTGGTTAGCAAATAAAAGAGGTGTTCAAGTGAGAGGCAGGGTTCTTCCTCAGGATAGATTTAAAGCATTGTTCAGGGGTGTCTGCAAGGCAAGACAGATTATGTACATGTTTATTCTTTTTCTAGTTTCTTTCTGGAGCGTGTGATCCCTGGCTGTGGACATTCATGCTGACTGGCTGATAGACCTTCCTGCAAGGCTCTGCCCCTTTATGAGATGTTGATTTCTTCCCTAAATATTTTCTCTGATTCATTCTTGGGCTCAAATAGGAGCTTTCTGATGTCTATTGTGCTCCTGATGATGGTGGAGTTCCCCCAAATGCAGTAATATGAGAAGTTAGACATCAAGAATCAAAAGAAAGAAGGAAAGAAAGAAAGAAGGAAGGAAGGAAGGAAAAAAGGAAGGAATGAAGGAAGGAAGAAAGGAAAAGAAAGAAAGGAAGAAAGGAAGAAAGGAAGGAAGGAAGAAAGAAAGAAAGAAAGAAAGAAAGAAAGAAAAGAAAGAAAGAAAAGCTGCCATTCAAGCCCAGTTAAAAGGAATTTGGGCAGGAGGCTCTGAGTTTGCAGTTTATATTAATCAATAGTGCAATTTGATCATCAATAGATTCTGAAAGGCTCTTCCAAAATGGCTGCATTTAACTGTAGCTGAAGGGTGAGAAACGAACCTCTGATGAAAAGTCCTGTTTTGTTTAAAAGACTGAGTTTCAGCAGCTGGGGAGATGGTTTTTCCTTCATTGCTTGAACCACTGATTGCCATCCAGCAGTGTATACTAACACCAGCAAAGAGTAAAAACCTTTGCCTTCAAGCAATATGGCCTGGTTTCAAGTATTTTCCATTTTCTTAGGTCCTGTGTCAGAAGCGGAGCAGGCTCTTCCTGGAGCCCAAAATAAATACCTTTCTACAATTGTGAGTTTCCTCAATTCTCTTCTTAACCATTCTCCTAGGTTCCCCCTCCCTTCATACTTGAGTCCCTTCCCACCACATATACATTCCTATAGGTCGAGGGTTTCTGATATATAAGACAAACTATAGTTTTTTTGTCAATAGATAAATCATGTCAGGTTTTCAAGAACTAGAGAAATGTAAGATAAGGAATATAAACCCTTCAGCTCAAGCAAAGCCTCAGCGAGTGTTTACTGAGTCACGAGCCTTCTCTTTATCCTTTCTTGTAGCAACTACAGTCTCCCTCATAGCAGCACTGGGGTCCTTGTGGGTTTAAATGTCAGACCAGACCTCTTTAGCACCTTTCCATGTAGAAAATGCTCAGTGTATTAACACAGAAGGCCCCTGTCTGAATTACCTAGTATCCATGCTTGCTTAGGCATTGCATACTGCCTGTTGTTAGAAAGTCTGTAGACCCAGTATTGGACACATCGGCCCAATGTCTTGGTCTGCAGTTTGTGATATTATGAGATTTACCTGATTGCTATGTTTGGGTCCTGTGCATATCAATCTTCTCAGTAAACACATTTTCTCACGAGGATAGAACTGGTGACCTGTGTATGTTGGAGAAACACATTTTTCACTTCCTTTTCTTCTTTTTCTGTTTGATCTTGATTGATGGCACATGTTCTTGGGTCAATCATCGCTTCAGTGAACACCCAGAATGGCTCAGCTAACAACCTGAGAGGATGGAAAACGTGGTTGTAGATCATGAGATGAGGGGATGCTACCCATAGATGCCAAGAATGGAATTATACATTTTTTCCAATGCTACTTTCCCCAAGGACATAATCCTTAGGGAAGTGGTAACCAGTCAAAGCCAATGGGTACCACTGATCCTCCAGTGGTGGGAATGCCCATGGAACACAACCCTACAGTGAACAGCCAGGGTCTGGAGACTGTGTGGGGCAGTTGGGGCTATTGTGCCCTGATGATAGGATTGTATAATGGCGCATCTGTAATGGGAACAAGCATGCCAAGTCCTTTAAACACCTTAAAAATAGAATCATTGTAATACCCAACAATTCGCCTGGAATTGAAAGTGGATCTTAGGAGCTTCTTGTACACCATCTTTTAACAACATTTCAACAACAGTCAAAAGCTGGAAGCCATCCAAGCTTCCACCAGTGGTGAGAGGGTAAGCTTGCAGCATGTACATGCAGTGAAATATTATAGAGCCTAAAAAAGGAAAGAAAGGTGACATATACCATGATATGAGGAGACCCTGAGGACATTATACTATGTGAAATGAACCACTCACAAAATATGCAAATCTTATGTGGTTCTTCTTATATAAGGTACACATGATAGTACAATTCAGAGAGAAAGTGGAATGATGGCTGTAGGAGTTAGAACTTATTGGGATTAGAGAAGGAAAAAGCTGTTGGAAACCCATCTCTCCACTTCTTATTTGTAAATCTTAAATCACCTTATCTCAGCTACAGTAGATGTCTGTGTTATTCTGTTGAACAAAGGAGATAAGGGGCCTTTGGAGGAACCTTCTGAAAATCTTACCAATACCACTTTTGCTACTGAGTGGCCCTGTAGTTGGGCACAGACATTGCCACTTCACAAGGGCTCTTGGAAGGATCCAGTGGTGACTCATTTGGGTGAATTTGGGCACTTTAGATTTGGCTCCATTTAAAGAATAGAATTACTCTTGGAGAGACCTTCATTTACAGCATCTAGTTCCCCTATTTCTTCAAGATCAAAGCCATTTTTTTCTGAAAGATCTTGTCGTTTTGCTCTTGAGAGTCCCTATATTTGGATTCAAAGCTTAACTGTAGGGCTTGCTGCTGACCCTGTTCTGTTCCATGAAGGTACTTAAAAAGGATTTCCTGATGCTATCTACTATCTGTCTGTCTGTCTGTCTGTCTATCTAAATATCTATCATTCATTATCTATCTATCTATCTATCTATCTATCTATCTATCTATCTATCTATCTATCTATGAGAGGGGGAGGGAGGGAGAGAGAGAGCAAGATTGAGAGAGAGAGAGAGAGAGAGAGAGAGAGAGAGAGAGAGAGAGAGAGAGAGAGATCTGGAAAACTTTTATATTGTGATTAGATCTCAACAGTGTCCTGTTTGGATGTCCACCCAAGCATCGTCAGTTAGGATTCATGTTTTTATTTGCAACTTCTGAACTTAGCATATCTTAGCATATTCTATCTCATTTGGTCACTGGAATGACTTCAACTTTTAACTTTAGAGACTGAATAGCCAAGAGTACCTTTATCTCAGCACTCTCTGTGGAAGATGATGATGATACTTTGTAAGAAAAGATTATTGCTAGACATTCTAGGATGTTCTTATGTATTAATGAGCTAAAGCTCCTAAGATCTGGTAAAAAATAGGCCCTGTTATTGTCTCATGTTTTGCACTGGAAGAAACTGAAGCATTGAGAAGTTCAGCAGAGGTAGAATTCAGGGTCTGACTGCAGAGCCCATGCTCATCACTTCCATGCTGTGTGGGGACAAAGTTCCTTTGACCCAGAGTGTAAAGACCTCAGTCAGTATATCATACAGTGACAATAGCCTTTCCATGTAGCTCTCCTCTGATTCCATAGGAATTCTCTAGAACGTATGAGTTTGGTCTTCCACTTGTACTTTTCCATAAACCAACTGGTTTTAGAATCTGTCAATATTGGCAGAACCATCTAGGGAAGCTCAATGCCAACATTGGTGCAGTTTTATTGGTGTTTGCGCGCTTACTCCATACATGTCTGGCCTTTGGATTCCTGCTTTTCTCCCGGTTTGAGAACTAACAGGACAAAACCCCACTAATAATCACATTCTTGATCCAGTTGTTGGGCAACACTCTCAGTAAAGAAAGCATTCTTATAAAATCTGTCATGCCTAGAGATCATCTCTCCATCACCCAGAGATGTTACTCTCTCCCACCTACGACCTACCTGACAGGGGCTTTAGCTTTACTGTCTTCTCCTTAAGGAGGCCATTCTGCCTCCTTGCATTGAGCTAGCCTTTCGTTTCATAGCATGATTAACACTGCATTCCTCTCCTTCACAGTAATTCACAATATTTTACATTGATGGCCCCTGTGGACGTCATTGAAATGCTGATCTGCATTACTGGATTACACAGCTCAGTGAGGACAGGGACTGAGCCTGTCCTGGTCACCACAGCAGGCTGACAATTAGCCTAGTGTCTGGCTGGTAGAACTATCACAGGAAATCAATAAGTATAGAGTGGATCTTGGGATTAAAAGGAAAACAAGACTGTGCAGAGTACTTGTTCATGAGTATGATACCGGGCAAGTGAACATGGGGAAGGATGTTTGTGTGGTACATAGAGTAGAACCTAGAAAAGCCATGCTCGTGTTAGTCCGTCTTAGCTCTTAACTGACTGGATTCATTTTCACATATGAGTTACCTGGACAAACCTGGCTGTTGAAGAGACCTAGCCAGGAACTTGAGCTCAATACTTTATGCTAAGGAAATGCAGTCTGCTTGGAAAAGGAGAAAATAAAAACAACTGGGGTTTTATTCATTCATGTAGGGTGCATAGACAGTGTTCTTCCTGGTTCTGGGGTAAGTGTGATCCTTGAGAAATTATTCTTCAGGTTTGCCTTGGTGTATTCTCTTTTTCATGTCTTTTTGTCATTGGTGCCTCTTTGTGCCACATGTAGCCAGCAGAAAGCCCACCTACTCTGTGATGGCTTTGTTCCCTTGCTCCTCAACACCCGCCCCCCACTTCCTCCTCCCTTGTCTTAGCTTAGGCAAAGTACACTTTATTGAATTCTTCTAATCTTTCCTGACAGATCAATTCTTCTGGGCTCTTAATTATTCATGTGGCTCTCCCTTGAATTTCCTTCAGGCTACTGGCTCTTTTGAGGCAGCCGGCTAGCTTGACTGAGGCAGCTCATTTATTTCCCAGGAGCTGGGCATCTGTACTCAGGGCCAGAACCCTAAGACAGCAGATGGGGAGGATGGCTGAGGAGGCAGGGGAAGTAAGGTCTCCGGCGGGGAGATGAGTTATAAGTCTTGTTTTAAAATTTGGCTCTCCCACTTATTGGTCTTCAGACTCCGGCGAAGTTAGTCAGCTACTTTAGCCATCTCAATTGTAAAAGGTGGTACTGAAGGGGAGATGCATTCGTGCTCAGGCCATCACAAATATTAAGTAGTGCAGCATCACAAGTGGGCACTCCTTGGGAACCTTTAGCAGTGTTGTAAGCAGCAAGCTTTCCTTCTCTAGCATGTAGCCTTCCACACAATAGCTTCTCCATGGCCGTATGCCTGTATTCATGCCACTGAGTCAGCTCAGTCCTGTGAGATAAGAGTTTACAGCTAGAACACACTCACAGTGACACAAAGTCTCCATGGAAATTCAGAGAGAAGTCATCCACTGGAAGACAATAGGATGAAGACCTTTCCACGCAAGAAGCTTGTTGTCTTATTTCTAGATTATAAAATCAGCCTCCTAGCAATTCACATCTCTCATAAAATAACCATTCTCCCAGACTGTCCCAGCCAGAACACTGGCTATTTTGTGACCAAAAAAAGGACTCAATCCTGGGTAGTGTGGGTCCTTTGATACCCTGCATTGAACTGCCTTTTCCCTAGTTCTGTAAGTAACTCCACCATAAAACTAAACCACAGACACCATTTTATTCTGGGATAATGCCATGCTCACCTTTTTCTTTAATCTGGAATCTGAAGCCGTGCCCTAGATGGTTTCGCTTCACTGCCCCCGCCTCATCTACATGTCCTCTTCCCACATATGTGGCTCCTAACAGCAGCTCCCTGTCCTCTGGTATGTTCTTCCACACATCGGCCATTGTTCTACTGCTTCCTACCTCCACCTTCAGGTGTACTGTGACCTATAAAATCTATTAGCACAAATTCAGCTCTCCGCCAAATAGCTAGCCAAACGTCAGAGTGGAATCCCAAGGCACAGGTGCCTTGCAGACAGAATTGTTGGTTGCTAGGCTGAAAAATTGTGTCTTAATGATACTATGTGAAAATCTACATGTGAAGCTGAGACTACAGCCCTGTGCTAGAGTGTCTGCCTACCATGCACGAGGCTCTACGTTCTTTCCCTATCACCGAGTGGCGATGAAGCTACATGAAGAGTTGGCAATAGTGGACTTATATTCTCCTGCAGTCAAATGGCTGCTTTCATCACAGAGAGCGCTGGGTGCCCCATTCAGCAGAGGATTCAGCCATACAGATACTGAAGGCCAGTTGCAAGTTTCTTTGTGTCTTTTTTTTTTCCTATGGAGAAAATAGCTCTCTCTATCAAAATCTGTCAAAACTGAGAAGATAAAAGCTGAACCAAGAAGATCTAGTGGCTGCCGTTATGCCTGTGCCCCTAATGTCTGTCACTTGTCTGATTCATTTAGGCATCTGAACATGGGGGTAGTGACATAATATGTAAGTTGACAAGCTCTTTCTGTAAAGCGTTAGATAGTAAATATGTGGGATATGTGATTATCTTTGCAACTGCACAAACTTATCTCTGTAATGTAAAAACAACCTTAGATAATGGTGAACAGAAGTTCCAATAAAACTTTATAGATAACAGTAAGGTGTTAGGCCATTGGGTTGCATTCCGGACATCTCAAATCCCTATCTAGCCCATGTCTTTCATTTTACAGATGCCAAAATGCAGACAGTGCATCAGCTGCTAATTTGTTACAGAAGTGATGCTAATGATCTCAACCTGTCAGGGGCGGAGAGAAGGCTCAGTGGTTAAGAGGGACTGCTCTTCTAGGGAACTTGGATTCAATTCATAGCACCCATATGATGCCTCACAACCATCTGTAACTTCATTCTGAGAGGACCTTATGCCCTCTTCTGGCCTTTACAGACACTGCATGAATGTGGTGTACAGACATACATGCAGGTAGAACGCCCATCCACATAAAATAAATATTACCAATAATGTATTTTTTTGTATTTAAAAGCTTATCAATTCACAAAAGCCCTGTATAAATACCAGCACTTCATGTTCCCATTCGTCTTCACCCCAGGCTCTACAAACCCTTTTCCCTCAACTCCCAGGAACTCCACCTTCATCCATGCACCTGGCGCTCACTCAGTCATGCATAGTATTGTATACCTTACCTCTACTGCCAGATTTAAAGTCATACATAGTATTGTATACCTTACCTCTACTGCCAGATTTAAAGTCATA
>NC_022018.1:21568109-21584563 GCF_000317375.1 Microtus ochrogaster
TACCCCGACAACATTTCAAAAAAGTATTTCACATAAAGTAGGTACTTTTAGCGTATGCAAATATTTAGAAATAGCTGGGCTCTAGTGTGAGGAACACAAGATACTTGGAGTAGGTGCTTTTAGTGGATGTGGGATGGATAGAAGGTCCTGAAGACAGCCTTTCTCCACCTCCCAACTTAGTTTTTCTGTGCTAACTCTAGGAATGTGTCAGTCAAGACTCCTGGCATGATTATATCTCTTAGCCTTATAACTCAGAGATCATGTCATCATGTTTTGACTTCACTACTAGACCAGGCTCCTGCAACTTTTGTTCCTGCCCAACCAAATACAGGGGTGGCATTAAAATGCGAGGAATAAAGAAATGGCGGAGTATAGAAGATGCTTGCTCCCTCTTCCATTTTAACAGTCATATGTTTTCGGGTTACTTTATCCATCACTTTTGATACAATTATTATTTTCTAAATTGGAAGGCTGAATTATATAGATGTTCTTCTTTTATATACTATTGACCTTTTTAAAGAAAAAAAGATTTTTTAAAAGACAACCGAAAAGATCCTATGGAGATCTGTTATTTTCTGTTTACATCAGAGATGTGGTTGGTGGGAGATTAGAAAACAAATTTTGTCACTGGGCGGAGGTAACGCACACCTTCAATCCCAGCACTCAGGAGGCAGAAGCAGGTTGGATCTCTGTGAGGTCAAGGCTAGCCTGGTCTACAAGAGCTAGTTCCACGACAGGCTCCAAAGCTACAGAGAAACCCTGTCTCAAAAAAACACAAGAAAAAAAAAAAAAGAAAACAGGTTTTGTCACATGGTCTTCTCCCTTCAGCTGTTCCTGCATGGCTGCAGCACTGTGATCTAAAGTGCTGTGAAGTTGTGTGCAGGCTCAGTGAGCTCAGTGCTCGTCAGACAATGTCATTCATGGCACAAAGGAAAATAGTGGGACTATGTACTTACAGTTACATATTTAGAAAGGTGAGAAGACTGTGGGAGACAGTGGGAAATAGTAAGTGCACTGTATTAGCCTTGTTTCCCTTCGTGGCTCCTCGTTAGCACCATAATGAAGACAGAGAAGGGAAGAGGGAGGAGCTATGGGGAAGATGCCCAACAGTGGACTGGGAATGGAAAGGAGCTGTGCATACTTACGATGTGAACGAGGAGGTAGACAGTCACTCAGGGAGGAGTCAGCTTTGGGCATACACACTCATTTACTTTAGCAGTTTTATAAGGACCCCGAGGTATGGCTACCTTTCGCCGGTGTACCTGAGTTCCTCTGGGTGTTGTCTGTATCATCCTCAATGAACTTTATCTCTGAGTGTTGCCTGTATTGTAAGGAGGTAGAATTGGCTGATACTTGGGGCAATTTAGAATCAGGTAACAAAGATATGTTGCTGTCACATAATGGCGCTGACTGCTAATCCATGAAGAAAAATAATTTATTTCTTCTGGTTCTGGTGAGAAGTTCAGGACTGAGAGGCTACACCTGATGTGTTTTTTTCTCCTGCTGATCCCAGAGTAGGACTAAGCAAGAATGCCAGTATAAGTGTCTTTCTTGTTCTGAGGAGGCCATTAATGCCACAGTGGGGAGAGCAGAGCATCCTCTTAACCTTATCTCACCAGAATTGCTTCCCAAAGACCCCAGCTCCAAATAACATCAACACAGGGATTTGAGGATTATATTTGCAGTAAACTTAGAGGAGGACACATTCAGACCACAGCAAGGCTGGAGTACAGCTCAGTGCAGGAGCAGCATGCTTAGCCAGTATGACATCCTGGCTTCTGTGGTAGAAGAGAAAGAAAGAGATAGGGAAAGAGGAAGATAGATACCAGTGCTCAGTAGACACTCAAACAGGGGCTGGGAAGATGGCTCAGCAGGTTAAGTAGATGCTGCACAAACATGAGCATCTAAGATCAGACCCCAGTTCCTGCATAAACAGCCAGATGTGACCTTGTGCCCCTGGGATCCCAGCACTGGGAAGCAGAGACAGGAAGGTCACAGGCACTTGTTGCCAGGCAATCTATACTCAAAGAAGGTCCAGGTTCAGTGGAATACCCTGTCTCTAAAAACCTTGAGGGTGGGGAGAGGAAGACCACACAACCTCTGGCCTCTGTATGGCTGTACAGAGACATGGCCCCTGCACACATATACACACTCATTCAAAAAGGTAGACTGGGGCCTGGCAGAGGCAAGGATAGAATAGCCTTCCCAAGAAGACAGCAAGAGTGAATGGAGAGCGCCCTCTGTGACCAGAGGACCATGCATTTCATCTCCTAGAGCAGGAGGCCTGCCTGACAGTCATCTTCTACCAAGTACTAGCCCATATTTGTGCCTTTGTCTACAGGGTCTTACCGTGAGTAGCCTTGTTCAGTCAGCTATGAATATATTGCCTTGGCCAAAGGTGGTCACAGGAAATATGCATCTGACAGTGTGTTTATGACTATATACTTCTCCAGGCTCCCTGGGCTCTGTTTTCCTTCTGGAGGAAGTTGAGTTATGACCAGAGTTGAATCCTCTGCAAGGCCCAGCATTTCTTTCTGTATTTTTTTTTTCTTATAGCCAAGAAGATACTTTTGGAAGAGCTATTATAAAGATCAAAGCAGTGATAGGGAGAAAATGAAAGTAAACATTCTTCTTTTAAACAATTATTCTTAGGCAAGGAGAGCTCAAAGATGTCCCTGCCTTTCCCAGGAGATCATTGGGCTCCTTTGTCATCAGCCAGCTTCACACTTCACCCCTCTTCTGCAGCTACATTCAGGAAGATTAGGCTATTTTGGAAGCTTACCATATTCAGTTTGGGCGTGTCTTAGAATATATATGCAGATCTTTTCTCATTAAGTGTTATCTCTCCTTTTTCCCTCCCTCCCTCATTCTTTCTCCTTCCTCCCTCCCTCCTTCTGTCCCTCCCTCCTTTTCTTCCTCTCTAAATCTGGAGTACATGATTTTTCAGCTCTACCAGAAGCCAGCAATCCATCAACCTTCCTCTCCATAACCCCTCAACCTCAAATGATGGGGTGACAGCACACACAGCTAAGTCTGATGCTGTATGAGGTTGAAGATCTGAACTCAGGTCCTCAGGCTTACCCAGCCCTCTTACCCACTGACCCATCTCCTCCTCAGCTCTTTGCTCTTTTTATTCTGTGGAATGGAAAGGAGGAAAAGCTGCATGACGGAACATGCCTAGGATGTGCAAGAATCTGTGTTTGACTTTGACGTTACACCCCCAAAAGTGAAAGAAGCAAGAATCCTGTATTTCTCTCTGTCCCTCTCAATGCACTCTTTCCAGAAGGACATTGGCATCCACTGCCCCTGCCATAGCCAGATTTTGTAGACTATGTCCGTTCCTTTCTCCTAGTACCTGACGCCACTGGATAAAGGCTAATTCGAGGATTGGACAGTCCTTTGTGTCTGACGAGGAAACTCCTGCACTGGGAAGTGAGCTAAATAAGGCGAGTTCCTTAATATCTTGGAGACTGGAGCATTGAACTGAAGGCAGATGCTGAAATGGAAAGTTCAGAATGAGCACAATAGGCCTCTTGTTGAATACAAAAGTGCGAAACAAAGCAAAAAATCAACCTATATCTTCTCTTGATTTTTCTGTTCCCTAATCACTCTTTATTAAATTAGAGTAGATTAGATCTTTACTATAAGTTAAATATTTTAACTTATAGTTTTAGGGGAAAAATTCCTCCTTATAAATCAGGATTCTACAGTGACATGATGGTAGAATCATGGGAAACTCCCCCACCTTCCTGCATGCCAAAGAAAAATTACAAAATGCCAACCCCAAGCTGGTTTTGGATTCCCTCACTCCTTCTCCTTTATGAAAACCCACTCAAAGACCAGAGTTTGTAGCACTCCATCCTCCTTGGCATCAGTATTTTAGGAAGGGAGGTAATCTCATCACTAAAAACACTAAATCTCTATTAAACTTGTTTCTGCATCTGAAAAATAAAAAGCCAGGAATCCTAGCTTAGTGCCTCAGGGAAGTCACCAGCCTGGATTGCAGATCCTCAGGAAACCTGCTGAGTGATGCAGAGAGTAGACATGGAGCAAATGGAGGACCCAATCATAGCCACCCTCAGCACACCTGAGCCCACTGTAACCTTCCAGTGGCCTTCCTGGGAATCAGATGAGAGCTGTTATTTAATAAAGCTGTGGCGCTAGAAAGAGCATAGCAGCGAATCTTACTGGGTAGATTGAGGCTGTGGTGACCTTTCTATGCCGTTATAAACAGTGTCAGCAGGCTAAGGAGATGCGAAAATGCACTTGCTGTTGTGGAGAAAAAGCTTCACATCTTTGTTGAGCTCTTTGTTGTTGTTATAAACAGTACAAACCTCCGTTTTCACTGGTTCGCTCCTTTGGATCTGGTTGAATTGGGGTCCTTTTCTGTCGCAATCACGATGCCAATATGAGGGGTCAGTGAACGATGGGTTGTAATTCTGTGTGGAAATACTGCACTCAGCGTAAATCCACAGGCCTGGCTTTATTACTTAATCTGCCTCCAGCCATGAGACATGGAGGACATTCAATGTTTGTTAGCTTGTCTATTTTATTAGTCCACGTGAGGCCATGAGGACCTCTGGCCTGAGAAACCCTGACATCCAGCACCACTAATGGCTTCGAGCAAAGATATAACAATTTCTTTTATTAAAAAGTGGAAATTATACACTGGCCACAAAAGAATATATCAAATATATGTGCAGCTTAAGGAAAAAGTACAGTAAATATCATTGTAGTTTACAGTCTGCCGAGGACCAGTACTAATAGCCTACAATGGTTCTCTCTGCTTACACCACCTCCTTTGTCCTACCAGAAGCTAAAACAGCTTCCTAAGGAGTGGGATGTTAGCCTGTGTCTTGTGTTAATTGCACCTTTACTTTTTTTTTCTTATATTTTATAAACTTTATTATAAGAAAATATCACACACCAAAATTAGCTAGACCTAAAGACGTCTCAATGAACATCTCTACAGTTAGAGACAGCCATTCTGAAGCGATGGAGCTCCACATTGGATTCCATGCTTTCATTATCAAATATATTTCCACACACTTACCCACCACCAAAAGCGAAAACTCAGTGACAGACTTAGAACTGGGAAATAGTTAGCTTTACATCTCTTTTATTAGCCATGCCCATTTTCTGCATTCAGTCCTTGCTCATTCCCCAGTAGTCTATCTTGCCCTCTCTTCTACATATTAAACTGAACCACTTTTGGGGGTAGTTGTACTATGTGTGTAGCCATCTCCCAATAAAGTACTTGATATTGCCTAGTTATGGAAGTGTGTGTGAGTGTGTGTGTGTGTGCATGCCCTTCCTTTTCTTCTGTATCTCTGTGTTTGTGTGCATGACACGCGTACATTTCATGTGGAGGATAGAGGGCAACCTTGATGTCATTTCTCAGGCACTGTCTACCTTACTTTTAATTTCTTTGAGATAGGTTCTCTCATTGACTTGGAACTCGCCAAGTGGTCTATATCGCTGGGTGTGAGCTTTAGGTAATTGTGTCTCTGCCTGCCTAGCCTGGGATTACAAGTGTGCACAACCAAACTCGATTCTTTCTAATGCGGGCCTTGGGGATCAAACTCAGGTCTTCCGACTTCCAAGACAAGTACTTTATTGACTGAAAAATCTTTCTTCTTCATCTTAACTTGGAGCTTCCTTTGTATTGACAGCAGTGTTCAGTTATGAATATGCCATAATTTATTTGCTCTGCTGTAGATGCACATCTAGACTGTTTCCAGAATTCTATCAGAGGGAACATGCTGTTTGAACATTCTTAATGTTTCCTGGTAGCTATGAATTTCTGTAGGGTTCACAATAAGGAGTACAATTGTCTGACTAAGGCACGCTGCTGTGTTGACAGACCTTGTAGTTTAACCAGTAGTGGGCAGGCAGTACTTGTTTTTGTTCATATTTTAATTTATTTCTTATATCTTTATCCAAACTTGGAATTGCCACCCTGATAACGTGGAAGGATTATCTAACTTTAAGGGTGAGATGATTTTCATCATTTGCCTAATTGTCAGTAGGTAGGGTGTTTTGTTCACAGGATTATTTTCATATAATCTAGTTCTTATCTTGTGCATGGTTTTCTACCTCTTGTCATTCTTATTAATTTTATTGGTTTCTTGCATACTTGTGATTCTTATAGTTTGTTAATTATAAACATAACACTTAGTAGCTTATATTTTCACTCTTCTGAACACAAAGTCTTGATCTAGCTAGAGTCAAACTTGCACATCTTTTCTTCACAGATTATATTGCTACATGTTATTTAATGTATTCAACATAAGGATGAAATTCTATTTTTTCTAACAGTTTTTCACTTTCAGTGTTGGATTTAATGAAACCTGCCTGGGTCAGGAAGAGAGGCTACTTAATTTCTTTCGTGTGGAAAGTCCACATCATGAATGAATTATCTCTCTTTCCACTCCCTTTGCGTCCTCTGAGATCAATCAAAACTAAGTACTTTGGAGAACTCTGTTCCACTAGCCCATGTCCTGCACCTGTGCTAATACAGCCTAAATATATAAAGTATGATGTCTGCAGGACCCTTTCCTTCCATGGTGCTCTTTAGGAATAGTTTAATTGTTACTGTACTTTTATGTTTCCAAATATCTTATTTGGAATCTCTAATTTAAATACAGATCAGGTTTGAGAAAATGATATTTTCACTATTAGACTCTTAGTTATGAACTATTTAGCTATTTATTTAGCTAACTAAAGACTTTTATTGATGTCCTTTGACTTTTGCCATTAAGTCCCTACATGTATTTTGATTTGTTCCTGTGACGTATGTGTGCACCAGTGTCTGCCAGTTTAGTGGTATAGGTGATTTTCCTTTATAACTCATTGAATTTTGTAAGTTATTTAAATTAATCCTTTAAAATGTCTATTAATAGTTCACAAGTTCTTTTTGGCTCATGCTACTAACCTTGTCCTTTGTCCTTGTTCTTCGGGGAAAATTGTTTATTTTCTTTGACAGTGCATATGGTGTTAACTGTGGGCTTTCCTCATAAACTTTATTATACTGAGACAAGTTCCTTGTAAGCCAAACTACACCCAGCCATCACTTCATAGCTATGAGGATGATATTTAAGACGCAGAAACAAAACAGATGTGAGGCTGGAGGGATGGCTCAGTAGGTGAAGTGCTTGCTGCTCAGTGAGAGGACCTGAGTTCAGATCTCCAGCACCTACATAAATAACCGTGCATAGTGGCCCATGCCTGTCACCCAGCACTGTGTAGGGTAGCAGAGATGGGCAGCTTCTAGGGGCTCCTAGATCAAACAGTTAAGAGCAGGATTAGTGAGAGAACCTGTTTCAAAAAAAAAAAATGTAGGAAATGGTAAAGGATAATGCCTGAAGGTGACCTCTGGCTTCCATAGGCATATGCACAGGTAAGTACGCCTGCACAGGTGTGTACATCAACACACACACACACACACACCCCTCCACAAAAGTAAATAAGTAAGTAAAATCTAAAATATTGTGCACCAAGCCTGATGGCATATGCCTGTATTCTCAATTCATGAAAGGCTGAGGCAAGAGAATTGTAAATTCAATGCTAGCCTGGGCATAAAGTAAGAATATGTCTTAACAAAGCAAAACAAAATGGGAACTTCAAATTTTGTTGATAGTGTCAATCTCATGTTGTTTTCTTAAATAAATAAATACATCTGTAATATAAAAAAATATAGGTGGACAGATGTAAACTCCTACAAGAAGAAGCCATTTCCACAGCACGGCTTTTCCAGTCTTTCGTAGGCTAATACATGAGGTGGTTTGCTTGGACTTTGGGAAATCTAATCACCCCACAGAGAATATGGTACACTTCCTGTTGTTTGTTAAGTTGTGATTGATTGGAACAGATCTGTTTCCCTTTCTCCCTTTGTTTCAGTTTCTTTCAAAACACACCTGTGCACTCCGGGAGGCCTGAGGACTCCCACAATATTGGCTCATACGGCTTCCTTATGATGAAGTTGGGCTGCAAGCTTCCTCATGCTAGATTATTATCTACCCTTTTCAACAGGCCAGGTCGTTCTCACGTTTCCCAGAAAAGATAATGACAATAACAGTGCTGGTGAGAGGGGATGCGTTTCTCTTCTCAGGCCCAGATCTTTCCATCACCCTGTCTTCAGTGTAGAAAATCATTTCATTTAGAGAATCCGTTTCTCCTGAAAATTGATTTGAAAATGGAGGATACATACCTCAGTTCTCCATGGTGATCTAGGGAGCGGTTAGTTTAGGGGACACTTTGAGCTTCTTGGACAGGTGCTATTTTGTCATTTTTGACATTACAGAATTATTGTCTTAACACCTGATGTCTCTAAAACTTAGAATTTACCTATTTCTCAGGTCTTTGCAAAAATCAGCCCAGGAACTGGCAGAGGTCTATCTTAAGAAGGTTAAGAATGCTGTCTCAGTCTGGGGAGGAGTCAGTAGCAAGCAGGGACACAAGGCAAGGCAGGAGAGGGACCAATTTCCTTACTGGCAAAAAGACAAGTATCTTGAGAAGAGGAACAGTAATATAGAGTTGATGGTGGCTACCTCTATTCCTGGGTTTGAGGATCAGGTAGTGCCACTGCTTGAATCCTAAAAGGCTGTATGGTTCATCATCTTTGAAGATACTGATAAGTCTTCAGAACTAAAAACAGGCTGAAGACACTGTCAACGAATAATCTATCAGATATACTATTGGTGACTTGTTTATGCCAAACCAGGGCTGAGGACCAGACCATAAACAGGAAGGAAACAGAGACTCTCTCTCATAGTAGGTCAACATCATGAATGAGTCATACGGAGTATTCAGGGTGTATACAGGACATAAATGAAGACCTTTCTCTCTTTTGAAACACTGTTAAGAATCCACCTAATACTATAGAACCTTAGAACATCTTGGAATGCTTTCTAAGAAGCATGCTGTTTATGGTGCCACAAGCCATGTGAGTGATGCTTGCAGGTCTTTGGATAGCCCTTCAATAGGAATTCCTGACATCTGGCCTTTCATAGGCCTTCCTCACCAAGAAGCTTCCTGGTGTAGCCTGAGTCTCCCTCCACCAGTTCTTATGGTTGCATCTCTTCCCCCATAGCAAGTAACGTTTTTTTACAGGCTATAGAATGGCTTTAATGGACCACCACCACCACTCTGCCCAATACACACATATATACAGGCTGACTTTGTAAGATAGGAGAAAGCAGCTGTGTTCTATGTTACCAGTGTGGCTTCACTCCTGGGCCCCTCAAGGCATGGTGCTAACTGGGCCTCTGTGGCTCAAGCCAATTTCTTTTTGATTGTGGCAAGGTGGTCTAGATATACTTAAAGGGGAAGGTAAACTGCTCCTTCTTTAAAAAAAAAACAGGATCTCTGGACTGTACGGTCACTTCAGTTGCTTTTTAAAGTGGGCTTTTCTAGAATGGTGGAAGCTACCACAGGCCCTACAGGCACCCACATGGTAGACTTGGGGCATGACAAAACATAAGTAGTGTCCCTTGCTTAGGTCATGATTGTGTAGCTCCGTCAGTGTCAGTGCTACCTCCTCCTCAGAGCCCATCTGGACTGGTGCCATCTTGCAGTCCTTCTGGAAGAGCTTGAATCCCTTAACCATGCCACTGGCACTGGAGGTTGTCTGGTACAGGGTAGCTGAGGGCAGGAAGATGTTCTGGAAGTTTCTAGGGCCCCGATTCTTGAAGCAGTACAGTAGTTAGCTGCCATAGTCTTTGGTTGGACCCTAGTCCTCCAGGCCCTCACAAGGCAGCCTCACACTCTGCTGCTTTGACAGTGTGATAACGCACACTGACTTCCAATGCAGCCTGTGCCTGTTCAGGTGGCTCATGGCCAGCAGGGCCTGGCTGCCATCTGCTATCTGTACCAATACGTTCTTGTTGGACAAGATCTTCCCCCATTGTATGTCACCACAGATGCAGAGAAGAATAAAGAGACTTTAGAGGGTGACTCTTTCAGGGTTCAGGTGATTGACCAGCAGGATGGAATCCCCAGTACCAGCCAGGCCTAGGATGGCAATTCAGACTGCTGTGGTTTCAGTCGCTGGACATAAAATAGCCAAAGGGGCCAGCTCTCTGTGGATGTTGGGAACAGAAAGGCAGAAGGCCGCAACCATGGTTAGGTCCAGGATCCCTAGCCATCTCCAGACAGCAGGCCAGGGTAAGTGCAGTGCCTGTTTTTTTCATTGCCCTTGAGGTTGAGGCCGGTGACCTTGGAGAAGCAGCTGTGCAGCAGGCAGCAGGCTTTGTGAGTGTCTGGCCATCCATTGACAGGTCAGCATGCTGCAGCAGCTCCTGGAAGGATCTTGAGGATGGTGCTGAATTTAGAGAAAACCTGGTACAGCGCACCCAGAGTCGCTGGGTAGAACAGATTTTCCATGATGACGCTGAGCAAAAAGCTCAGGCCTGCACCATGGCTGTTTCCATATCCTTAGCCTCAGTGGAGACAGTCAAGGTCAGGTTTTGCAATGGCATGGAGTTCATGGCCTGCAGACCCTCCTAAGCATGTGCCTGGTTGATTGGGCTGTCAGTTCAGAGATCTTTCAAGTTGGAGAACTGGATGTACATGGGCTGTCCACACAGCATGGAGCCCCGTGGACTGCAGTAGTTGAGAATGGTGTTGGCAACTTCCTCTTTATAAGTCTTGATGAAGGACCAGTTCTTTCCCCCTACCATGAGGAGGCTGTTGACTTTCCCTAGAGAAGGGCAGCCCTAGAGAGACGGCCTCTCCCTCAGTGATATCACTGAGCAGCTTCACATGTGAGTGACTCTGGAAGAGACTTCTGCACAGCTGTCTCCTTCAGCTTCTTGCTATTGCTGCCAATGGCTGTTGCAGCTGAGCTGCTGTTCTCGATGGCAGGGCTGTTGTGTGCACACAGAAAGAGCTGTGGTATGCTGGCTTTGTACTTACAGCTACATCTGGGAGGATGTGCACAGAGAAGATAGGGGTGGGATGGAATGGAGCTGCAGTAATCCCAAGTAGAATTTTTTAAAGGTGACTTTTAGGTTTGCTTCACATAGAGGAGATGAAAGGGTTTCCATTTTCTTCATTCTAGGGAAGGTTGAGGCTTTCAAAGGACCCATTTTCAACAATTTTGGACAGCAGTTCTGGGGTGCTTCCAAAACTGCTGGAAAACACAGGGGCTAAACTTCTGCATGGTGTGAGCTCCAGAGTTGCTAAAGAAAAAAGAGTTGATTCTCTGTCTTCATGGGCCACTCTTTCCCCATTTTGATCATTGTACTTTTCCAGGTATATTATTTTCCATGCCAGTAATTAAAAGAGAGAAACCTTCAAATGAACTAAAGTTAGTTCAAGAAATTGCGCTTTTTGATAAGAAATTGTGCTTATGATTTTCAAATTTTCAAATGATCAAATCTGAAATTATCAAAAATTCAATTAATGCTAGCTCAAGAAATTGTAAAGACTGGGGTTAAGCTGTAAGACTTGCTTGGTATAGAGCTTGGTAATGTTGTTCAGAAACATGGGAGCATATTATCGTTCCTGTGGTTTGAATTTTCAAGAAAACCTGAAAGATTGTGGACTACATCAAAACTGAAAAATCTATGTTTCATCTGTTCGATGGAATTGAGGGTCTGAGCAAACAAAGTTTCGATGAATAGTTGTGTTCTATTTTTCCCCACAAATCCCCTTACCAAGTAGAGGAAGAGGGAGACACTCCAATGAGTATTGCAATGCTTTGTGAAAAACACGACGAGAGTGGGTAATTCCTGGTTTTAAATCAGCCTGCAATGCCTGGGGAGAGTCCTGACGGTCCTCATACCACGCTGCTCGGCGATCATATTTGGGAACACAGGTTCTTTCATGGTTATGCCATCATATTATTTTTAAAGATTTGTTTTTATTTTTTTGTATATAGGTGTCTATATGAGTGTCTGTCACCTATGTATGGGTGCCCACAGGTGCCAGAAGAGGGCAGCAGAACCCTGGGAGCTAGAGTTACATGCTATTGTGAGCCCCCGGTGTGGGTGCTGGAAACTGAACTCTGGTTCTCTGGAAGAAGAGCTGTGAACATTCTTAACCTTAACTGCTGAGCCATCTCTCCAGTCTCCCCCAATGTTTTTCACTAGATACGGCCTAGTCATGCCTGTTCAGTCCCAAACCATTGAGGCAAATTCAAAATCTAATCCATAGGCTTCTGAGTAGCTGGCTTTGATCTTGAACCCCAAACTAGATGGCTTCAGAAGGAAAGCTGGTTTGGAGGAAAGGCAAAAACAAGGGAATTAATATGTGATAAGTAAGTTCAGTGCTTGGCCCTAGAAATGTTTAACACCCAGAACTTTTTATAGTTCCTACCCCAACCTTGATGTGTGTTTACCCACTTTACAGATAGTCAGAGTTGACTTGCTTGCTCAAGGTTTCATAGATAGTAAAATGGGGGAGAAAATGGGATTCTTGAGTGTGACAGAGGCTTTCTAGCCTCCAGTGATCTCAACACACAAGTTAGGCTACCCAAACTCCTGGTCACACAAATCTTCCACTGAGTCTATGGTACCAGGTTCTTGTGCTGCTAGTTAGAACAGGTTTTACAGAGCACAGGGAGGGTGAGGGTTTAGAGAGGAGCTGATTATGGGTGTGTAGATGGAGGCTTATGATAAAGCAAGCACAGCTCCTGTGTGACAAGAGTGGGGGGCCCATTGAGCTGCTAGTTTAATGGCTTTTTTTTTACAGGACTTATGACCAAATGTGGGTAGAGGCATATTGGGGGAGCTGGTCACTCCAGTTGACCCACACTACAGGTGTCTGTGTGCCTCTCTATCACAGGTGTCTTAATTGGAATTTTGGTCATAGTGTCACATAGCTGTGTGAAAGGAGGAGAAAAATAATAAGAAACCAGACTGGGAACTAGAGTCTCCTAGTATTTATGGCATTTCTAGTCCCTGGCCTGGATGAAACCAAACCTTTCTGGACAAGGACAAGAAGAGAGAACCCTGTCCCTGAACTGCATAACCAGTTTCTATCCTGGTCTCATCACTAGAACATTGTAGAAATGGCAACCATCTAGTATCCCTCTGACTTTGTCTCTGTAATACCAAGGGCTGCGAGTTGTCTTGCATACGAAATCCTGTACAACTCCACTGAGTTAGAGGAAAAGCCCACCCTAAAGCCTACCGAAGTGGTGTCCCTCTTCGAGATAGCTCTGTTTGCTGGTGTTTCCCATCTGTACCACTTCTTTTGAATAGCACTGACAGCCATTGGCATGTACTGCTTGGAGTCCTAGAGAGATCAAATCCAAGGGAGGGCTTTGTGCAGACAGAGGAACCTGGAGCCAAGACGAGCAGGCAAGGGAAGACAAGGTCCTGCTGACACATTCATCTTGGAGGATCTGTGATAGTCTCAGCTAGCTGTTCTATATCTGACCCCCACTTTAGCTGCGATATTTACCTCAAATATTTACCTTATGAACAACTCAAAATCAACACATCCAAAGCCTTCTTCCATTAAAGAGACAGTTAATTGTTTACCTTCTGTAGTTCAGGCTCTGCGCTGAGTACAGGTATTAATTTCCTAGAATATGGTTTTCACTCTTGGCTACCACCTAGTGCTATGTTGCTGCATTACAGAGGAGGGGTTTCTGTCCCCTTCTCTTCAGGGTATAAGGAGTTCCCAGGAAAGGGAGCACTGGGGAGGGACGTGTAGTAGGATGAATAGGAGTTTTCTAGGAAGGGAGGGGCAAATGTGACCAGGGCTCTATTTCTACCACATAAGCATATAGTATTACTTCTTCATGAAGACATTTAGTATCTCACTATTTGTGGGGGCTCATCTTGTGACCCCTGTTCCTGGGAGGCTGAGGTAGGAAGATTGCCATGGGTTCAAGGTCATTTTAGGTTACACAGTGAGTTTCAGACCAGTATGGGTTATAACATGAGACCCTGTCTCAAAACAACAGCAAAATGACCATCACTACTCATAGATATTTTTGCTGAAGATTCTAACATATTTAGTCAATAACAAGACTTGGTAATTGATTTCTCTCATTGTTGTTACAAATTCAAGTTACCACCATCATTATTCAAAGTGTTATTTGGCTTTAAGTTTACACAAGAATGGTCCATTTAGTGGTAGTAGTAACTGTCACAGTACTGGCCCCCTTGCAGCCTCAAGTGGGTAGCTATTGTGCCCAGCCTCTTTGGTGTTGGTGATGTATGCAACCTCATTTAAATTTTACAACAGTCCTGTGAGTTGAATCTTCCTGCCCACACTTTTCACTAGAGGGAACTGAGAGGTAAATACAGTGGCACATTTGGGGCTTGCCTTTGCTTCCCAGTTATTCATTTGACCAATAGCAAGTCACTTAACTAGCCCAAAGTCAGACTCCTCTTCAGCAGAGTAGGAAATGATTCTAATACTGTACTTATCCATGATGTGTCAGAGGGTGAAGCAAGGCCATCTGTGTTCATCCCTTAGCTCAGTGCTTAACTCCTCATGGAGTCCTCATTGAAGAAGAGATATATTTAATTTTTACCGTTATCATAGGGGTTAACTTGCCCAGGATTAGTGTTGTTTTATCTGACTCCAAAATATACTTACTGGGTATAGAAGCAGAATCAGTGCCTGGGCAAATTTACAGAACCAACCAAGTTATTGAAACACTGCAAGTTATAAATAAACAAATGAAGGTCAACATGACACACAATCAAAGGAACTCTTGTCATTATGAGCAGTGAGAAAATTGGCTAGAACATAATGAAATATGTTCATTATGAAAATATTCAAGTGTTGAATACAAATACATGAAGTCAACTTACAAAGTTCCCTTGCTTTGTATTTTTAATTGTCTATTTCCTCTGGTATTTGCTCTACCACTCCTGTTCATCTATATGTGGAATACAATGTTTACATATATGTGGAAAAGAGATTAAAATAAGCATGTAATTAGATTGCTATGTATTTTTTTCTCTTTCCATTTTCAAGTATATATACATGCCCTTTTTAGCATGTGTATGCATATGCATGAGAACGTATGCAGAAGCCTGGGTTTGACATTGGGAAACATCCATGATCATTCTTCTACCTTATTCAATAAGGCAGAGTCTCACAATCAAACTCAGAGCTTGCCTGTATGGCTAGTCTGGTAGACAATTTACTGTAAGAATATCTTGTCTTTACCTTTCAAGGCTGGAATTAGGAGTGAGTTTGCTCATCTACCCAGCATTTATGTGGTTTTCTGAACTCAGGTTCTGGATAGACTGGATTTATGTCAACTTGAGACAAGCTAGAGTCATCAGAGAGAAAGGAGCTTCATCTGGGAAAATGTCTCCGTAAGATCCAGCTGTGGGGCATTTTCTTAATTAGTGATCAATGAGAGAGGGCCCAGTCCACTGTGGGTGGTGTCATCACTAGGCTGATGGTCCTGGGTTCTATAAAAAGAAGGTTAAGCAGACCCTGGGAAGCAAGCCAGTAAGCAGTACTCCTCCATGGCCTCTGTGTCAGTTCCTGCCTCCAGGTTCCTGCCCTACTGTCCTGACTTCCTTCAACAGGAATATGGAAGTATAAGTCCCCCCAAACCTTTCCTTCCCAACTTTCTTTTTGGTCATAGTGTTCCCAGTGACGAGCTATACTATTTACAATGTTGTTTTAACAACTGCAGTGCTTGCTGGATATCGTTTTGATCTGAAGCCATTTGGATCCAATATCTTTGTCAATTAAAGGTAGCTTTTATTATAAATCCAAATCCGAGGATAGAGGTAACTGGAAGTTAGGCTTCAAGAAGATGCTGAGTGAATGACATTTTAGCAAGTGCTGCCTCTGCAGATGCTGCTGTGTGATAATCCCTTTGGATTTGATGACTTTGCACTTTTGACTCAAACTGAAACTCAAGAGAGCCACCAGCATCCTTTGCAGACAAAGCTCTTAACTCTCCAGCAACAATGTCTGGACTTCAGCTTTTGTAGTCCTCTCTGGAGGATGTACGTTAATGCTATTTCAAACTTCAAGACATCACATCTTCTGGTGCCTTAAACAGTGTCCGCAGGCTGAGAAATCTGAGCAAAGGGCCATGCCCATTACCATATGGGTAATAGCCAATCTGAGAGGAGCTAAACAAGGAAGGTGGCTCTTCTTGTTGATTTTTGTCCAGAGGCCTTTCATTTGAATTTTGAATTCTGGTAATGGTGAATGTTCTATCAGAGAGTGAAGAAATCTGTCCCTGCTGTCTCCTACCTGCTCTTGTCGACCTTGTCATACCTGCTGCACTTATCAACCCTGCACCACCTGCACTCATCCTCAACCCTGCCCCACCTGCACTCATCCTCAGCCCTGTCCCACCTGCACTCATCAACCCTGTCCCACCTGCACTCATCATCAACCCTGTCCCACCTGCACTCATCATCAACCCTGTCCCACCTGCACTCATCATCAACCCTGTCCCACCTGCACTCCTCATCAACCCTGTCCCACCTGCACTCCTCATCAACCCTGTTCCACCA
>NC_022018.1:21584976-21585265 GCF_000317375.1 Microtus ochrogaster
CTGTCCCACCTGCACTCATCAACCCTGTCCCACCTGCTCTCATCATCAACCCTGTCCCATCTGCACTCATCATTGACCCTGTCCCACCTGCACTCATCATTGACCCTGTCCCACCTGCACTCATCATCAACCCTGTCCCGCCTGCTCTCATCATCAACCCTGTCCCGCCTGCTCTCATCATCGACCCTGTCCCACCTGCACTCATCATTGACCCTGTCCCACCTGCACTCATCATTGACCCTATCCCACCTGCACTCATCATTGACCCTGTCCCACCTGCACTCATCAT
>NC_022018.1:21586141-21587622 GCF_000317375.1 Microtus ochrogaster
CCCTGTCCCACCTGCTCTCATCATCAACCCTGTCCCACCTGCACTCCTCAACCCTCTCCCACCTGCACTCATCATCATCCCTGTCCTGTCCCACTTTCAACTCTCTTCAACTCAGTCTTTCCAGTTACAAGGATCCCCTCTGACCTGTGGTCTGAGCTCTGTTGATCTGTCAGTTTGTTATTTGTGCTTTGTTTTTATCTTTTCGTCCTAAAAGTTTCCCAAAATATTTTTAGGGACTCTGGCTTACCAGTTAGCCTTGGGACTAGTGAGCAAAGACATTCTCCTCAGCGCTGGTTCCTGGACTGTTAGAATTCTTCTCTGTTCCTCCCATCTCTGCTTAATCTACAGCTTCTTCTTGGCTTTAGTGGGACAATTATTTTATTAGAGGACTTGCCTGGAGACTTCGGGAAGGATGGATTAATCACAACTGCTAGTTAATCTTGGCTGCCAACAAGAGAGTGATCTAAATAGGCTGCTAGCTTCACCTGGAACAGCCTGCTCTGTGAGTCCAACCTGAGCTGCCCTTCCCCAGCCTGTGCAGCCCTGTTGAATGCTTCTCAAGTTAGTACAAAATTGCTCTTTACCACAACTTTCATTCCCCAGCACACTCCTCATTTTATATAGTGGAATAGAAATGAAATCAGAAGTCAGGAGCCCAGGGTAGATAAACTTATCCTACCACTGATTTATTTTAGTATGGTGAACAGTCTTTATTCTGTGGAATATAGAGTCCTCCCATTCAAGATGTGGCATGGATAAGATAGAAAGGATATATAGTGGTTACAAACAGGACTGAGCCAGACTCGAAGACAATGGCATCTTTAATAAGTTCTTTTGTTTTTGACCTTCGGTTTCTGTAAAGCAGGAAAATTCATAGGCCTTCTCTGAAAGTTGTTTGCAAGGACTGAGATCAGATTGAGAACAGACTGACCATGAAGTAAGGGCTCACCATAGGGAATCTACCCAATGCCTACCTACACTCTAAACTCAGAACATCCTGCCTCTGATTCATGGGAGTGTGGAAAGCAGACATTATAAGCAGTCAGTACAGACTCTGTTTGTTTCACTAAAGCTGAGAAACACCATGGCTTTCAAGAAATCATTTGGTTGATATAGATAGGTATGTGAGCTTGGACAGTTCCCCTCAATTCCCTGGTGAGGAACAAACCCCAGTGAAGCAGGGTTGAGGGGTGGGATCCATGGAGAATAATGCGGAGGGCAGAAGCCTTCAGAAGGAGCAATGCCGTTGTTGCGGGGATGGATTATAGGTGGCAAGAGTGGTCTGCTCTCTCCGCACATTCTCTTGCTTGACTCACGCGCAGCTTTCACTGTCAGCTGTGATATGATGTCATCTGCTGGATGCAGGTGCATGCTCTTGGGCTTGCCAGCCTCCAGAGGTGTGAGCTACATCAATATTTCAATACATTCTCTCTCTCTCTCTCTCTCTCTCTCTCTCTCTCTCTCTCTCTCTCTCTCTCTCT
>NC_022018.1:21587722-21623114 GCF_000317375.1 Microtus ochrogaster
TATGTGTATTGCCCATGCTTGTTTGTGCTCATGTGTGTGTGTGGAGATTAAAGGTCAACCTCAGCTGTCATTCCTACAATACAGTCATCTTGTTTTCTGAGACAGGGTTTCTCACTGGGACTCATTCATTAGGTTACGCTAAGGTGATGGTAGGTGACAAATAAGTCCCAGGTGTCCATCTGTCTGTACCACTCCAGTGTGGTGTGCTCTACCATCCCCAGCTTTTTATTTTATTTTTTTGCATAAGTCCCAGAGATCCCAGCTCGGATGTTCATGTTGCATATCAGATACTTTACCACCTCAGTTATCTCTCCGACCCTGAATCTTTTCTTCATAAAGAAGCCAATCTGTGGGATTCTGTTATAGCAACAGCAAACAGACTAAGACAATGGGCTTAGGTCGAATCTGCCTCACACTCTCTGAATACCCACGGATCAGTGTGAGCAAGGTTATTGCAATGGAGGCTAGGCCCAGGTGGTGGGCACACCCTAAAATTGCTATTTTCTTTAACAGCAAGCTATGTTAAAGAAAATAAATGCCCATGTTTTCCTTGAGTGATGAACCAAGGGAATGCAATACTAGAGACAAAAGGAAGAGGGACAGACATGAAGCCACAATTAAGTAGGAGAAAGAAAACCATATATTTCTTCCTAAGAACACAAGATTAAAAAGCGAAATAGAAAAGGTAAAAAGATTGCACTCCTGCTCTCCCAGCTCTGGTCTCTGTAACTTTTGTCAGACAAGAAGAAGCTGATTGCTTCATTAGATCAGGCTGAGCTCTGGGAGGGAAAGGATGTGCTGTCTACTTTACATGATCAAGTGCAAAACACAAGCACTCATTCAAACTCCAGCCAGGGGCCAGCGAGTCTTTCCCAATGTTAGCTATAGATCCACTGAACCCATGACACTTCTTGGGGCTTTTGCTCTAGTTAAAAAAATAAAATAAAATAAATATTTTTTTTAAAAAAAACTAGCCTAGTGTATTCCAAGAAAGGATTCTGAAAGACAAGCTTCTAGCAGGGTGGGGTACATGGCTTAGTTGGTAAAATGCTCGCTGAACAGAACAAGTTCTGTTTGGTTCCCAAAACCATCACAAAAACGCCAGCCATGGTACCATGCACTTGTAATGTGAGCGCTAAGGACTGGACACAGGTGGTCCTGTGGTTTGTGGTTTATGGTTTGAATGCGAAGTATCTCCTATTGGATTATGGTGTTCGGAGTTTTGCTCTTCAGTTGGTTGTGCTGTCTGGGGAAGCAGGCAGCAATAAGACTGCAGCGGTGGCTCTTGAGGGTGAAAGATTTGATCCGGCTCTGGTTCCAGCCTAGCTTTCTGCACCCTGATCTGCCCAGATCTAACTAAGCTTTGTGACACATGCTTCCCCAGTTGCCAGGTCTTCTCACCATGATGGACCGCATCCCCTTAAGCCTCACGCCAGAACAAATCCTTCCTTTCTTAGCTTGCCTCTCTCTGTCAGGAGCTTTGCCACTCTGGTAAGAAAAGTAACAAATAGTTACTGTACTACTGGTCACTTGTTAAATTCCTACAAAGGCAGTTTGAATTAAAAGCGACTACTCCTTAGATTTAGTTCCTGAGTGACCTAAGAATAGAACCCCACATGGCCAATCCATGCCTTTGGGATAGGGGGGGCCTTATTTCAAACTGACTTGAAATGTTGAGCTCCAATTTGTCATAAGTTCAATGTCACAGGTAGCATGCTAGGCCCTTGGCAGCAGAGAGGAAAGGCTAGGAGGGATAGAAAAGCAAGGGTAGATAAACTGGGGGGAGGGCTTGCCTCCTTATTGTCCTCATTTGCTGAGGGGTTTCTCTTCTCCGTCTTTCCTTTCTCTCTCTGTCTCTGCCTCTGTGTATCTCTCTGTCTCTATCTCTGTCTCTCTCCGTCTGTGTCCCTTTTTCCCTCCCCCCTGCCCTTTCAAGATGACTTCCTTGTGTTAGGGTGCTTAGGCCGTGTGTTCACCATGGTTATCTGGAAGAACACAATAGAATCCGCAATTGGGATATTTTCGAACTTGGCTCGTTCAGTGGGGAGTTAGGAGGGTCTCAATGGGTAGACTCATGAGTTGGGAGAAGTACACATTCCGTCCAAGCATCCTCCATCTCTCCGAGACAAGCATCAATAGCTGTCTGCAAGCTGCAGAGCCAGAGACAGGGATCTGGGACTTAGTCTAAGAAGCTGGACGCCTCAGAGCAAGGGAGCACAACGATACAGCTATCATCCAAAGCGGAAGGCATGGGTTCCATCTGGATCCACTGGTGTGTGTCAGGTTGAGGGGCTGAAGAAACCAGTAGTGCAGTGTAGGCAATGGCGGCAACAGCAGTACGTGCGTTTACTTGTGAAGGGTGGGGCTTGTGTGGTGCACCAACTGGCTTCCTCCTCCACACTTGTATTCAACTCAGGCCTACAGCCCATTGGACCATGTTCCCCACAGTCAAGGCAGGCTTTGGTGCTTTTAGTTCCACTCATACACATCAGTCTTCCTTGCAAATGCCCCCATAGACACACCTAGCAGGTGTCCTATTAATTATAGACATCTCCCCGTTATACAAGTTGACAATCAAGATTAACCATCACAGGCTATTGTAACAAGATGCTGCAAATGGGATGGCTTAAGTAATGTGTTTATTCCTCATAGTTCTCGAAGTTGGTAAGTACAAAAGCAAATCACTGGAAGATTTTGGTTAGAGCTCACTTCCTCACACGTGGTGTAAGAGATAGGGAAGCTCTCTGGGGACCCCTCTTTTGGGGGTGTCAAATCCAAAGCCCCATCTTCGAATACAGTACTCTTGGGAGATGAGATTTCAACATAGAATTGGGAGTTTGGCAAGGAGTACATGCAGTCCAAAGCATCCTCATTTCTCCCAGACAACCCTGGATATCGCTTAGCATTCCTGCCTCCTGCATCCCACAGAGGTGGGAACTTGAGGAGGAAAGAGTATGGCAAGCAGCCTCAGAAAGGTCCAGGATTCGCCCTTCAGAGAAGCAGGTGGTGGCCAAGAACCCCTGTAGTCCCTTTCTGGCCTTTTCCTCTGGTCTCAAGAATGAGGATGCTCATGACACCAAGGCAAGGCTTTTCCTGTGCAGTTTTATCCCACTTTGAACTTACCAGGGCAGGGACAGAAGCCAGAGGCAGAGGGCCAAAGGGATAAGTTTGTACTCTGAAATGAGGGCATTGAGTTCCTGCATTGCATGGCCTCTTGAGTAGGGCCTCACTCATTACGACACTCTGAAGAGATTCTTCCCTCTGAATAGCTCTTCCAAGAAGCCATCAGAAAGCAAATGCTGGGTGGCAGGATTTGCGGCAAGTGGCTTTTGTGAAAGTCTCAGGGAGACTCCCTAGAGGAAGTGTCCATATTGGGTCACAACTCTGCCTGCTTGTCAAACTGGTCACATTAGCTTCTCTGCTGTTTGTATCTCTCATGAGCTGTCAGCGTCCTGGGATGGCCAGTGTGCTAAAGCCAATGGCCATGAAACTTAGCAATTCTGGCATTAATTTTAGAGCCAAGACCTCACAAATTAACTAAAATGGTATGCTCTTTCTCTGCAGGAAAGAACAGCCCCTAAAAGTCATGTGATTTGACCAAGGTCAAACACTGCAAAGTCAATACAAGAGCAGGTCTCTTCATCTCTGTTTTTGTTGAGTTTTAAAGACCAGGAATGGGCTGGGGAGCTAGCTCAGTGATAGAACATTTACCTGGTATGCACAATGGCCTAGGATAGACTGCCCTGAACCCCCAAATAATAACTACAATAATAATGATAATGACAATATGACCAGAAGTGGAATTCTGATAGGAAAAAATAATTTTACCTAAATTCATAAATATTTACATTTATCCATCAATTCATTGCTTGCGGTCTGGTTAAACTTCAAAACAAATTGAAGTAACTTCAGCAATGTTAAGTAAAATGCCCAATGGCCTTATTCCCTGCTCTTGGGAACATTTTGTTCCCCTCTCTTCTACTCCCTTTCTTCATGGTGTCTGATGTATTTGCAGAGACTTATTCAAATGGCCACTGTTATGGTATAGTTGCAAAGAGTCCCCCACAGGTTCGTGTGTTCAGACACTTGGTCCCCAGCTGGTGGTGCTATTTTAGGAGGTGAAACCTTTAGGAGATGGGATTTAGATGTAGGAAGTGGGTCACTAAGGGGGTGGAGCGGTGACAGGCTTGTCATAGTGCAGTCTAGCCCCAGTTCTAACCCTGGTCCAAGCTCTCTTGTTTCTGGTCCACTGCAGCCATAGCCTCTTGTAAGGAGTCAAGCTCACAGCAATACTGGCCTCTGTCATCTCAAACCCTGAGCCCAAATTAACTGCTCCTCCATTATATCGCTTCTTGCCACGTATTCAGTCATGGTGACAAAATACATGATTATCAGGACATCGACCACACGGTTGTTCACAGAGATGCACAGTGCCTGAAGAGTCAGGTTAAAAGCCACAGTAAGATGCTTTCCAAATCCCAATACACTGTTCATCTGTGCTGCCTGACACGGTACCATGGCAACAACGGATATTTCCAGTGGATTTACACTATCAGTCTTGTTTGGGAGGGGCTGAGATGCCAGGGAGGAGCTAGATGACCTTGTGGAGACAGGATGGAAGAGCCAGCAGTTGGAGTTAGGACCTGTGTTTTGAAGGTTTAGCCAGGACAGGAGGAAACCTACCTAAGACTATAGGAAACAGAGCAGACCTTCTAGAATGTTCTGAGACTAAACACTGAGAAAGAAGCAGAGTTAACCTGGAAATTAAAATCCCATTTCTAATCCCAGGAGCAGGAATAAGACCTGATTCAGCATTCACGTGGAAACACAAAACAGGAGAAAGGAGGGCCTTGGAGAAGAAGTGTTCAGTCGCCCCTGGAAACAGCTCTGGTGTACCCTGACCTGCCTGGCTGGCCAATCCAAGGATGCTACAGATGCATACTGGGCTTGGAGTTGAGCTGGACAAGATCCCTTTGATGCAAATGTGTGCTAATTATCAGGTTTCTAAAATGGAATCCTCGTTAGCCTTTCCTTTCTCCAACTCCTCCTTGGTTGAGGTTTGGAACTTGTGGTTCCAATCATAGAAAAAGACATTAGTGGGTTCCCAGTTCCCAGTCTTGGCTTCATTCCTAAGCTGTGCATTGAAGTCATACCATGCTGGCAACTGTAGCTGCTTTCCAAGGTCATGATTTCCTTTATCCTTTCTCCGTGGTTTCAGGTCTTCCACAGCCTCCCCACTTCTCATAGTGAACCATGCCTCTTTTAGGGCAAAATAATGTAGTGGGGAAAAAAAACCAAGCATAGATCAACTACAGTGTGACCTGAAAAGAATGACCTTTTTCTCTGTGTTCCAGGATGTTTAGTTTTGAACTGTAAAATAGATTCATGCATACCACCCTAGAAGCGCATCATTAGTAAACAATAATAATCATAACCATTAACGAGAAAGAAGGACAGACCTCTAAATTCTCCTCCCCAAACCTATAGGTTTTCTGCTGCTCTAGTCAAACCTTCAAAGCTAGTAAGAGTTCAAAAGGTTTTTTGTTTGTTTGTTTGTTTGTTGTTGCTGTTTTTGAGACAAGATCTCACTGTGTAGATCAGGCTGGCCTTGAACTCACAGAGATCCACCTGACTCTACCTCTCACATGCTGGGATTAATGACATATACCACCACACTCAGTTCAAAGGTATTGTTGAATGTCTGGACCATTAAAGTTTCTCTATGACAAGTCATAAATCTTGAGACTCATGAGCTTTCTTAAAGGAGCAAATTCTCCCTTCCAGTTCTTCCCAAAGCAATCAGATCCCCTGATACAAGCAAGGGCTCTTGAGTCACAGTTGCAGATATGGGATTAGTCTCTATCATGGCTCTTGCCATGTCTTCATATAGTACCTGGGCCTGGAAGAATCTATGAAAAGGTTAAACCTCACCTCTCCCAAGCTGTTTTAACTGGAAAAAGCAATCAGGATTGATCCCCTGCCCCGTGTGTGTGTGTGTGTGTGTGTGTGTGTGTGTGTGTGTGTGTGTGTATCATATTACCAGCTTGTGGGAATTTGTACTGCCTGTTTTACTACTTGATTTGAAAAGCTATTTTGTGGAATTTGATGAAAAGTAAGTGTTATGGCTAAGAAACAAAGGTTAAATATTTGATCAGAGATGAACAAAAAAATGGGGCACTTGTAGCCTAGAGAACTGGCATTTATTATATGCATCTTTTAGGGGAGCAGAATCATTTATTTCATAGTCCCCAGGGAGAGGATGTTTTTACAAAGGACATAGTATGGAATTTCAAATATCAAGGTGTCTATTTGGGTCAAATATTTGTAAGTTAAATTTATTCATGTGTTAACTTCAGACATTTCAGAGACAGTGGAATTTAACCCCGTCCGTGAAGAATAGGCTTAGAGTGCTCCAACATGACTGACCACCTAAGGGAAAGCAACCAGCGGAAAACGTGGTCTGGCTTCAAAGTGTCATGCCTTAAATTCCTATGACTTTCATGGAAGTTAGTGACACTAAAGAACCTCAGGAAACTGTCTGAGAGCAGAGAAAAGATCTGACTTTCAGAAAACCGCAAAGCTGCCAAATGGCAGAACATGGGAGGAGGTGTTGGGGTGGAGCATCTTGGTTAACTTAGATGCAGATCCCTTTATTTCTCCCGCTCTTTGCTCATCTTTCATAATACAGCAAAGTAAGTGAATGACGAGGAAGCAAGAGACAGTGGTAAAATGCAGTGGTCCTTAACAAATGACCCTTGCTGTATCCTGGGGTGATAAGAACAAACATCTCTGCAACCCAGACAGGAATGGCAGGCTGAGGTAATGACACTCCAAGTCCATCCTG
Organism: Microtus ochrogaster; assembly: GCF_000317375.1. NCBI lineage: Eukaryota > Metazoa > Chordata > Mammalia > Rodentia > Cricetidae > Microtus > Microtus ochrogaster. Next base: position 21,594,567 of record NC_022018.1, read on the forward strand.
GTGAAGGTTACTGGAATCATTTATAGGAGTAGACATGAGGAGTTGCCCTCAGGAGAATGGATGGCTGAAAGACAGCTGCATCACTGAAATCCCACCCCAGCCTGGATGGAAACTCACAAAAACTGGAGCCCTGGAACTCTCTCTATAGAACTTAGAGGTAGATCACCCCGTTGGAGAATCTTTGGCATCTCTTAAAGCTTATATACCTTGAGGATGGAGGGGAGCTTGCACATCTTTTCATTTTCAGGAGTTTCCTGAGACTTGTGAGTTGTTAACTTCCTGAGTCACTGCAAACCGACCCTGAGAATTTCTTGAGTCTTAGGCTTCCTTTAGAACAGAGGTTCTCTAATGTTATGGCCCTTTAATACAGTTCCTTATGATCTGATAACCCACCATCAAAAAATTATTGTGTTGCTACTTCATAACTGTACTTTTGCTACTGTTGGGAATTGTAAAGTAAGTATCAGGTATGCAGGATATCTGATATATGACCCCTGTGAAAGGGTCGTAACCTACTGGTTGAGAACCACTACTTTAGAGCATCCTGAGTCTTAATGAGCTTCTCTCCAAGATGGAGCATTTCAACTCTGAAGGAAATTGTTATGCGATGCATACCCTCTCTTAAATTACCCAGGCTCCTTTGAACTGGGACTACTCAAGTCACTATGTCTAGTCAGCGGTTCTATGAAATTATGTATCACTTTCTAGTTGAGGAAGTTAAGAACTAGCATGACCTCTTCGGTTACACTTTTCCTGTCATATGCTGTGAGATGGGATAAGGCTACTTAAGCTATACCAGGCTTTTCATGATAAAAAAATATATTTGATTTTTGAGGTATTAGGATTTATTTCTTGTTGCAACAGAGGCTCTCTTAAGCTTATCAGTGTAGTAAATTTCTTTCTGAACGTCTTACCAAATAGTTGGGTAAAGGAACTTTTTTCATTGCTAAACCTAATTGTTAATTTAAGATAATCATAAATGTACAAAGACAATTACTATAAAAGTTCTACTGAAATAATTTTTTATAATAAGGCACTTTATAATAAATGCTACTATTGTGGTCACTCTGCAGTTTCAGAGAGCTTTACATTACAAATTAAAATGTACTTAAGTACAGTTTTCAAAGTGCAGATCATCCTTCAGAATGTCTGAGAAATGCCTCGCTATCTTCCAAGTGGCTTTATTTATTTATTTTTTTTGTGGAAGCTAGTTGTTAAATCATAGCACTGTTTGAGTCGAAGTTGTCCCATACCCAGACATTGAAATCTATTGTTAAGCAGTCACAGAACATAGCCACATGCTAGCACTTGTCCTAACAGCGTTCTCAGGAGAACCTTTGGGAGTTTGCTAGGTGAATGGTTAAAACCAATAATGGGTTCGCAGGGTGAACGTGAAGCAGGGAAAATTGTGTCTGCGGGTTTTATCTGACTATGTCCAGATGCTCGCCGCAGTGCTTAGGTCTGGGAGGGGGAATTTCCCCCATTAAAGTACAGGAATGGATACGGGACTCAGGGGCTTTCAGATCATGGACCATTGTGGTAGAGAAGATTCTGGCTTCCCCAGAGTAGTCTTTTTAAATCTCAGACTCAGTATGCTGCTTTATGTGGCAAACAGAGTTGGGCCAAGGTTCTCCCGAGGAACAGACATTAGGGTATGGAGAACTAGGAGAGACACTTAAGGGAACCGGCACATGTGGAAACAGAGGCTGCCAAGTCTTATACCAGGGCATCTCAGTATAGAGAAAGAGGGCTGATAACAGGCCTCAGCCCATGTTTAGGGGCTTCATGACCAATAAAGCCAAAAGTTAATCATAATCAATAATACCTCAGCCTAGGCCAAACAGGAGGGGACAGGATGCTGGTCCTAGGGTGTCCAAAGGTGGCAGAACCTGGAGTTCTGACATCCAAGGGCAGGAGGTGAAGGCAGCAGTCAAGATTCAAAGAGTGTGAAGTCATTCCCTACCTTCTCCCACCCATAACTGGACAGTGCCTGTTCGCATCGAGAGAGCCTCTTCCCACCCAGGATGGATGTCCAGGCCAGGTGCTCAGAATGCCTGTGGCTGCTCAATTAAATGTCCAGCCTCCTTTTCAGCAGAAGAGAGGCCACCAGTTCAGCGCCTGTTGCAGCACGGTGACTAATGACTGAAATCATTGAGACCAGATCACCGATTCCCTTAATGATGGTCCCTTCGTTATTATTAATTAATCACTGTTAGTTTTCAATTATTAACCCTTAATTTAATCAAATTAGCATCTCAAAGCCATCTTCACTTTGCAAATATATTTAAGCTTAAAGATTTATCAGGGCATGATGGCACATACCTATTATCCTAGCATTTGAGGGGCTGAGGCAGGAGGACTGCCATGAACTCATGGCCAGCTCAGCTACATAGCCAGCAGAATCACCACAGAAGGGTGGGAACGAACGTTTTCTAGTTGAAGATCAGAGAAAGATATGTGAGAACAGAAGTAAGGCCAGAGAGAGGCACAGTGCTGACTTCGAAAATGAAGACAAGGACCACGAGGCAAGCCATGAGGGGGCTGTGGAGGCTGGAAACATTCTCCCCTAAAGCTCACAACTTTGTCTGAGCTCATGCCAGGCCTCTGCCCTATGCTACTGTAAGATGTTAAATATGTGTCCTTAGGCTACTAAGTCTGTGATGATGTCATAGCAGCAATGAAGAAGGAATGTGACCGTGAAAGATTTGAAGACTTCTATAAAGTGGTTGGATACAACCAGCCTGTGTATACTCTTTCCTGACTCTGGCTAGCAGTGAGAGAGAGAGTGTGTATGGGCACATGTGCTTGTGTGAGTGGGGGGAGAGGGGGGTACGTGTGCGTGTGTGTGTGTGTGTGTGTGTGTGTGTGTAGACCAGAGATCAATATCATGTACCTTTTCAATCACCCTCTACCTTATCTTTTGAGACAAGCTTTCTCATTGAACTTGGAGCTTAAGTCCCAGGGATCCTCTGGTCTCTGCTTTCCTATGGAATTATAGGTATGCATCACCAAGCTCAGACTTTTCACATACATTCTCGGGAATTTGAAGTCAGGTCTTTAGGCATAGCAAGCACATTACCTAAAAAGCCAGCTCCCTGGCCTTACAGTGGCGCTATATGATAATGCACACACCTAACTCTCGGTCACCAACCCACATCCTTGTCCCCCCACATCATCCCAGAGCTATAGCAGCACGATTTACAGTCTCACCTGCGGTCATTTAAGCAGGGAAATGGGAGTGTTTGGGGGTTCTTCATTCTTGCCCTTCAGTTACTTTAACCAAATCGTAGAAAGTTTCCTCAATGGTAGTTTCATGGCTCTTATTCCAAAGGCATATGCTCAGCAGGCAACTGCCTTTAGTAGTCAATTAAAATGTAGTGATATTTTTAACACTCTTGAAATGTGACTATAAACGGAGGCCACCACAGGATAGGTAGAAACTGAAAAACTGCTTCAGCTTCCTTTGGGCCTCTATATGTATGTACACATGCATGCATTAACACACAGCAGCATGCGTACACACAGCATAAGCATACATAGGCAAAAATGTTTAATAAACCACTAAAAATAATTTTTAACATGTCAGATTCTTGTACTTCAATTACCTGCCCTTTCTCAGTTCAGCCGTGGATTTTATTTGCAGACTTCCAGTGATGACATCATCTTTGCATGCTTTTGTTCTGCTAACTGCATCTGTCTGCCTGCTCCAGGCACTGAGTCACTCAGATAAGAAGGGTCTTGTCACACGCAGCTATAGCAAGGCTCCAACTCAAATGTGTCCTAGGAATTCCAAAGAAGAAAATTTGCTCTTGATCATTTCACTGACTCAGTGTGAAAATTTGTATTTATGCCACCTTGATGATGTAAATCATTTATTAACTTCAAAATGTATTTTTATACACATCCACTCACCCTCAAATTCCTGGTGTTCCCCAGGGAGTGGTAAAAGGATATAATTTATAATAGTGTAATTAACTTTTGACTATATTTGCAATTACATTTCTTGAAGTCTCTTCAAGATTAGAAAAAATATTAAGGTTGGTTAAATGAATGTGCACTCTGAAGTATGAAAATATGAATTTTTCCTCCTTCATTTATTTTTCTTTCATGAGTGTATTGGATTTCTATCATTAATCATTGGGGAAACATTTTTCACACAGATTTTTCTGCTCTGTGCTTTTCCAAGTGTTAGTATACATGCAGAACATAGCACTCACCAGGAGTTCCCAGCATCAAATGAAACAGAAATAAAATTCTTTTGTTTGCTGGTTCAATCATATGTTACCAAAAACGACTACTAATAAACTTCAGACACCTTTCCAAATTCTACCTGACTCTAACAAAAAGTCCTTGAGGGATAAACAGTGATTCGTAGTTGAGGACTATTTGATTTCCCTCTCTTCCCCAACCCAGAACACTTTTCACATCTGGAGAGATGTGGGATCGCCAAAATCAACCTCTAGTCAGTACAGATGAAGCATATGACTCAACATCCCGCAGCAGGGCAGGGAGGTGGCTCAGCTGGCGAAGAGCTTAGCATCAGGACCTGTGTCTGATCCCAGGGCCCATGTAGAGACAGCTATGGTGATGCTCACCTGTGATCCTGGGATTGGGAGAGTAGACAGGAGACTCCCTGGACTCACTGGCTACCCAGTTGGTGAACTTCAGGCCAGTGAGAGACCTTGTCTCAAAGGTAGATGAACAACACAGGTTTTCCCCCACAAGAACACACACATACACACACACACACACACACACACACACACACACACACACACACGATTTCATTCTGGAAGTAATGGGTTTCCTCGGTATAACACAAATCCTAGGATATTTGCCAACTCTCTGTAGAGACCGACAGGGTAAGACACCAAATCAACGAATACTTTCTCACTTTTCCCTGATACGCGCAGGCCTGCATCACACTCTATTCCCCTTAATTAGATTATCTTACACTAAGGGCACTGAATGAGAGAGTTTAAAATAATCATCATAGTGAAAAGAACACTTTTTTAAATAGAGTTTCAAATGCCCTTTGAAACTCTAAGATCCAGGCAGCACTGGGTTCTTATTATAGGATACTTTGATCAGGGATATAACATATCTTATTTGGATTATTTCCTCTGGTTCTTGCCATCAGCTCAGGAAAAATTACTATTTTTTGTTCCCTTTTAGAGATGAAGATATTGGTGGCCTAGAAACATTAAAGGCCTCATCCGAGGACTAAGTAATGGGTGGGGGCTGGAGTCAGGCAGCTAATTGTCAAGTGCTCGGCCTATCACAGTGGACTAGGAACAGCCTGCATGGTGTCAGGAACGGTCACTCCACCCCACAAAACAACCTAGACATTCTTTCTTTATGGGACTGATATCTTTCCTGGCATGTGTCAGACTGTCTCTTCTGCTCCTAAACTTGACATCCACACTGGACACTACATCAACACAATGTCAGACAGCATCTTTGATCCAGGAGCCGCAGATCACTGTAGCACCTTTGACATTGTATGATGGACACTTGTCAATCCCTACACTTGAGTAAGCACATCATAATCGTACTGATTTTATTACAAAATTGATATTTCTCAGTGAGTGTATTTGCATTTGTATTTGTGTTGTAGGTATACATGCGTGTGGACACATGTATGTATGGGTTCTGGTGCACGTGTCTGTGCACATACGTGTGGGAACCAGAGGACACCCTCAGGCATTGTCCACCCTCTTCTTTGAGACAGGGTCTCTCACTGACCTGGAACTTGCCAAAGAGGACAAGGTTGCCTGGACAGCAGGCTTTCCTCCCTAATATATGGATTACAAATGCATGCTACCATTTAAAATTTTATCAGTCGTGTGTGTGTGTGTGTGTGTGTGTGTGTACAATTGAGTCAGGTGCACATGTGGAAGTCAGAGGACAATGTGTGGGAGTTGGTTGTCTCCTCTTACCATGTTGGTTCCAGGAATCAAGCTTGGCACATCAGGATTGATAGCAAGTACCTTTACCTACTACCAACCCATCTCACCAACTCCCATGGTCAGCTTTTTAAAGATGGGGGTTCTGGGGACTGACCTCAGATCCTCCTGCTTGCAAGGCAAGCACTTGGCCAACTGATCTATTTTCTCATCTCTAGAAAAATGACATTTTGGGGCTGGAGAGATGGCTCAGCAGTTAAGAGCCCTGGTTGTTCTTCCAGAGGACCTGGGTTCAGTTCCCAGCAATTGCATAACAGTTCACAACTTGATGGAGGAAGGTCATTGGTTAAATAAAGAAACTGCCTTGTCCCTGATAGGTTAAAATTTAGATAGGAGTAAACAGAACAGAATGCTGGGAGGAAGAAGAAGTGAGCTCAGACGTCACGCAGCTCCTCTCAGAGTGAGAAGCGATGAAGCAAGCCACCAGGTCAGACATGCTGAATCTTTCCCGGTAAGCGCACCTAGCGGTGCTACACAGATTATTAGAAAATGGGCTAAATTAATATGTGAGAATTAGCCTAGAAGAGGCTAGATATAATGGGTCAGGCAGTATTTAAAAGAATACAGTTTCTGTGTAATTATTTCTGGTAAAGCTGGCCGGGCGGCAGGAACGTAGCCAGCAGTTCCCACTACAACTGTCTGTAACTCCAGTTTCAGGGGATTAGACACCCCCACACAGACATACACTCAGACAAAACAATAATACACACAAAATAAGAATAAATAGATAGTTTAAATGAATCATTTTAACTTTTTTTGAAGAACACTACTGGATATTTTTTATAGATTTTATTGAGCTCTACATTAATTATTTTAACTTTTATCTCCCAAGTCTTGGACAAGAGAGGCACCCTTAGTTGTACTATGGTTCTTTTGCCACCAGAGTTCGAAGAGTGACATTCCACTAAGGGATGCCTGCTCTCTTCAGGTACCAAGTGTTGAGAGACTGATTGATTCAACAATCCCAAAAATGGCCGCAGAAAAAGTTCACAGACTGCAATGGGCAAAAGGTTTCTCTTCTAGGACTTGGGATGATAGGGCTCGAGATGATTTTGATGGATCACAGCATTAAATGACCAGTTACTTCTGGAGTCTGATGAGGGCAAAGTTGAAGTGAAAAGGAATTACAGTGTTTATTTAAATGGCTTCTAGAAAATCCTGATACTCGGGTAAAATAACAGTATAACCAATTCAAAGTGAAACCGCTTTGAATTGGTTATAATGTATCAACCTACTACTTTCAGTAGTAGATTGATACTAGTTCATGATATAATCTTGGAAATATGGAAAGCAGGGGCTAAATATGTGCTGATTGAATTAGTTTACTGTTTTGGATAAGTGTGCCATGCACTTATACCTGGTCCAGGTATACATCATTCATAACACATGCACTTTCCAAAGTAATGATTGCTTTAGAGGGAAATAACCAGTAATCACATGGAATCTTCAGCCTACCAATGTCCTGCCCTGCTTCAGGGATGCTGGTTTCCATGTGGATCTGGGATCAAAGGGAAGGCAGAATTACACAGCTCAGCCACCTGAGCTCTGTTCTGTGCAGCAGAAAGGGTTGAGATGTGCCCAGGGATCCCAGGCAGCTCCTTCTCTGCTCGGTGGCTCCATCTTTGAACTGGGCATAGTAATAATTAGCAGCTTCACATGAGGGCCGAGTGGATTAATGAGCTAACCTGGTAAAGCGCTTGGCAGGTGAGACGGTCTTGAGCGATGCTATGATTGTGCTCATTAGTTTTCCTTGACACTCTGGGAGTTAGTCTTCACAAGGAGACATGTAATTAACGTTGCTACTCTCCGTGCTTAGCTCACTGCTTGCTCACAGGGGGGAAGAGCCCGGCACTTCTTCAGCCCATTGCTTTCTTTGATGCTCACTGAATGTGGGCTCCCCAACACCAGCACCCCCCAAATGCCTTACTTTCAGTTGTCCTTACTGACAATGGAGCAGGCTACGGGAATCTCTTTAATTAGGTTTGCCATTGGCATACAGAGGACATGCATGGTTCAAAGTCGAATTGAATTGCTTCATAGCTTTTCTGAATTCCTCTCTGAAAATCACCCCCTCTCCACTTACACCCTAACTTCACAGCACCAAGAAGCTTGTGGACCCCAAATCCTGGGATTCTGTCATGGGTAACACCCCATTAGGCATCTTCCTGAGTCAACAAGTAACTGTTCATGAGGGGAAAACAGGTCCGAGGAACCCAGAGGAAATTGTGGGGTCTGCTGACTTCCAGTGATGGGTGAAGGTGATTTACAAGGAATAGCCCTAATATTCTAAAGCACATGCAATGGGTGCACCTGCTTAAATTAAAACAGCAATAACAAAAGCAGTTTACACAACAAAGGACAACAATGGCATTTTGGGGTGGTTCTTAGCAGCAAGCCTGCCCAACAGCTTTGTAAGTGATCTAGATGGCCTCTCTTCCACCTCTTGTACTATGCAAGTAGGTTGGCCGTATGTATGCCCCGTTTACATGTATGGGCTCTGATTCCACCAAACAGAAGCTTCATCAGGATTCATCAACAGCAGTACAGGTCATCAGGATGTTATGTCATCTCCTGAGAATAGGCATTGGTTTCTAGCTTCCTAGAACCAAGTCAGACCTGAACGTCAGTCTCTGTCTTCTTTAGTGCTGCCATCGAGAAATAGCACACAATGTCCCCTCTGTGGTCCCCTTGTTGTGGAAGCATATTTCCACGTTAGGATGGTGAAGGCACACAGATAGAGGAGCAACTGTGCTGGTCTGTTTACACCCCCGTGCCTGCCCTGGCGAACAGAATGGGAGCAAAACTGACCAGGATTGCTCTTTGCTGCTTTCATGGCGTAACCTCCCATGTCCCTGATGAACTGATGAGTTATTCAGTATGCTCACATGTTTAATTTGCTTGTAAAAGAAATGGTTCTGCTAGGACAGGCATGCCTTCTCACTGCAATGCAGGGCTCACCTGAGTTTCTATGCAAGCAGCACGCATCATCATCTGAGGCCACCGCTGGCCACCCTGAGGTCTGTGATACTCTGTATTTTCCCTCATCACTGAACTCATCCCAGACTCTTCCAATAAAGCCAACAGGCTCATTTCAAATTTCTCCCGCTCTTCACCACCCAAGAGCCTTTTGTGTGCCTTTAAATTATAAGCTCTGGCAAGAATCGGAGCAGGGAGAACCGTGATGTGGTCCGCGAGGAAGAGCACACAGCTCCTGCTTCGGCCTTGCTGCTATTGACAACGACCCTGAGGATAACATCAAGCTCTGAATTTCTTTTACATAAATTTGTACAAAATTTCATTTGCTTCTTTATTTTGTATATGAGAACACACGCTCTGTGGTACATGTCTGTGCGGAGGTCAGAGGCCAATGTTTGGAAAGTACCTTTACCCGCTGAGCCATTTTGCTTGCCATCGGCGTGGAATTTTTCGTGTTACATATTAGTGACCTCTTAAATATCTGTTGCACGTATGTGTGTGGTGTATGTGCATGTGTGCTTGTGCTCACACACACGAGAAAGTCAGAGGAGATTGTTGGGTGTCCAGCTCTACGGCTCTCTCCTGCATTCTTCTGAGATGGGCTTTGCTGCTGAATCTGGATGTCCAGGTGACTCTGCCTCCATTCTCTGCGCTTCACAGTACTGGGGTTACTGACACCGGGTTTTACCCAGCTTTTCACATGGCTGGTAGGATCCAAACTTGGATCCTCATGCCTGCACAGCGATTTATCTTATAGATATTTGAAGGAACTAGGTTTCAGAGAATATGGGTAGCTTAACCCTGTCTCAGAGTTTGTATTTGAGTCTGGGTCAGGGAAAGCTATATGCCAACCCAGGTTACACAGAGAAATCTGAAGACTGGCAGATGCTATTGTCTGCACTTTGTGCCGTTGACTCTTAAATGTTAACCTTCTCCCAAGTCTTCATACTTAGGAATCAAGGATTAGTCCTCAAGTGTTGGAATTGATTTAAGGAAGAGGAAGTGGGTAGAAGGGAGATAAAAAAGGATGGAGGGGACAGAAGTGGTGGCTTAGTTGATAAATGTTTGCCTATAAGCATGAGGATCTCTTGGAATCTGTCGGGGTCCGATACCCCAACATAAAACTACTTTTCCCTAACTGGACTGGTGTGGAGGCATGGGAAAAAATGAGACACAGTTCACACAGCGATTTCGGAAGGGAGTCTCAAGCTTCCTCCATTCCTGAGGATCACCCGTGTTTATTATTCAAACACCTTTTATTCCCGCAGGTAAACCAAGGTGGAAGCTCATTAATATTCTCTTTCCAGGAGAAGCGGGAGTACATTCACACCTGCAACTCACCAGCTTGGAATTCACACCTCTTCCCAGGCTATCTACATAATAACAAAAAAGAAGGAGCAGCCCGTCCTGAGCCTTTTGTTAGGTAGCCACAGGTTGTCTGTCAGAAGTAGCTGCCTTGGAAACTGACTATGGCCAGAGAACTTGTCTGTTATACCACATAGAAAATATAGGCCTACAGGAATCCAACTTTTTTTTTTTTTTTTTAAGAAAAGCCAGGCATAGTGGCATGTGGTGCAATCCTCTGCTGAGAAGAATCCTGGGGGTTCACTGGCCGGTTGTCCTAGCGCTCTTGGAGAGTCCCAGGTCAGTAAGAGTCCCTGTCTCAAAATAAATAAATAAATATTAAAAAAAATATAAAAAAATGAAGTAGGTAGTGCCTGAGGAACGGCACCCATGGTCATCTTGTGACACCCATATGCTCATGCACAGACATAAGCACAGCACATGTAAACAAACATGCTCACATGCAGTTCGAGATGAGGGAAGTAGAGAGCAGAAAGATGGACATGGGGAAGGGTAGGAGGCATGGTGTCACTTTCTTCTTTCCAGCAGCCACTTTGGGACCTGTGGCAAGGGGTATGTGTGTGTGTGTGTGTGTGTCATTGGATAAAAATATGGCCCCCAAATTCTAGACTATTAGAAGACCTTTGCTTACTCCACCTCGACGACACTGGGGAAGCAAATACGTCCCTCCTGTCTGTGACTGTGGGATTATAGATGAAGAGGACACATCCTTACAAGTTGCCCAAGGTCACACAACCAGGTCTCCCAGACTAACTGTTGCCTTTTGTAGGGCACCGAGGGCTGAAGTGTGCCAGGTCACAGTGGGACGGGGCACCAGTGTGACGGTCTGTTCTTTGGAAGGGTGTTCCTTTGAGCACAGCAACACAAGGAGCGCTGACAGTTCATTCTGTGACACAGGTGGCAGTTTTGATCTGAATCACTGGAAGGGAAGAGGCTGTGTTAGGACTATAGGTAGGCAGGTCAGTTTTAGTTCAGGGCTACCTGGATGAGGACATAAAGGGACATAGTCTAATAACCATGCTTATGCGAGATTGACTCTGAGAACATACCATAATAGCATCGTCTAATTGCTTTCCAGGCCAGTGATAAGAAAAAGTAATCACTACAAAAAGATTTGCGATAATGACAGCAGAAATTCCAAATCAGGAGTGGACTTCATGGTACCTGAAGACAGTTATTCAGTTTGAGCTTGTAACCACTTGTGAGTCTTTTCATTTCCCTTCTTCCTCTAAGAAATGCATAGGGTTTGGTCCCCTGAACCACGAGGGAAGGGAGAGGGAAATGAGAGAAGGAGAAAGGATGGGAGGGACGAAAAAAGAAAGATAAAGGTGTTGGTGAAATATTTCAATAGTTTTTGGTGCTCTGTGCCAAGCCTGACGACCTAGGTTTGATCCCTGGAACCCGTGGAGTGGAAGAAAAGAGCCTAATTCTAATTCTGACATTTATACTGTGGCATGTGCACACACAAATGCACACACACATACATACATATATACATATGTAAATAAATTCAAGGGGGGGCTTAGAGAGAAAAACACAGAGAGAAATAAAATCCTACAGAAGTACATGTTGTCATGGCTAAAAACCAAGGACTTAGAGGTCAGAGTGCCCAGTTGGAATCCTTGCTGTAACTGGTGTAACCTAAATTTAGTCTTGATTTCACTTCTTTATCTCACTTTTTTCATTTGTACAATGGGCCTTGTAATGGGACCTGTCTCATACGATGATGTTAATGAAGATGGATTAATATCATACAGTCTTTAAAGCTATCCCTGATACATTGTACCTCTTACAATTGTATTTGCACTTACTGATATATTTTTCATTAAGATTGCAAACTAATTTGAAACACAGAGGTGTTACACACTTCAAATGTGGGTAAGAGAACACAGTTAGGATTCTTGATTCTCCTAAACTTATTGATCACACCCTGTGTTTTCGCCAGCAAGCCACACCGTGAAGGTGCACTCACTCCTTTGCAAGTGTGAATGAGTAATTCAATAGCTTAGTCTTAGTTTTTCACAGTTCAACTCCCAGAACTCTTTAATTCAGTGATTCAGTAGGAATTCCAGTAGGAATCCTCCTCTACTTCCTAATTTGATGTAAGCATTTACTGGGGTGAGTTGAGGCAGAGGACTTAGTTGTCCTGCTAGCCAGCAAAGTGATTCATTTTTGCTAATTTGCATTATGAAAGAAGCGCAAAGTGGTTATTTAAGTAGAGCTCCTATTACCAGGACCCAGAATCATGTGAACACCGCTTACACACGGTCTCTAAATAGCCCACAAGCTGGGGATCTGGGTGTGTGGATAAAGTGTTTGATGCATTAGCCTGATGATCTGAATCCAGACTCCTAGAATCCAGATAGAAAGTGGGGGTATAGTGCATGTGTCTGCCACCCCAATGCCTCCTACTGGGAGATAGCAGAGCTAGACAGGAATTGCAGGGAGCTCTGCCCAGGGGCTGGGATATGGGGCAGTCAACAGCAGAGACCTCTCTCAAAGAAAGTGGAAGCTGAGGACTAGCACCCGAGCTTGTCCTCTGACTTCCACTGATGTTGATGTGGTGTGTGAGTTTCACACACACATGCGCGCGCGCACATACACACACACACACACACACACACACACACAAAATCTTGCTATACTCATTCAGTAATGGTGTTGCAGTTCAAAACTCTCTCTGCTTCCTGTGTGCAGCTGAGATGTGATCTCTTAGCTTTCTGTTACAGCCATTGTTCCTTCTTCACTATTGCAGATTCTAACCCTCTGGAACCCTAAGCCAAATAAACCCTTTAGTCCTTAAACTGCTTTTGGTGATGATGTTTATCAATCGTGATTTAAATCCCCTTAAATCACGATGCTGTGCAGCCTCTTCTTGGGGAGGGGAGCTTTGTCCACATCTTGTCAACAGTTGTTGTCTTTAGTCGTTTTGATCATAGCCGCTCTAGTTCAAAGGAGGCAATAGTTCATGCGGTTGTAATTTGTAAGAAATAATTTGCCTTTGTAAAAGCCCAAGTCTGTTTCCTAATTTCTGAGTGTTCCTCTTGAAATCAAAGGTGAACATTGTAAGCAGGGCTGGGAATGTTTGCATCACACTGATGAAAGACGGGGGAGTGGTTGGTGGCCCAAGTATTAAGATCAGAACGTGCCTCACATGGTCAACACTCTCGCCTAAATTCTCATCTTAAACCTGAGTGCAGAGTCTTTGAGGTATCTGCCTATGAAAGAAAACATTCTTAATTTGTGACTTAATATGTATTCGGGACAGCTGGCAGCCATCTGATTGGATCAGCAGGTGACCCCTGAGCCCAGGAGGACATCGGCTTTCCCTGTGTTATTGCAGCTGTTCCCATGGCTTGACCTGTTGACATAGTCACCATTTGGTGTCAATATTTGCAAAATGAACAACCACTCTTTTTCTGGATGGTTTGCTTGTGAGGATGAAAATTTATCAGTGCGGTCCATTAAAGATAAATAGGTCCCAGTGTAGAATTCTGATTATCCTGATAGTAAAGGAGGGTTCACGTGGTAAGGAAGAGAGAAAGAAAGTCTGAGTGGATATTGAATTGTGGTGTATTTGTTTGGGGCCACCCTCAACCCACTGAGGGAAATCCTGCACACCACTTCCCTTCATTATTCTCTGCCCCCATTTGGTTGATATTAGGCAATGACTTTCTATTTAGGATTGGGAATGAGAGCTTGAATGGGGATCATGTGACTAAGAAGTGCTAATGGCCTAACCTGGTGCTCCTGAGGTCCTATGCATGAAGCAGAGAAGTCTCTGCGCCCTGACCCCCTCCAAGGATGGGAAAACAGTGGGTAATGGGGGGAGGAGATGGAACCTAGTGTTTTTGTATGGAATTTTGCAAAATGAAGTCAGTTCAAACTTTTCCTCTCCTAGAATATGTTTCTCTATTTTAAAAAACGTATAAATAAAGAAAATTATTAAAGAGAATATTAAATTGCCTCTGGGACCAAGAAATAAAAAGAGGTTATCAGGAAATGACTTCCATGGGAGATTTTCCAATCATGTCATCCTTGCAGAAACGCAAATGCCAGTCTCACTGTGCCCCTATCCGAACTGGCTATGAACAACTGAAAAGGATGGGCCAATTTTATAAATGAAGATTGACAGACAAATCATTCTTTTATTAATATGGTTGTCAATACATATGATTTAAGCTGGAAAGTTGGTTAATACTTATAACATTTTTGAAAAGTTTGTGGAGTTTTATTGATTATTAAAAGCATGTTAACTATTTATTGTTATTATAAAGCTTTTGCCTTGTTATCTTTTACATTTTTATGATTGCAGTCTTTTAACAGGGTTATTGGAGTACAATTAAGACAAACAACTGAACGTATTTCAAATGCACAGCATTTGATAAGCTTCATATTTGCATAAAGTTTCTAAACTATCACCATATTAAAATTAATAAACATATTCATTACTCCCTCTCACATAGCCTTATTTCTGCTTCTAGCAATCGCTATTCTCAATTCTGCCAATAGACATTTATTTGAAATACCTAGAAGTATTTATAAGTGGATTCATACAATTTTTAACCCTCTAGGGTTTCTTTCACTCAGTTTAATTCTTATGAAATGCTTGGGATGGATTTCCGCTCTCCTAACTGGGCCCCAGCCCCAGCCCATCCCCAGCCTGCCAATGCACCTGTCAACCCTCATTTTCATCATAAAAGGTATAAAGTAGCATTTCAGTAGCCATGCTCAGTGGGTTAGGGGCCACCTTCACCAGTGCTCAGAGTAAAGGTTCTCAGAAGTGGCTCCATCACCAGCTCAGAGTGAAGGTCCCCAGAAGTGACCCCATCACCAGCTCAGAGTGAAGGTCCCCAGAAGTGGCCCCATCACCAGCTCAGAGTGAAGGTCCCCAGAAGTGGCCCCATCACCAGCGTGAAGCTTCTGACTTCATGCTCTGCAGACTTAGGATCACTTCCGCATGGTCCTGACTCCAATGATGATGAGACAAACGGCAAACCCGAGCTGAGGACAAGCTTCACAAATAGTGCTATCTGGAACTCTTTAAAAACAACCAAATTAAAAAAAAAAAAAAAAGAAGCCAAGAATGTTTAGAGATTAAAGAGACTAGAAAGACAGAAAAACTGAGTGCAGCAGGTGATTGAATTCACATTTGTGAAACAAATGGTTAGGACAGTTGACAAAAATCTCAAGAGGTGCAGAATACATAATAATAGGACTTTAATGTTTATTTCAGATTGTTTCCTTATTAAGATATTTATTACATTGATTTATTGAATGTGTGTGTGTCAGAGAGAGAGAGAGAGAGAGAGAGAGAGAGAGAGAGAGAGAGAGAGAGAGAGAGAGAGAAATTGGGTCTTTTCTCCAACCACGTAGGGGTGTAGGCCTGGGACTAAATTTAGGTCAGGCTTGGCAGAAAGTACCTTTACCTACAGAGCCATCTTACCAGCCCCGTTTTCATGATTAGTTTTCATTACATAAGAAAACTTTCTTTGAGGAAATTTTCTGGACGTATTTAGCTTTAAAGTGAACTGAAAAGGAAATGGGGACAAAGATGGAGAAGCTGAAGCAGCTGTGCCCAAGCACAGGAGCTAGAGGGGTCAGGATGAAAGCACCGGGAGCACTTTGGTTCTTGAAACTGTCACAAGTCTGAAGCTCTTCAAAGAAGATTGAGAAGTTAGGGGCTGGGGAGAGGGCTCAGCAGCTAAGCACACTTGCTTCTCTCACAGAGAGCCAGGGGTTAGTTTACAGCACTCATAACCATCTGTAATTCTAGTTCCATAGGGTCAGGTGTTTTCTTTTGACATTTGAGGGCACCAGTAAAAAACATGGTGCACAGACATACATGCAGGCAGGATATTCATACACATGATATAAAGCAAACTGAATAACTAGAAAACACAAAGGTCTATGGCACGCTCCTTTTCATTATCCTAGTATAATCATAATCAGATGGTTAAGTTTTTACTCCTTTCTAGGCACTGTTTATACACACACACATAAACATATGTACATATGTGTGCTTGTACACACACACACATACATTTTGATCTTCATTTTATATGCTTGGGTACTAGCTCATTCTCCTTGTCAATCCCAGAACAGCAGTTCAGAGACTGAAAACCTGCCTCTGTTATCACAGTAATCCATTTTGGAGCTGGGATGTGGACTCCCAGAAGCTACCTAGAGCTCCTTTGAGAGAGTTTTAATTCACTGTCTTTCTTATAATACATTAGACACTGTTTCTGTATAATGTGTCACCCCCAACTTAGTATCTTAAGACAAGAAGCCTCTAATACCAATGTCTCTGTGTGTTAAAATTCGGATGCAGCTAGCTCAGGTCCTCTCATGAGGTTGCAGCGAAGCTGGTGGCTGGAGCCAAGGTCTCACATGCAGGGCCTGCTCTAGGATGTTTGCTGACGAATTCATTCACACGATTGCTGACAGGTGACCTCACATGGAGCTGCGTCAAGACCTAGGAATTGGCTTCCCCTAGCAGCCTCTCTGTGTGATGGAAAGATCATGCCTAGGATAGAAGCCTCATCTTTTGTAACTGGGGCTCTGAATTGACACCCCATCTCCACAGCTGCTTTCTTTTTGCTAAGACAAAATATCTGTCAATAAGGACTTAAGGAAGAGGGATCTATTTGGCTCATAGTTTAAGGGTACAGTCCATCGTGGCTGAGTCCGTGGTGATAGGAGTGTGAGACTGTTGGTCGCATTGTGTCCACAGCTGGGAAGCAGAGGGAACAAATGCTGCTTCTGCTCCTTCCCTTCCCCGCCCCCACCATGCATCCTAGGATTCCAGCCCTTGGACTTTTAGGGCGGGGCTCTTCCCTTCTTAGTTAACCAAATTTAGATACTCCCTCACAGATGTGCCTAGATGTTTGTTTCCTTGATGATCCTAAAGCTCATCAAAATGGACCATCATACCATCCTTTTTGCTCTATTCATTAGAAACAAATCAGCCTCTCCACCCACTCTGGAAGGGGGTGGGGACTGTGTGTGGACCAAATGCAGGAGGTGGCGACCATCTCAGAAGCTGCCTGTCAGAGAGTTGAAGGTTTATCAGTCCCTGGAATTACTTCCGATTTTCCTTTGGACATCTCAACCTCTCAAAAAAGGCCAGTTCTTAAGTACAATTTAAAATCACCTGACCAGTATATGTAGCTGGGACTTTCTAAGAGGCATCTTTGCTTCTCCTTGGCCATAAATACAAGTAGACTCAGTACTTTCTAGGGTCCATTATGATGAGCACTGTGGGTATTGACATTATTGACAAAGACCTGCAGGTGATCCCTGTGACATCTGGGCCTCCATTAATGAATGTCATTCCCTTCCTGCTCATTGGGTCATGTCTTTATCAGCCAACTTCTGATGGACTTGGGGACACCCAGAGGGTAGAGAATGTGTCATTTTTGCTAAGTCCATTACTTCCTACCTAGCACAATCTTGAGGCCAGGGACTAGGTTAAAGAGACCTGGCAAATGTCTATGAGAGCTTGCTAGATTTTTTGGCCCTGCCAGTGGTCTGACATATGGCTGAGGGGCTTACACAGTCAGCTGGTTCTACAGGATAAACAGTCATACCCTGGCGGCTGTAATAGAGCACACAGCAGATTGTGGACTCAATAACTTCCCAGGATTATAACCACAATCTTTTCTCCTTAACTGGAAAATCCCTTCATAGGATGACGCTTTTGTAGAAAGTAGAAGGGTAACAGTTTAGAAAAGAAGACCCACATTTTACAGGACACTACCTTTTCATTTCTTCTTCTTTCTTTGCCCCCGAATTGTTGGAGGACTACTTGAATAGACCCCCCCCCCATCTGCTGAAGCAGCAGAAAGGAAAACAATCATATTTAATTCTATGTCCAGAAATCAAGCAAATCAATAAGTCATGGTGTTTCCCACTAGTCTTTTGAACGTATGTATAGAGTTTAAATAAAATTAAAGCCAGGCAGATGGCTCAGTTGGTGAAGTACCAGCTGTACCAGTATACGGATATGAGTTTGAATCTTGAACATCCGTGTGAAATCCAGGAATGGTGGTGCATATCTGTAACCCTGGCACTGTTGAGAAAGAGGATACAGGAGGATTTTTAGAGCTCTCTGGCAGCCAGGCCAGCCAATCATTTAGCTCTAGGTTCAGTGAGAGACTTTGTCTCCAAAGGTAAGGTAGAAAGTCATTGTGGAAGATGCCCACATGAGCAAATACACCACACACACACACACACACACACACACACACACACACACACACACCCCACGTATGCACATAAAAATGCCATACTGTACAACATCTTATTTCTCCAGTTTTAGCATCGTGAGTACTCCGCAGAGTTTCTAAGCATTCTAGAGTATGCATGTATCTTAGGTTGAGGCCAGGCACCCATTATGATTGTTGAGTGTATCCCTAAGATTTTAATCCCTATGATTACCTATGTGTTAAATCATTTTGACCATATTTGGTGACTTCCCTCAGAGACATCCCTGTAAGTGAATTTTCTGGGTCCAATATTGATATGAACATCATAATCAGTGCTGAGACTAGCCAGAATGTTCTGGAAAAGGATTTGGCTGCACAGTGGTTATGAACTGGGGGCCACAGTGGGATATATTAGCAGTATGGGTTGTGGTTCATTATTTAAGATGTCCTAGCTGCTAATCCCAATCATTACTCTCTAGATCTTTTATCTTAGGAGAGTCACCTCAACTGCGAGTGTAGGCTGCATGATATGCAAATGACTTGACAGTCTCTCCTAAGTTGGGGCTGTAGATCCACTTAGTCCTGCCAAGATCATTCCTTAGAAAAGAAATCCTTAGCAAATGCGGGAGTCCTCACACGTACCTCAAGATGTGTGGAAGCTGTTTCAATTACCTTAATCTGAAAAAGTATGGTGTGATGTTTAATCTTAATTGGCAGCCTGAATGGATCTGAAATCAATTAAGAGGCACCCTTTGGGTAGATCTGTAAGGATATTTCTGGGAAGGATTAGCTGAGCAGAAAAATTTTCCTCCGGAGTGGATGGGACCTCCCGGTGGCAGTCAGATATGAGGAGGCCCATGAGAAAAGCTATTGCCCTCGTCTGCTTGTTTTGACTTCTTACTTGTGAGTGAATCGACTTTACTGCTACTTCTCCTGCTGTCATTTGCTGACCACAGAAGACCACAGAACTGAGGAACCCAGTTTCTTTAGCCTATGAACTTGGACCAAGGACTTGCGACTCTTCAGGGATCCCCCAGGCCTCCAGCATTAGACAGGGACTGTGAGGCACTCAGCTTCATGGACAGAGCAGCTACCAGGATCTCAGCCTCATGTGTGAAGACAGCCATTGTTGGAATATCCAGACTGTACCATGTAAGGCAATCTAATGAATTTTCTTTTAATAGCTATTCATTCTATCAGCTGTGGTGCTTTAGAGAACCTTGACTAATGTCCATGGCATTGCCTAAGGGAAACACATCCACCAAAAGAGGCTTCAATCAATGCATGTTCAGTGTTCTTTCAAAGACTTCCTGAAAGAATCACTAAATGCATAGGAGAAAAATCAGGCAAACACATGTTATGGCTGTTATTTCTAGGACCGTGCCTATGTGAGAACATGAATCAGATACTACTGCAAACAAGCCTCCTGGAGATTCCTTTAAAGGGCAATATGGCAGCCAGATGTGGTGGCTTTGGCCTGGAGTCAGAATACCAGGAAGACAGAGGCAGGAGGATTGCAAGTTTGAGGTCAACCTGGTTTAGATAGGAAGACTCTGTTTCAGAATATCAAACCAATCCAAACCAACCAACCAAATAAATCAAAGGCAATGGGGTCAATGTTTATATTGACGAGCTCATAAATATACAGTATGTCTCAAATAAACCAGACAACTGTTCTGATGCCATATAAATGCATATTTACTCACCTCTTGGCATACAATTTTCAGTGACAAACTGTCATATCTCCAACAATTGAGATGGAAATGAAGATAATGTGTTCTGGAAAAATGGAACTGAATGACTCAAAAATTGGCCCTAGAGATAATCCACACAATTTATGAATAAAATTATGAAATGATCTGTAAGACTGGAAAGGCAATATCTCTACTTGAATGTATTATTTAGAGTGTGTGATTTTAAATATGCATGTGCAACTGAACTGATAAAATGAATTTCTAAGTCATATTTATTGTATATACATCCCCTAGGTGTTTATAAATCAGCTAGATAAAAGTTTTATTGAGGGATCTTCTCATTGGGTATGACGGCTCTCCCCATATGGGTAGATTTATGAGTTCCCTAACTCATGATGTTGTGTGAAAATAAAAAAGGGCTGTTTACATGGTGCTTTGTACTCTATATAGCACACGGCAGGTACTAGATTAGCGTTAAATCCTGTTATATGGGAAACTGGACAGCAGTTGGAAAACAGCAGATGATAGCCACTAAAGTCCAAAGGGTAGAGGTGTCAGGAGAGGGGGCAGAAACAAAACAAACCGAGGATATGGCTCACTTGGTGAATTCCTTGCCTAGCACACATGAGCCCTTCCTTTAATCCCCAGCCCCACATAAACTGTGCAGGGTGGTACATGCCTGTGCTCTCAGCACTCAAAAGTGGGGACAGAGGACCAGGACTTCAGGGTCATCCTCAGCAACATAGAAATTTTGAGGTCAGCCTGGACTGCATGATCTCTTGTCTCAAAAAGAAAGAAAAATAGAACCAAGATATTTTATTTCTTCAGAACAAATATAAGTAAGGAGTGGAGGCTGAGAGTCACCCAAGGCTGAGACTGCCCACGTGTGTGCAAGGTCCCGTACCCCGGGAGGCTGTGACTCATTCCTCCTTCCCTGGAACTTGGCTACATGGAGCTAAGGTACCAGGCTGAAGACGTGTGTCTTTCATACCTACTCTGTCCTCCAGGTTGCACCATATGAATCTTTGCTCTACAGTCTATAAAGCTGACTTGGGAGTGACAGTAAGGGGCAGAGGGAGGAAGGGAGGGAGAGAGGGAAGAAGGGAGGGAGAGAGGGAAGAAGGGAAGAGGGAGGGCCAGAGAGAGACAAAAGAGTAGGGGGAGAGATAACCCCATATCCTTGTTAGCTACCTACTTCAGCAGAAAAAGGAAATGTCCAGAATTTAATATCATCCTATTTCCTTGGACAGATACTAGGAGCTGCGTTTTCTGCTTGTCATGGTTCTAGGAACTGTGTTAATGCCTGCATCCCAAGGCCTGAGACCCAAGTCCAGTTGTTCAGTTGCACAGCTTACAAGAGACCATGTGAAACAGGGCTGAGCAGAGCCGAGCTCCCTCCAGCCATGCAAAGGAGTAATTGACTCCTCCAGGAAGAAAGTGGGGTGACTGCATCCCACCACCCCTGCTTCCCTGGTCTTTGGTTAACCCTCTGTGTGGCCAGTTTATGTCTGTGTCCCAAAGTGGGTGGGGTTGACCTGAGCCTGCTCTTTGCATGATGCTCAGCCTGAGTAGTGAACACACCAGCATAACTGAGCCTATGGATTATAGACATTCAGAGTGGATCAATCCTCCCTGAGGAATCCCTTCTCTTGAGGAAGACCCATCAGGAGTCTGACTGTTCTAACGGCCACCCAGAGCCTCTAGCAGGTGTGTACCTACACAGCTGTACCTGCACAACTGTACCCACTCTCTGGACGCTTTACAGACTGACAACAGCCTCCTCTTTCTTCCTGCCTCTGTGCCTGACACCCTTCTCTTCTTGCTGTCTGCTGCATATTCTAAGAACCACTCGGAACAAAACCACTCCTCTCTAAGGTTTTAGTTCTTTGAAGGCTGTCCTTGCTTCCCTCTCTGGTTGACAGTACCATGGTGTCTAATAAAAATGGTAGCAAACACATTTGTCTAGTATACTTTGTGTGTGGCCAAGTAATTTAGTTACTTATAGCTCATTGAATCAAGCACATGAAGGGTATGTGTGTGTTAGCGCATGTCTACAGGTGTCTGTGTACGTGGGTATACATAGGTGTGTTTTCTTAGTTGATTTGAACCGCACTTCTCGGTCCCATGATAGCTTTCAAATATTACTCCCATGTGGTTAGAAAATTGGGCTTTGTATTTAGTTATGATGAGAAGTTACACCCTGATGAATTGGTTTGCCCCTAGTTCTATAATACTCATGGAAGACCCAGCCCTTTCATTGGGCCTGTGAAGACCTAGGTGACTCAGGAAATCAGATGTTGATAAGGACTTTCTCTCGAGGTTTATGCTGGGCCTGGAACCACCTGAGACTTCAGGCAGCCTTTTCTGATAGCAGATCAAGTAGCCCCGGGCCTACTCTGGCTCTAGGGACAAGATGGTATAACTAGAGTCTGCCAGGGATGTCTATAGCCTTCTTTAATCTCATGGCAACCATAGGACTGGGTATTAATTTGCTCAGGATGCCATAGAAAAGCACCTCAGACTGATGGCTTAGAAAGCAGAAATGTACTTTCTCATAGTGCTGGACACCAGAAGCCCAAGGCCAGGGTATCATCAGGGTTGTTCCTTCCTCCCTCTGTGTCTTACAGGTGGTTGTAGGCTCATGGTCTTCCTGTGTTTGTGTCTTGACTTCTTGTTTTTATAGACTTCAGTCCTATTGCATTATTGCCCCTCCAGTGATTTTATTTTACTCAGTTACCCCTTTAGAGGCCTCATCTCCCGAGACAACCATCCTCTGAAGTACCAGGAGTTGGAACTTTAGCATGTCAGTTCTCAGGATACTGAGTTCAGCCCATCCTAGGGCTCGAGCTTCTGGGAGGTTCTCATTTATTATTATTTTTGTTTTGTTTTTCTTTTGTTGAAAATAGTTTTTTTCTCACATAATATAAGCTGATCATGGTTTCTCCTGCCTCAAATCCTCCCAATTCCCTCTCACCTCCCTTCCCATGTGAGTCCTTTTCCTTTCTGCCTTTCATTAGAAAACAAATGGGCTTCTATGGGATAATAATAAAATGTTATAAGATAAAACAAAAACTAACATATCAGAGTTGAACAAAAATAAATAAACAGAAGAAAAAGAGCCTGAAAGAAGGTGTAAGAGTTAGAGAGCCAGTCATTTTCACATGGAGAATCCTGCAAAAACAAAACTTGCAGCTATAATATATACACAGAGGACTTGATGCAGACCCATGCAGGCCCTGTGAATACTGCTTCCTTCTCTGTGAGCTCATATGGTCTTTGATTGTATTGGTTTAGAGGGTCTTGTTTCTTTGGTGTCTTCAGTCTCCTCTGGCTCTTATGTTCTTTCATCTTTGAGGTTCCCTGATCCCTGAGAGGAGCGATTTCATGGAGACATTCCATCTAGGGCTTAGCGTCCCAACGTCTCTCACTCTGCACAATGTCTGGGCGTAGGTCTTCTTTCCATCTGCTTCCGCAGGAAGCTTCTCAGATGGTGGTTGGGTTCTCATTTTTTTAAATGCCAGAATGCTGAATCTACCAGACGTACATCCTGCATATTATAGGTATGAACTCATTTCTTCCACACATGCATCCCTTGAGATAGACATTATCACCACTTCACTTATGAGGAGACTAAAGTATATGGAAGATCTCCTGTTGTGTCTCAGAGATGTTCCTTTCTGATGAACCCAGGGACCTATCTCCAGCACCCATGTCTTTTCCCTGTGCTCACCTGCAACAGGGCCTCACCTGACTGAACTCTACCACTGAGATCTACCACTCCAGATATTCCAGATACCACACCAGACTCTCAGTTGAACATGAGCTCATAGATGCTCTGTCCTCAGGCTCTCCCTGGGCAGAACTTGTGAGCAATACTGTGTCAAGGATGTGGGTTAGGGTGCCAGGGCTTGTACTGCAAGGGATGCCTTCAGGCAGATTCTGTTCTCAAGGGCTGCCTGTACTCCGAAGTTCTCTGCACTCAAGAAAATTGTTCTGTAAAGACTGTGCATCTAGAGGTGAATAGAGAGAGACGGAGCCTCCATCTTCTCTTCCCTGGGGAGGAAACTCAGATGTGATAGACAGTGACTCAAAACAGGTGTTCATGCTCAGACTAAACACAAATATTAAAGGGACTACTGTATCATATGAATGTAGGTTTTAAAATCTGGATTATTGGCATTTTTGCATAAGTGCTGTTCTCCTGAGTGATTATTTTTAGTGTTGTCTGGGGTATGAGTGTATGAAGGTTTGCCTACCCAGGTTGGCGGGTAAGGAGGCAAGAAAGCAGCATCAAATGTCTCATTGATTGTTGCCTACTTTGTTTCTTGAGACCCAGTCTCTCACAGAACCTGGAGCTCACAGACTGGCCTGCTGTGAGCCCCTGGGGTCTGCTCATCTTCTGCCCCACCCCCCTTAGCTGCTGGGTTTATGTGCATGTGTCGTCATGCCTGGATTTGTGTGTGTGTGTTCTAGTTTCATCTCTGTTTCTGTGATGAAAACATCTGAACAAAAAGCAAACTGTGGAAGGGAAAGTTTTATTTGACTTATCACGCTACAGTTCCTTATTGTGGGGAAGTCAAGGCAGGAGCATAAAGTATCACATCCACAGTCAAGGGCAGAAAGCAAATATCTGTACGGAGCTACGTTTGCTCTCAGCTGCCTTTCTCCTCCCATACAATTCAAGACAGTGCCCTATATATGCCCACAGGCTAACCTGATCTAGACAATTCTTCTGAAGGACCATCTTCCCAGGTGGTTTTAGGTTGTGCCAAATTGACAGTTAAAAATAACCAGCACAATGTGGGAGCTGGGTGTCAAAACTCAGATTGCCGCGCTTGCTTGCAAGGCAAGTGCCCCACCCACTCAGCCATCTCTCTCTCCCTTGAGTAATTTTTAGGATGTAATTGCTTCACCTGAAGAAAAAATGGTATATTTTGTCGCTTTACAGGCTCATGACAAGATTACAGATTAGGTCCATAAGGTGCCTCAGTGTACAGTTTTGTTTTGTTTTATAGTAGAAATAGGCTAGGGTACATTATAATAACAAGTGACTCTCTCAGTCTTGGTGAGATGGTGCAATTATTTACATCTTGCGTCGTAAGTCTACTCATGGCTCCTCGCTCTGGTAGAAGAGCTACCATCTCAAGCACAGACTTAATAAATGGAGGGTTTACCTTGGCTCACAGTTTAGGGATACATCCTAGTGGGGAAGGCATGATGACCGTATTGTGTTCACAGCCAAGAAGCTGAAAAGGATGAACAATGGCATCTCTCTTTTTTCTACTTTCCATTCAACTTGTTGGATGATACTGCCTACATTTAGGGTGGGTTTTCCTTCTTCAGTTAAACCTTTCTAGAAACATCCTCATATATATACCCAGAGGTACATTTCCATGGTGATTCTCAATCCATGAAAATAAAGGTTAGCCATCTGATAGATCGTGTGGTCATTCTGTCTAATCTTTTGAGGGGCTTCTGTTCTGTTTTCCATAGGGGATGCATCGCTCTCCAGCTGACCAGCTATATCCCTTAGAGGTTTATCTCCTTGCCTGCTTTGTCCAGGAAGAGCTGGGGCGTACTGGTGCCTGTTTCACATTATTTGAGCAAAGGACAAAGTCTCTCTTGTGTCCCATTGATCATGACTTAATTTGGCATTTATTGCTCCCTCCTCCTTGTTTTAATTTGTAATTTTCTCCAGAGGTCATGGTTAGAGGCATAGGTTATACTTTACATCCTTTAAAAGAACCAGAGAATGCAGAAGTTATCCTTTATATACCTTTATTGGACTCTTGTCATTTTTTATTACCACTAATACAGTACCTATACCTACAGGCTATCTATCATTGAACTTCTCCCAGATCCTTAGCAGTGGCAAGTAAGTTATGTCTGCAAGATCTAATATAGAGATGTGATTCCATAGAGAATTACAAGAATAAAATTAATTCTTTTAATTTCAGTTAGCATCTGACTTGTAGGTGTGCTAGGTGTTTCTGACTTCATGCTACTGGGGGGCACATGGGGAAAGTTTAGAGCCTAATGTTTAAAAGCCCACCCACCCTTGACCACCCTCCAGGAGATACTGGCTGGCAACAAGCATCTTATCCTTAGAATTTGTATCTATGTTCCCACTGTTGTCTGTCTCTTTCACTTTTGAAATGGGAATATTTTCTACCTCTTTTGACTCTCAAGTTTGAGAAGGTTCTGGTCTCCGATGTTTGTGTACTTAGCTTGTGGCACCAGGTGCAGACACCTCGAGGACTGAGTGTGGCTATGACAGCAGTGATAACCACTAAAGCAGACTGTCCTTCGTACTCTGTGTTAGCTGAGAAAATCACAACAACATTCCTGGTCACCTCCTACCTGTGTGCTTAGCACTCCAAACTTGGTAGCCCCATGTGGTCAATGCTTAGGGAAACAGAAGATACCCTGAAGATGAAATAGTCTATCACTTCCAAACCCTGGTAACTTTGACTACGATAGTTCCTCTTTGCCATTGTCAAATACCTCATGGGATTGGCTTAAGGGAAGGTGTGCTTTATTTGGTCTCAGAAAGTTAGCAAGCATCAAACCAGAGGTAAGTGTGACATAAGGCTTAGAACATCATGGGAATGTATGGTAATATCTTTTTCAAGGGAGCCCAAAAGGAGGCAGGAAGCAGGAAGCAGAAAGCTTAGGCAGGAAGTGAAGTCAGTTGACCTATAACCTTAAAATGCTGGTCCTAGGATTTTATATCTGCATTTCAAGATCCATGTATAAAAGTTTTCACAATGTTGTCAAACAGTCTCACCAGCTGAGGATCATGTGTCCAAACATATGAGCCTAAATGGGACACTTGGCATCCAAACCATAACACCTCCCAAGGGTGGTCTTGGGTGCTCTGAAGACCACAGTTCTGTCCTTCTGGGAAGAGATGAATGATTAATACCTTTTTGTTTATTTTTGGCATTTTTTTCCTTATCATATTGTTACCAGAATTCAAGGAACCTCTTCTTGAGGTTCTTAATCTCATTAATAAAATTATTTAAGAATTAACTCAAATGGAAGCTCTAGGATGTAATTTAAATAGAATTTAAAATTCTATTAAATTACCTCCAGGGCAGGCAGCCTATAAATCTCAGCAGCTGCCTAAAAGGAGAAAAAAAAGGGGGGGAAATTATGCTATTTGAATGCCAACAGGAGGTCTGTCACATGTCATGGAGGGAGGCTTTAGGAAAAGCACAAGGAAGCCCTAGTACCAGAGAAAGCACACTTAGGTCAGCATATTAAAGAGAGATATGAACAAAAGACAGAAACCAAATATTATACCAACTCAGTTCACATATGAGCTTGTCTTTCTTGGGGTTTCCATTGCTGTGAAGAGACTGTGATCACAGCGATCTTATAAAGGAAAACATTTCATTGGGGCTGGCTTACAAGTTCAGAGGTTCAAGTCCATTATCATCATGGTGGGAAGCATGGCGGCATGCAGGCAGACATTGCTGGAGAAGGAGCTGTGATGTGGGAGTGATTTCTTATTAAAAAAGAAACTGCCTAGGCCCCTTGATAGGCCAACCCTTAAGTGGATGGAGTAAACAGAACAGAGGGCTGGGAGAAAGAAGCTGAGTCAGGGAGTCGCCATGATTGTCCCACTCCAGACAGACGCAGGTTAAGATCTTTCCTGGTAAGCCAGCTCATGGGCTACAAAGATTAATAGAAATGGGTTAGATTAATATGTAAGAGCTAGCCAATAAGAGGCTGGAACTAATGGGGCCAGGCAGTATTTAAAAGAATACAGTTTCCGTGTAATTATTTCGGGTATAAAGCTAGCCGTGCGGGGGGCCGGGTGCTGGGGACGCAGCTCCGCCGCTCCTATTTCAACAGAGCTGGAGTTCTACATCTGGATTCCTGGGTCGACAGACAGCAGTTGCTGAGAGAGTGGGCCCCTGGACTTGACTTAATTTTCTGAACCCTCAAAACTCACCCCCAATGACTCACTCCAACAAGGCCGCACATACTCCAGCAAGGCCACACCTCCTAATAATGCCATTTTCTATGACCCTATGGGGCTATTTTCATTCAAACCACCATAGGAACTACGCTGATGGATGGTAATTCTGAAAAGAAAAGGTACAGTATCTTGTTAAAGGAATAATTATTCTATCTGCATTTTTAGCACAACTTAAGGTGAGCCTATCTCTCTAGGGGTGGTCCCTTGGTCGAGTGACCGACTTGGCCCAGTTGGAACACTAGACCTTCACTACAGCCTTTCTGTTCTATTCTATT
The DNA here is from genome assembly GCF_000317375.1 of Microtus ochrogaster. Taxonomy (NCBI): domain Eukaryota; kingdom Metazoa; phylum Chordata; class Mammalia; order Rodentia; family Cricetidae; genus Microtus; species Microtus ochrogaster. The sequence goes on from NC_022018.1 coordinate 21,623,037, forward strand.
CTATTCTATTCTATTCTATTCTATTCTATTCTATTCTATTCTATTCTATTCTATTCTATTCTATTCTATTCTATTCTA
>NC_022018.1:21623214-21633333 GCF_000317375.1 Microtus ochrogaster
ATTCTATTCTATTCTATTCTATTCTATTCTATTCTATTCTATTCTATTCTATTCTATTCTATTCTATTCTATTCTATTCTATCCTATCCTATCCTATCCTATCCTATCCTATCCTATCCTATCCTATCCTATCCTATCCTATTCTCTTGAGCAGAAGTTTTCCCTTAGTAGACCTTTATCGTTACTCTTACAATATTTCTGTTCAGTTCTCATTTAGGTTTTTTGTTTTGTTTTTAAGGAAACTAAAACCTTTTCCAAAAAGCAGTAGAAGGAGATTAGAATCCCTCTGAAATTCTGTATTGGCTAATAAAGCAACTGGAGTGTAAGTTACATACATTTTGAAGACACTGACCTGAATCTTCTGATGTCTTCAAACCATGAATTGACTTCTAAAAACTGAAGATTTGGGGCTTGTTGGTTTTGTTCATTTTTGTTGTCATTTTGCTACAAGGATCTCATCCTGACCTTCCCTCAGTTTCCTAGTTCTTTGGTGTCCATTGAGAGAGTTCTGACATGACGCACAGAGAATGCTATAGAAAAATAGATGGCATTTAATACCCCAGGGTAATGTGGGGTATCCCCAAGAGTGAGAATGGGTAATGAGCAAAGGGACCAGTGCAGAGAACACTCTCAGGAATGAGAGTGGACAGGAGCCAGGGAGGGTGCTGTGTAGAGTCCACTCTTGAGGAGGGGAAGTGGACTTGTAGAACACTCTCAAGAGATGACAATGACCACAGAGACCATTATGTAGAACATACTCTTGAGAAGTGAGCAAAGACAATATGTAGAGCTCATTTTCGAGGGATGAGAGTAGACAATGGCTAAAAAGGGACCATTTCTCAACCTACGTTTTAGGTGAGTTTTATAGTATTTTGTATGTGTACCTTTGCACATATGTGTGGTCATTTTTCCGTTGGAGCAATATGTACACCGTGTTTTTGGCCTGAAACTCACTGATTAGGTTAGGCTGACTGGCCAGTGAGTTCTGCCTGTCTCTGTTGCCCCAGAGCTGGGATTACAACTATGCACCTCTACACCTGACTCTTTCAACCGAGCTATATCCCCAGCTCCTATACGATTCCTTAAACTCCCTAGATCAGATTCCAAAAAAGTGTTTTCATGTCTAGGTGATTGACAGGCTCATTTTGGTTAACTCTTGAGAGAGGGCTAATGCTATGTCTTTATTTCCACCTAAAAAGCCTCTGGCTAGATAGTAATCTTATGATCTTTTGGGCTACTCACAAAGTCGTGTCTCTACCCGGGGCCACAAGTACAAGTCAGATTCCATTATTTTACACAGTAATCAAAGCCCTTCTGTTTTGGCCCCTGGTTTTATGGGTTACTGATTGTGAGAACGGAGTACAGCCTTGATGACTCGCAAGCCTAAGAGAATTTGACTAGCAGTTCAAGGCAGAGTCTCCCTGTGGTGCCCAGGCTGCTCTTGAATTCATGAATTTGAGCGAGCCCCCACCTCAGCTTCTCAGCTAACTGAGACTGAAAGATGCTAGAAAACGACTATGATTTTCCACCAAGATTTAAAGGTAAGCTTGTGATGAAATCTGTCTTATACCAAAGGTGGGGGGAATCGTAATTATTGTTGAGTAATTAGCTTTGCCAGAAAATAATATAAGGTTGTCTGAAAAAAAAAAATACCGACTTTAGCAGGAAGATTCGAGTAGCTACTTCAGATAGTTCTCTAACCATGCTGAAGTCCTGACAGGAGAGAAGAAATTCTAGCAAGAGACACTTGTCTCCTCCCTTCAGCTCTCAGACTTTTCACACTCGAGTTTAATGGGCTTGCAGGTCTTGAAATTTAAAACTGACTTCCACAGGAAAATAGAAAGGTTCAGCTCTCCACCTATCAAAGGTTGAACCTGGGGATCAAGTGCTCTGACAGTGCCCATCAGTGGGGATCGCACATCCCTCAGCCCCATTTTTCTCTATAGGGCTTAGAGAAAATAAAACAGACATGTCCACTGGCCCCTAAGGAGGACAAACCTGCGTGTGTTCTGGCTTTGCCTCACAGCTTCCTATGAAGTATAAAGTGACCACGCTACCATAGGAAGGAATTAGAGTTTTCTCTCCCCATTTGGCAAGACAACATATAAATCTATTTCCGTTTACCGATTTCTATTTCTTTGGCATACAGAGAAACTAAAGCAGTGCATTATCAGGACCTAAGTGTCACAGGACAGTTCCAGCCAAGTTGATATTGTGGGTTTTGTTTTTGCTTTTTTTTTTTTTTTTTTTTTTTAAGATCTTGGGTCAAAGCTGCTTTCTGTTTGGCCTTCACGCTATTCCCTTTCTTCTATTAATGTGGACTGAGTGGCTATTTTATAACTATGGTGACATGAAATGAAATTTCACATTAGCTGGGTTAGCTGGGTTGTTATGTTATCTTCTGGGTTGTTTTTAATGTAGATTGTTTTATTGAACTGTGATACCATGTAGCTTGAAAGCACTGAATTTTGGTGGGAGATACTCTGTTCTCATTACACCAACGGGGAGGTGTGGAGGCTGAATTAATAGCTAACCCAACAGAGGCAACTGCTGTCTTTGCAAAATGTGGAGCCATTAAGAGGATCAATCAGTAGGGGGTGGTGTAATCCACCAACATAGGCATTTTCCACGCAGCTCTGTTGATGCATCTGAATGCAAAATGGTCCAGGATTTTTTTTTTCAAGTGCATTAACGAGGAAACTATCCCAGCAGGGGTTTAATAAGGGATTTTTTCCTTTATGCTTCACTCCCCAACTCCCCCGACCCCTGGCCTGTTTGACTTTTTCTTCTTGCAACAAGCTTTATAGTTTGGAATCATTTTTGAAGTCAGTGTTGTGAATATTAAGCAAGGAAGGGAATGAAGCCAAGGTGTTACCTAGTAATAAAAATCAGATGTGAACCCTTTCCCGCTGTCTGTGTAGACGGTGGGATCATTTCAGGAGCTAGCATTTTGCTCTTACTCAGGGAGCAGTATTTAATAGTAACAGTTAAACCTTAAGCAGGTTGTAGTCACATTATAACCTCTATGGTTTGTGATGGGGCTCCTGTTCTCTAGGGCATAAACTTGAATCGTCTTCAGGAGACCAAAGATGTTGCCAGTGAATTAAACTAAACACGCTAGTGTTGCCCATAACAACAGTTGCTAGGCGACCTTTGCCAGCATGCGGAGGGATGAGAAACATCGTGGATCATGGCTCTATTTATCATCATACACCAGCAGTCTTATTGAGGGAAGGGCCAGACACACGCACAGTGTTGCCGTGGGACAGAAATGTCATATGCACACTAGACGAGGAACATGTACTGGGACAGCCTGAGAAACCATGAATAGTCATCACACCTTTGCCTGTGTGACTCCTGGCTGAAACTTTTGTTGTAGTCATATAGCTGAATGCTGGCACTGGATTTATAGTGTGGCCACCCCAACTCTTCCAGGCGAGGATAGGAGGGGAAGGGAAGTGCAGGGGAGAGGGCTAATGAAGAAGATGCCATTCCTGTGTCAATAGTAGGACTATGGCTCTAACAACAAATGACTTAGCTCCACTCATGATCAACACGCACCCCAGACAGGCGCTAGTTTAGAACATTAGTTAGTCAGGTATGGTGGCAGGTACTTGTAACCCCAGCACTTGGGGGACTGAGGCAGAAGAATTGCTGTGAGTCATGTGCCAGCCTGGGATATGTATAAGAGACTGGCTTTAGACTATCTTCTGACATTGTCTATGTTAAATTTCATGGTATGGTTTCCTTTCTGAGATATGAAGGATGCCACTATAGACGGTTTATCATTTGGGGTGTGTTTGGGGGAGGGTTACATTTGTGTGAGAGGGCATGCATTAGTATGTGTTTGCATGTACACATATGTGGAGGCCAGAGGACAACATCTGGAGTCATTCTTTAGATGTCCACCTTGTTCTTTGAGGCATTGTCTCTCTTTGATCTGGTACTTACCCAGTGGGCTAGGCTGGCTGACCAGCAAGACCCAGGGCTCTTCTTTCTTGCCTCCCTCCCAGCTCTGGGATTGTCAATGCATGCCACCACACCCAGATTTTAGGGTGATTACTGTTTAAAATATGTTGTACCTGCTCAACAATGTGTCCCTGCTGTTGATTGAACTGATTGGCTGAACATCATTGAAACCTAGACATGTATTTCCAAAAGTCAAACCCCTATTTGAGAAGGGCACATACTCACTGAATCCCCTTTTCCTTCTGTTATCTTTTACTCTAGGACAGATCATGCAGCCTCATGGCCTGAGATTCGCACAATTTAGGAATTTAGATGGTAGATGGATTGAAACCTTAGTCTGACTCCACCAACCTATATTTGCCAGACTTAATGGAACAGTTCTCAACAAGCCTTTTTTTTTTTAAAAAAAAAGTTAAGTATATAAAGCCATCTTTAACTAGAGCAAATTAAGAAGCTATATGTATTAGTCCCTATAGAATTACACAATGTAAACAGTGTCCATGTGGCTTATTGTCACAACAGAAGAAAAAAAGGAAGTTGTTTCTAAGACATTTTGGGTGAAGCACCAGATGGTTAAAATGCCAGCATCTTTGGGGTGACGTGTCAGACCCGACTTTCTGCATTCTCAGTATTAGAGTCAACCATAGACAGTACTTCTCCATGTTGCAGGGAAGGAAGAATGAAATGGTTCAGCAGGGGAAGAGAGCATCTTTCTGTAAAAAACAAAAGCAGGGAAGGAAACAGCTATGTAAATGGGTCTTTAGAGAAACGATGGGGCCAGGTACGAAGGAAGAAAGGAAATGAGTGATAATCCAATTAGCTGGCAGAACCGCACACAGTGGTAGGTGCCTGGCTCTGGGACCAGGTCTGAGCTCACCTGTTGTTTTCCTGCCTCTTGCGAGCTGCATCAGGACCGATATTTCATCTAGAAAAGCCTCTGCTTCTCCTGTAAATGTGGGGCATAATTATTTTTAGCTCCCTGGCAGAGCGAGTGTGGAAATCAGCTGACAGAAAAATAGAAGGGGCTTGCGTTGTGCTCGGCACATGGGAGCCAGCAGCAGATGCCGGTGCCCTATAGCTGGTGTCTTATTGTTACCATCAAATGACTGTGGAAGTTCTTGGGCACAAGTCCAAGAGGGAGCAACAGGGAGTGGACTTGACTTGGAAGAGAGCAGCCATTGCTGCTTCGCCCATTTTGGGGGTGGGGTGGGCACTATGCAGAGAGGTGGGACGCAAGAGCTGAGTCAACACAGCAGACCTGTTCCAGAACCCTGGAATGTCAGCGGTGGAGTGAGTGCAAATGCTACTCAGGCCGGTGTGATTTTGCCACTAGAGGTTGTCAGAGGAAAACCTCAGCCAGCACCATCTGCAGGCTCGGCACTCAATGCTTCAGCCAACCCAGAGAAAATAACGGATTCCCAGAAGGGACATAAAGCGGCCAACATAATGAATAGCACTTGACTCCCTCTTGGGAGCATCTCACATTATCCCATTAGGTCCTGGCCACAGCCAAAGAGCATACACTAGCCTGTTTCTAACAAAGAGGAAATCTGCTACTCATGTAACTTGTCCCTGGTGAAGTGGGTCAGCCAAAGAAGTAAAGGAAGCATGACCTAGTATGTGGCATCTGACCCCCAAACTGTACCTTCTGGAATTGTGACTTACTATGCTGATGCTGACTGTGCATAGGTCTTCACTGAGCTTCAGGACAACTGTGAGACAGCAAGTACCCTGTGTGTGCCCAGAAGCTCGCCTGAGCAGTACCCTGGTGTGCTCTGAGTTCCTCACAGCCTGCGAACTCTGTACCAGAACTGATTCTTAGGAACAGTTTCAACCCAGTGGGGTAGGACTAGGGGAAACAAGAGGCAATTTTGAGAAACTTTCTACCAAACTTCTTAGGGATCTCCAGTGAACCCAAATCCACCATGCCCTGTCTCAGTACTAAGCTTGGTCATGACTTTACGTGGCAACTTTCCTTCTTGTTTGCCTGCCTTCTATCAAGTCCTCAGATTTCCTCATGGATCAAATACTCATGCCCTGCCCTGACGGGACCCAAAACTAAGACAGTTTTGTGACCCTTCAGCAAAGATGGTCTTATCTATTCTTTTCACAGAAGCAGACTAAGACCCAAAGTCCAAGGTCACACATGAGGGTGTTGAATTTTCCTTAAAAACCTTCATTGCCTTCTGCTGAATTTCCTCCATTCTCATGTTGGCCTGTTGGGTTGACCATCCATTTATTTCTTGGCTGACCACCTTCTGAACCTCTTGCTGACTTAGGAGAATCTTCCATGTACTGTGAATTGCAGACTCAATTGAATTTCCAAGGCTGGACTGAATACATGTTTGTGACTAGGACACAGTCAGTTAGATGTTCCTGCCTGGGGCACAGCCTTGGCACAAGGGCAAACCACATATATAGTAGTTAGAGAGTAGAAGGAGCCATCACGTTTCAGTGATAGCGTTAGTTGTTCAGTGCCGTGGGGCCAGCACCCCACTGCCACCTGGACCTCAGCCCTCACTGGTCTCCTGACCCTTATACTCTAGTGTCCTCCTCATTTCAGTAATCTCCATAGAACTTCCCAGCAGGATTTCTTTCGCTTGTATCAGCCAGAATCACTTGCTTGTTTTACAACCTAAAGCCTATATCCATGCCACTAAAAGACCAAGCCAGCAGTTCATGAATGGGCGTCATATTTGGGAAGGTATGTTCCTCTTAAAGATATAGGGTGAGACTGGAAGGGGCTTTGCCTTTGTACTCTGTTTGCCGTCATATTAAAGACATAGGTACCAAGACCACCATTCCTTGTAGAAAGTCTTCAAAACTAAGAATGAAGGCTCAGGGGAACTCCATGATCATCACGTAGGGGACTGGATGAGGTTCCTCCTGTTTTCATATCCTTCCTTCCAAATGATTGTTGTTATGGGGTTTGGTAAGAGTCTTTCATCTTGGGAAGTTACATTTCTTTTTTTCCCTCTCTCTCTCTCTTTCTTTCTTTTCCTTCCTTCCTTTCTTCCTTTCTCCCTTCCTCCCTTCTTTCCTTCCTTCCTTTTTTTCTTACCTTCCTCCCTCTGCTTCCTCTCTCTTCCCCTCCCTCCTGCGCTCCCTTCCTCTCTCTTTCTATTTATGTCACTGCTAAGGGAGGAAGTAGCACTTCATGCACACTGAACATGCGCTCTTCTACTGTACTACATTGTAGCCCTTCAAGAGAGTGTTTGCTTGTTTGTAAAGTGACAAAAACTCAACTCAAAGGTTGTGTGTATTAGGTGGGTACTCTACCACTGATCTATGGTCCTAATGCTCTTGCATATTTGTTGTTGTTGTTTGTTTTGTTTTTTTGTGTTTTGATTTCTAAGATAGGGTTTCTCTGTAGCTTTGGAGCCTATCCTGGAACTAGCTCTTGTAGACCAGGCTGGTGTCAAACTCACAGAGTTCTATCTGCCTCTACCACCCAAGTCCTGGGATTAAAGGCATGCATCACCACTGCCTGGTTGCTTTTGCATCCTTAAACATCAAAGGTTGGATTCTTGTGTATATGTGTGTGCATGCCTACATGGGTACACATACATATGTGTGCATGTGGAGGTCAGAGGGCAGCCCTAGGTATTGTTCCTTGATGTCATTCACCTTGGTGTTTTGAGACAGGGTCCTTGCTGACCTGGAATTTGTCGGGTAGGCTAGGCCCATTGGCCAGCAACCCCCAGAGATCTCCCTGTTTCTGCCTTCCATACTCTGGGATTGCACATGTATGCCCATGGATTTGGGGATTTTGAGAACTCAGGTTGTCATGGTAACATGGCAAGCCCTTTTCCTACCGAGCTATCTCTTCAGTCCCCTCACAGATTGGAATCTTAGAAAAATCATGGCAAATATTTGGAATGAGGATTATGGCATGTATTTATTCCATGTATTTAGGAACTCATGGCAGCTCAATGCTAATGACTTCCTGTGCCTGCCAGATGGCAACATAAGCAAGTATTCCCAGGGACAGAAGACACTCTGCTGTACTGTGGGACTCTCGGTCCTTCCGTTAATGCTGCAACAGCACAGCTGTCTGGTGCTGTTGGAGGGACTGTGGTAGGGGAATCAGCAATGGAACACACGGCTGGGGCTGCTCCTGTAATACTCATGTTGACAGGTGTAGCAAATGCTCAGTAACAGCACCACCGAAAACCTGGACATGGTTTACACTGGTATGGTAGTTGTATTTCAGATAGATAGATGGATCGATATAGATAGATTTATGGTGATTTTTATTCAAAAATTTTATACATATATAACCATAAAACTCCTAGAAATTCAGGGGTAAGTGCTATGGAAAGGAAGCAGGGGTGTGATACCCAAGTGACAGGATAGGCTGCCCCTCCCCTTCCCCAGCAGTGCAGCTCCGACTGAGAAGATAAGGACTTCAGTGCAGACTATAGGTGGACTAATTGCAGATTCCAAAGTGAGCTGGTCATACTGTAACCCCAACACACAAGCAGCCTGGATTCTTATGTTTTGTCTGGAAGGAACTAGAGGACAGGTGTCTCTTCTACCTCCGTCACGTATTTATGTCACAGCAAACTATAAACATTCGTTATGAAAACGCAGGGCGCATTAATGCCTTAAAATCCGAGCTTCTAGGCATTTTTGTGTGATGTGGTTCTCTGTAATCTGTGGATTCTGAATGATATGATATAGGAGTCTAGTGTGCAGCCACAGGGTTGTTATTCGACTCAGGTCTAGCAAGGGTCTGAATGCCCAGGATAGAAACATCCCCAGCTTGCCTCAGAGTTTCAACCATTTTAATACAAAGCACTTGGCCTTTAGCAGGAAGCTTATGTGGGACTGTCAAGCTCTCTTTCCAGAACAAGACCAGGGCTCTTCCAACCTTGTGTGGCCCATATTACAAAATCACAAGATCTGCCTTGTCAACAGATATGCTTTTAGGATCCAACCCACCACCCCCATGGCTGCATTTTAGGCCAACAGCTCAGAGCACCCCATGTATTTGGTGTGTTGATTGCTGATTGTGAAGGACTCCCCAGTGCCTGATTTCCTATCAGCCTGGGAATACCTCTAAGGAGTCCAGGAGGGGAGAGCAAGCTGCAGATAAGAGAGTGGCCAATAAGTGCTTTCTTTATGTGATGTTTTTAGTTTTGCTATGGGTTGCCTCAGGCATTTATAGAGTAGCTGTGTACTGACACCATCAGATCCAGAAGCACAGGGTAGTAGTGGCTGACCCACACAGCCTGGACGTTACCCCCTTCCCTGGAGTCCTAGAATACAGAGAATCAATATCAACAGCTTCAGAAATATGATGTCAAGCATTCAGTCATGAACTGTGTGTTCCATTTATCTGCTTCTCTGGGGCTGAGCACAGCAAGAGCACGCTGCATTCTGGGTGAGCTAGGGAGAAAAGAGCCCATTTCTTAAACCATCAGCTCAGGAGATGTTTCTAAGCTGCCTTATCTCCAGACAGCATCCAAGCAAAGATGTGTGGCTTGTCATCAGTGGCAAAACATTGCCCCCTTAGAATCTCTTCCCTATGTCACCTTGATGGATAGTTGAAGAACGACTTTCAAAAACATCTCTCTGACCTTTTCAATGCTGGGTTAAAACAATCATAAAGAAGCTGGGGAGAGGCTCAGAGGGACAAGTGTTTGCTGTGCAAGCATGACGATTGGAGTTTGGAACCCCAGCACCCATGAAACGGCAGGCCTAGCAGAATACATCTTTAAACCAGACCTAGGGATACAGAGACAGGTGGATTTGTTTGTTTTGTTTCTTGAGACTGGGTTTCTCTGTAGCTTTGGAACTTGTCCTGGAACTAGCTCCAGGCTGGCCTCAAACTCACAGAGATACGCTTCTGCCTTTAATCCTGTGCTGGGATTAAAGGCATGCACCACCACCACCCAGCTGACAGGTAGAATCTTGAAGCTGATTGGGCAGCCAGTTTATCTGAATTAGCAAGCTCCAGCTTCAGTGAGAGACTGTTTAAAAAGTAAGGTGGAAAGCAACTGAGGAAGGCATCCAAAATCAGCCTCGCCCCTGCATGCGTGTGTACGCACATGCACTTGAATATAGATACACGTGAGCACACACATAAAACCCTGTCTTCTGTCTGTCTAGGGGCACTCTTTTTTTTTGTTTTTTTTTTTTTTTTTT
>NC_022018.1:21633433-21641650 GCF_000317375.1 Microtus ochrogaster
GTCCTGGAACTCCCTTGGTAGACCAGGCTGGCCTCGAACTCACAGAGATCCGCCTGTCTCTGCCTTCCAAGTGCTGGGATTACAGGCATGCGCCACCACCGCCCGGCTTCTAGGGGCATTCTTGCAGAGAAACCAAGAGCAATTAGCCTTCCGACCCACCCGCTTCTGTTCTCCTCTAGTCTGTTCCTATTCCTGTGGATTTGCAAAGCTCTTACATCTTACACTGACCCGGGCCAACAGAAAGTCCCAGATGATTGATTTTGTGTGAAGGAGAATCCCACGGAGTCAGGCGGTTCTCAGGATATATACTTTTGGTCCTCACTGGAGGTGGTAGAGTGAACACTATTCACAGTTTAGTTATTGCTTACTCTGCCCTAGGTTTCTCTGTGAGCATCGCTTGTGGTCAGGATGATCCTGTAGTATAGATAGTATTCCCACTTAGAGACAAGGAAACTGAGTCTTGAATGGGTTTAGAAAGTGCCTGAGAATCATGCAACTGGTATGTGCCAGGACTGAGCTGGGAAACAGCTGTCTACTCATAAATTTGTGTCTGGATGTGAGGAGTTGCCTTGGTGGGTAGAGTGTTTGCCTGGCATGTGAAAGTCCTGGACTCGGTCACCAACAATACAGATGAAAATAATAAAGACTATTTTTTTCCTCCTATACAACCTGTCTGTACAATGAAAGTTATCATACTGGCACTCTGGGTGTTCTATTTTTACAACACTCATAATAATTTTGTGGTTTAGAGACCTTTTGTTCCCATTTGACAGGCGGGGAAGCTGAGGACTACACTAGTTAAGAAAATGGGCTTACTACACACCGCTGATAATGAATAGAAGTGAGGTTTAGACCATTTCTGTGGTGTCCAGACTCAACATCTGAACCATTCCATTAGAGAAGACAACCAGTAAAAACTTGCCTAACTTCAGCGCCTTTGACCCATAATGCCCGGGGAACGAGGGCGGTATGTTTTGACGTAGGAACTCAGCCATACCAGTGAACCCTGTGGTCTATGAGGAGGTGCAACATCACAGACTGTGGGGGAAAATCCTGTCATTAGAAGGAAAGGTGGGGACTGTATTTACACGAAGTTCTGCACTGTTGAGATTAGAAACCTGACAATTAAATCAGCTCGCCTCTATAGGCACGGATAGAATGGAGCAAATTGGATTTTCCACTGATCCTCAGAGGGCACGATCTCAACTTGTAGAGTTCAGAGGCCAATTCAAGTTTTGATATGGGGTGGAATGACCCCAGAGAGAGCACAGGCTGGCTGATTGCGAAAGCCTTCAGCTGTGTTCCCGTGTTGTGACTCTAGGGAGTCCGTTTCCTTTCTATGCTTTGTATAAAATTTATAGACTTTAAAGTGCTTTTTTTTAAAAAAAATAAATTAAATATTTCTTTCTCTCTTTCCTGTGTGTGTGTTTTACAGTTTGAAAGAAAAATGAAAACCACCAGGAGAGCCAAGGGCATATGTAGTACAGTGGTACAGTGTTCATCTTGTTCATGTGAGTCTCTAGCTTAAGTCTTCAGTGCCGCGAGAGATGGGAGAGAAAGATTCCAATGTATTTCATATAAGAGGTGTGTGTGTGTATTCCTCTTTGGTTCTATTTACATACCAGATTTTAGTTTGAAAGGGGCAGCTACTTAAAGAAGTTACAATGGCAAGGGAAATCTGTGCGAAGAGGTAATCCCAGATGTGCTTGTGTTAGACTCGTGGGTATAGTTTCATGCTTATACCCTGGTTAAAATGGTACTGAGGGAGCATTTAGCATGGAAACCATTGAAGTAGCCTAGAACGGACTTATGGAGAGAGGCTAGAAGCTAAATTGACCCCCACACACCCACTCTGCTTTTGAACAGTGAGTGCTTGGTCATGATTTTTTTTAATATAAGGAAATTAATTGGATATATTTTTTCAATTACTAAAAAAATAAACAAGAGGAAGTTGGTAATTTGTTTTCATGCAGAACTTAATCTGCATTAACTCAATTGCTCCAGATACATGAATTCCCCTGTTGGCTTGATTACAAGTTGGCTCAAATTCATCTTTATTATTTGCTCTGTGTTAAAAATGAACATCTTGTCTTGAGGGAGCTTTCTGCCCTTCTAGAGGAACAGAGTTCAGTCCCCAACACTTATGTTAGGACACATATGACTTCCTGTTTCTCTAGCTACCAGGAACGTGATGTTTTCCTCTGGGATTTCTGGGTAATGTACTAACATGGACACCTACAAACATACACACAATTTAAAATAATCCTTAAAAAATACATCTTTCAAACCTTTACATTTGTCACTTTCTCGGTTCAAAACGGCACTTTCTCAAATGAACTTCACTGTGCACTTCAGACCACACCTCTAACTTCCCGTAAGACGTCAAGGCAAACAAAGTGTTATTTTCTTCTGGAAAGGTAAACATTTGCAAACTGGCTTTTGAAAAGGTGTACACACAATTAATCATGCAGAGTACTTATAAGAGTTGATAGGAACATCAATAACGATTACACTCAACAATAGTCTTAAATAAGATGTCCCAGTCAAATAGGCACTATGGTCACTGTGCCCTTGTGAAAATATTCTATACTGTCTGTGAGAAAAAAATATTGAATTCTAGATCATCAATTTTGCCACAAAACAATGGTTGTTTCCTAACATCATCAGCTTTAAGTATAAATCAGTTTGACTAAAATGTGATTTTATTAAGATTGTGGCCAGAAAGCACTGTGAGATAAGTGATTATGATGTCACTTTTTCCCACAAATACTTAGCAAGGCTGCTCATTGCCACCTGTGAGTCAGGACCTATGTGAGGTACGAGAGAGGTGAACATATCCTGTCTAACCCAGCGTAAAGTCTCTAGTCTAGTGAAGAAAGTGTATGTATGGGGGACCAGGTTGCTGTTTTATGGCAGGCACAGAAGAGATGCTATGTAATAAGAAGAGGCCACATCCCATCTTGGTGTCGTGCTCGCTCAGTTGAGGGTTTTACAATGGCTGGAACAAGAAGGGAAAAGAACCAGAGCTGAGGGATTCCAAGCTGAGGGGAAGCATGCTTGAAGTTCTGGGTTTAACAGAAAGCCTGTCTTCTCGGAAGGGATGAGCACAGTAGATCAGTCTGTCTGAATGTTTAGCCATACCAGGAGGGCGGTAAAGCAATGAGGCCCAGGAAGTGAGCACCCGTGTCTGCAAGGGCTCAGAACCTGTGCTCACGAGTTTTTAGTTTGTACCAATCATCTTGGTCACCACTGTGGATTATTAAAAGCAACAGATGCTTCAGAGGGAGCTCTCTGGGTCTGCATTGGAAGAAACAACTGGGGGCTTGGGAAGGGAGAAGAGAGGAGAAGAGGAAAGAAAACTACCAGGAGACAAAAAGAAGAGCCAAGCCGGGGGTACCAGCAGTGGTAGGGGAATACATGGGAAATAGAATCAGTGGGGTTATTGAAGGCTTTAATGTAGTGTGTGATGGAGGGTGGGGGTTAACGATAGTACTGGGGGTTGATTTGGATTTCCCCAATATTTTTGTGCTGAGATCCTAGCCCCCAGTGTCTTGATAACAAGATGACATTTGGACACAAACCTGGGGGAGAAATGAGAAGACACAGGGAAAAATTGTTCATCTCAACACCAAGTGGAGATACCTAGAACAGTTCTCCCCTCGTGTCTTGCAGAAAGATCAACCCTGATGACAACTGGTACTTGAGTGCCAAGCCTCCAGAAGTATGAAAGGGTGGGTTTTTGTGATTTAAGCCTCCAAGTTTAAGGATCCAAAGCAAAGAACACCCTGCTGTGGGTGGTAGGAACAAAGCTTAGAGCTTGTGGTCTAGTCGGCTCTGGGGTGGATGGTCACGCTCAAAAGAGAAAGGTATCTGTGTGGTTATTGAGAGTCTCTGGCGTGTAAGCAGTAACTAACATAGCAGAGACGACTTTGAAGAGAATATTGTGTGGAAAGTGACAGGAAGAGTTGGAGCCCTGCTCCAGATTGAGACTGGCTTTTTTGCTCACATGGGAAATAAATAAGAAAGGGCTCCGTTATATACTGTCTTGGCATAATTGCCATAGGAACCAGCAATAGAGTAGTATATAGTAAGACCACCCAGAGGCTGTCCTCAGGTACCGTGAGGGTTAGAAATTGACCCTTAAGGTGGTCCTAGACACAAAGAAAGATTCTGACCCACACTAGCTTGCAAGAGACAATAGATAGAAAACCCAGACGCTTACAAATCACTAATTTCTGATGAGAAATAGAAGCAGCAGGTAGGACATACATGTATATCTGTCTAGCAAGATTCTTTTGCAAATGGCAGAAGAGATATGGAGGAAACACATTGGTAGACATCAGAGAGTTGTTTGGTGCATGTGAGTGAATAAATGTTATAATTAGAATTTTATCCATGTAGCCTGTGGCTTCTGAAAACTCTTCATGGGGAAAATTATTCAGAATTTAAACTACTTCTCAGGCAAATATATTCACCTGTCTTTTGGATTTTTAACATTTTTAGACAAGGTCTCATGTAGCTCAGGGTGACCTTATTATTATCTATCTGTGGATGGTCTTGAATCTTCCTGCCTAACTTCCCAAGTACCGTGATTATAGTTGTGTTCCACTTTTGAGATTCCTTTGTTTTTTTGAGACAAACTAGCCATATCCCAGGCTAGTCTGGAACTCATTATGGAGCCAACCCTGGTCTCAAACTGGTGGCAGGCCTCCCAAGTGCTGGGAATAGAGGTATATAACATCAGGTCCAGCTATTAATCAGTCTTTTAAATAGCTGGAAACATAATATTTCTCCTTAGGGGTGAAATTGAAGGAAGAAGACAAAAGAAAATAACATTCAGCCAGGGCTCTCCTAGGACCCCCAGCTTATGGGAAGATTGGCACAGGACAAGTAGCATCCACCCAGTGTCACGTGTCCTAGGAGAGTTGCAGAAGGCCCCAGGAGCCCGCCATGTGCAGGAGGACCATCTCAGAGGAAGGGGTCCATCTGGAGGTAGATGCTGCATGCTTAGAAACAAAGAACTTCAATCTGAAGACATTCTTTAGAAACAGGGCTGTTTTTCTGGAGTTGGCTTTCTAACATATTCTGTTTTTTGTTCCATTTTGTTTCTGTTTTTAGGTGAGGGAGGCACAGATTTGGGTCTTTTCCCAGGGAGCCGATAATCCCTAGCCTCTATGCTAATGGTAAACTTCTCATGCCCACAGAGCTGTGGGCTCTGAGGGTCCCCTGACACCAATTTATCTTATCACAGAGGGGGATTTGAGGGAACACTGAGCAAAACCGTTCTCTGCAGATGATTGATTGCAGTTAGACTTTTAGCAGGGAAGAATTAATAGAAGTGCGGAGGTGTTGAGGGAAGCCCATGCTCAGGTATCTGTGCAATCATGGAGGGGAGTTCAAGAGCAGGGAGGAGGAGGGATTTCCAGCCTGTTCCCTCTGTTACAATTGCTTCTTTCCAGAGGATATATATAGCTATTTCAAACCAAGAACTCTAAAGATTGTGTCTAAGCTCCAATAGCACAGGAACCCATTGCCTTTCATAGAACAACTCTTTCTAGAAATAAGGATCACATGGACTCAGTATAAGGGAAGAAAGGATGAAATTTCTTGACTTCCATGGAGAGAAAGCTGGTGTTTGGGAAGTATGAAATCCTTTCCCAATGGCTCTCAATAGTTTATTAATTTCAGAGCACACTGAGTCACCAGCAGCCAGTAGTATCACAAGAAAACATGAGCAGTACTGATCTTTGCAACGATTTGACTCAGTCATGTCCTGGACTCACCTATTTAAGTTCATGGGAGGAAGGCTGTGGTACCAGCAAATGTCTTAGAGGTAGCTTCTAACTTGTGCTTTTTTTATGCTGTTAATTCATATTGTCTGCTGTCCCTGAGTGTTTAGTTTCTCTCTGTGTCTCTCACTGTCTCTTCCTCCCTCTCTTGCTCTCTTTTTCTTCTTGTCTTCCAAAGAAGATCTGAGTATAAGGCCCCCGAAGAGCCATCATTACCTTTTGTAGGTTTGCTCAGCTGAACTTGTTCCTAGCTATGCTTGCCGCCATCTCTGCTTCCAGGTTCTAAACTGTGCTCACATGGAATAATAAAACCTTTCTCTGAGACAGGCTGACTGGAATTTGTTGATGATTATTCTCCACTGCCAGTAATGAGCACAAACACACAGGAGTTTCGAATGATTTCACAGTTAATTTATATGCACAAAATAATTAGTATAGGGTAATTTTGCTTACCAGATTGGGTCTTACTTGAATATCAAAAATATGTCATTTTGAAATAATTTCATAGTTCACTGATGAACTAAAATTGAGACATTGGATGCACATGGCATATAGGTGCTGGTGGGCAAGTGAAAGATTATCCTCGTAAGAATACAGGGATGCCCAAACCCACCAGAGGGACTTAACTTCCTCCAAGAGGAGCACAGTCATAAGGCTGCTATCTAAAAAATAGATAAATAGCTAAAGTACCACTAGTCCATCAGCACAGAACTTTGGTAGCACTGACGGGTTCAAACATAAAATTACTGACATGGGAACTCCTTCAATTAGCAAATACAAATATGATTGGAAATTTCTCTAACATTAAGTGATGATAGATATATAAGACTACCAATCCAGTTTTAAAGAAAAAAGATGTAAATTGGTTTAGTTACAATAGAAAATAATATAGACTGTCCTCAGAACACTAGACATAGAACTGTTGTATGATTCAGCTGTTCTACTTCTGAGTATGTTTCTGTGAATAATCACACATATGAGTGGATAAAGAATGTATCTCTCTCTCTCTCTCTCTCTCTCTCTCTCTCTCTCTCTCTCTCTCTCACACACACATACAAACACGGGGCGGGGGGGGATATTACTCATCCATAAAGAGGAAGGCCATCTTATCACTGGATGGAACTAGAGAATTTTATGTAAGTAAAATAAGCCAGAAACTTAAAGGTAAGTGTTGCATAATCATAATCTATGAAGTTACAACAAGCTGGCCTGCAAAGAGAATACTGATTACTAAGGACCAGGAAGGGTGCAGAAAAAGAATGGTTGGACATGATCAATACATGTAATATGCATGAATGGAAGTACCACATAGCATCCCATTAATATGTATCGGTAAAACATTAATACTTATATTCATGGATCTGCCTAGAAAGAGGGAAAAAGACAAGATCTCCTGAGTAAATTGGGAGCATGGAGGGCAGGGGTAGGGTGAAAGGATGGAGGGGAATAGAGAAGGGGAGTGGGAAAAATGTACAGCACTTGCCTATCCAAACAATTAAAATGAGAAGGATATAATATATAATACACTATTATATAAGGATATATAATACACTAATAAAACACAAGAGGAATCAGTGTGCCCCAGATCACATCATGGAGGGCTAGTGCTAACAGGCTGTGGTAAGAGTGTTTGTCCTTGGTATCCGTTCCAGTCAGGGCCTCCTTTGAGTTATCCCATCTGACCCCCCAGGTCTTCCTTCTCCACTCTCCTTGAAACAATACAACTAGGTCTCCATTTTCACCAAAACCCAGGTTTGGCTCTGCTCCTCACAACCTCTGGAGCTGTCATCCCATATCTGTTTAGGACAAGCCTTGAATCTAGCTCTCCCCATAGTCCTGATGTGGTCCAGAAGAGGACCTTCCCCTTCCATCAAAAGGATAGCACATTTGGTGACATGGCAACTTCACTTCTATGCTTCCTAGCAAGCGACCTATGCATGCCCCTGTTTCTTCTGTGCCCAAGCATTACACCATTTGCTGGGTGCTTCCACACAGAGGGAAGCCTTTTCTGGATCTACCTGCTGGTGGACACGCTGGTAGGCATCAGTCTCAAGTGGTGCCCAGTGTCTAAACGAGGGTAATAGTGCATTTCCCAGTAGGCTTCGATTGTTCTGTTTCCTGACTGGCTGGTTAATACCTACCTTCATATGTTTGCAGTATTCTTTTAAGCTTTCTCAAGATCTGCAAATAGAAGACCTAAGAAAAACTTCCCACATGAGTGGGAGACACCTCTGCACACCTTGCCTTTGTATCCTGTGGGGAATTGTGTGATTACTCTCAGCTGTATTGTATGTGCGTTTAATCACCCACCAGCTTCATGCTCTTTCTGTCTCAGAGAGAGACTCCAGACTATAAAATCATGTTCTTACTTTTAACTTATGAAGTTAAAAAAAAATTCACAGCTCAGAGAGAGAGAGAGAGAGAGAGA
>NC_022018.1:21642810-21669886 GCF_000317375.1 Microtus ochrogaster
AGTGCTGGGATTAAAGGCGTGCGCCACCCTCGCCCGGCCTACAAAGCACATTTAAAAAATCCCAGTTGGTTCCCTTCCTCTTGTTTTCAGAATGTTACAGCTTTTGTTCTGTATACGTGATACTATGATGGCATAGTTTCAGTCACACAGCAAGCATGCCACATACAGGGTACTGTAGTTCAAATGTGATTGAAGAGTGGCCCACAATGGTCCATGTTTTGTAGTCTTGATTGTGCGGTTTCCCCTGAAAAAATGCATGTAATTCACATGGGATACCCAGCTCTTATGGAAGAGACTGCTGTAAAAATTTCCAGCATTCTCTGTGGCCCCATGTTCATGTGTGATCGCTCTCACATTCCCACTGAGATATCATCGCCATGGTGTGACATACCCAGGGGGCAACCAAGCTGTTGGACTTCCAGTCTCCAAAAGGGCAAGCTGAAAAAACTCATTTTCTTTATAAGTACCTTTGCTTTGGGTATTTTGTTATAGCAACCTTAAAGAGATTAATATACAAGTGAATGGCAGGACGCTGTACATTAAAATAAAGTCAGTAAGTATTGATTGGGGAGCTTGAACTCTTGTTTGGAAAAGACTCCTGAATTTTTAGGGAAATGCAATAGATAAAAATAGAGATATATGAGAATAATATAAAAATGTGGGTAGTTCCTAAAGCCCAGCACCCTTTGGCTTCCATATCACACACATACTTGTATGTGAGCTACACACACACACACGCACACACGCACACACGCACACACGCACACACGCACACACACACACACACACTGTAAAAATGAGAATATGATAATATTTTCAAAGCATCTACTTACTTTTATCTCTGACATAAATTCACTATAATAACCAAAAATTTTCTGATATATGTTCCTGAACCTAACACTTGGTTTACCTTGAGTGAATCTTCTGAGAACCTGCTGACTTCAAGCAAGACTTTCTGTGGCAGTTTCAATAAGAATGACCCTCCCCACCCCACCCCACATATATGCTCATATATTTGAGTGCTCCTTCATTAGGGAGTGGCACTACTTGAGAAGCATTAGGAGGTGTGGCCTTGTTGAAGGAAGTATGTCATTGGGGGTGGACTTGGAGGTTTCAAAACCCAAACCAGACCCAGTGTCAGTCAATCTCTCTGCCTACAGATCAGGTTGTAGCCCTCAGCTATGACTCCAGTGTCTGCCTGCACACCTCCATGTTCGCTGCCATAATGATAATGGACTAAACCTCTGAAACTATAAGAAAGCTCCAATTAAATGAGTTGCCTTGGTCATGTGTGACAGCAATAGAGCATGGACTAAGATCTTTCCTGTCTTCATGGCAGTGGAGCGGAAGCAGAGAAAGAACACACAATAAACACGCACCTGAACTGTAGTGAAAAACCACACGCATGAACACAGCCCTCTCGCAGCTACGCTGGGTGGTGACCAGCCACTCGGTGTCCAACTCAGCAGCTCTAAGGCATCATGGTTTTGAAATTTTGAAATTTCCTCTTTGGAAACAGCACACCATCTTTTCCATATCAAGTATAGTCTCAGATTCGCCTGTAGGTCTTTCTCTCAGCCACCCGTGCAGGCTTTGAGACATCTTTGTATTTTTTAAGGGTAATATACAAAGAGTCTCTGATATACAATTGTTCCATTGTGGTTTTGCAGCTTCCTGATGGTGGGAAACTGCATTTAGTGAGAATCATACTCTGAATTCTGAATTTCGGTCTCTTTTTGCTTAGCAGTATGTGATGTAGCCATGTCATGGCTGCTTGGCGGTGGCATCAGGTTGCCGTTCTTGTGCAATCAAGAGGGAATGCAGCTGGCACCCTCTGTGGTCTCTTGCTAAGCTCTAATGCTGGATAGGTCAGGTGCATTAGATGTATTTTCTGCTTGCATTATTTCTAGTTTTCAATGGGTTATTGAGACGTAATGCCATGGTAAGTGAAATGTGTGTGTGTGTGTGTGTGTGTGTGTGTGCGTGCGCGTGCACATGTGCACACATGCACCTCCCCTAGCATTCTTTCTGTAGAGTAACAGAGCTGAGCTTATGACCAGAGTTTCAGAAGCAAAATGACTTTTACTATCAGGAGCATGGATCTGTTTCCCCGCTGAGTGGAAATAAGATCACTAGGTGTCAGGAGCTCAGGGAAAATACTTGATACAGCTGAGTAGGGATGGATGTCACTTAGATGAAGATGGCTGGAGCCATCCTATCTCTTGCTAGACATAAAATGTCCAAAGAGGCGAAAGGATAATGGTGTACCATCTCTAATAATTAATATTCTTCCCGGGCTCTCTCCTGGCACTGCGAATACTATGGCCTTGGTGATGCTGTGGACTTTGCTGAGTGACACATTGTTATGGAGGATCCCCTAGGGAGGAGGGGCTGCGGTGCTCAGGAGCCTCCATTCCTTCTTCCCCTGGGAGAGGAGGACCAATTTGGAAGTGTCCTGGGGCATATTTTCTTAGCTCAGACAAAGACACAACTGTTCTTGAATATCAAAGGCCATGTCTAGTCACACCACAGGCCTCGTTTTATAGCTTGACACCACCTCATTATGTCATGGTTTCTCAGTAAAGAGACTAGAAGCATCAGCCTTTTCCCTGTGCTAAACCATCAGTGAGGGGGACTCCAGGCTTTTAAGCCCTTTAGATGTAAATCTCTCTCTGGCAGCCCCTCTCCAACTTCCATTAGGAAATTGGTTTATAATGTGTTATAATGGGTGACAGTTTTCCAAGTCACTTAATTGGAATCCTTCTTGTGATTTTTACTTAACTCTTAGTACCCAGTCCTAAATACTTCCTGATCTTTAGAACTTTACAAAGTCTCCCAGGCTGGGGAGATGGCTCAGTGGGGGTGAGGCAGCTTATTATGTAAGCTTTTACTTGGGTTTAAATCTCAAGAACGCGCGTAAAGCTGGACATAGTAGTGCAAATGTCTATAATCTCAGCATACCTTTGGAGAGGTGGGAGGTGGAGATAGGAGAATTTCCCAAAGTCCTGCCAGCTAGCCTGAAATCTGTCTCTAGGATGAGACTCTAAGATAAGGTGGGAGGTGTGGACCAGCATGGCTCATGTTGTGGCGTGTAAACACACATATGATGGGGGTGGTTGACTAATTCAAAAAGGAAAGAATTTTGCAATTCCCTAGACATCCAGGCAGACAGCTGTCATTTGCTATGCTAGAGATAGAGGTAAAGACAACCCAAAAGAATGAAATCTAACCTTTACCGCTAAGATACTGTCAGCAAGGAGGAGAGGAGAGGAGAGGAGGGACTTAAGAGAAATGGTAATTGGCTCTTTCCAAACATGTACACTTGTGTTTAATCCCAGACATAATGCTGTAGACATGTCTGACCCTTCTGTCTCTTTGCTCACTCAAAAAATTATGTTTTCAATGTGAGATGGTCCCTGTGGACTCGTGTGTCTATCATCCATGTTTTTGTCCAGACAGAGTGCTTTCAGGTTCTTGGCTGAAGACACAAACACAAATAGCAAATCAACAAGTCATTTTATTCAAAGGCAAAACAAAAGTATAAGTTAGATATGTGGCAAGAGAGCTGCAGGCTGAATGAGAACTACTCAAGAACATCGGGTTATTGTTGTGGCTTCCCCTATGTGTAGAGTAAGGCCAATTGTCGGTTCCTGGCTGCTTAGCCCCGAAATAATCACACAGAAACTATATTATTTAAATCACTGCTTGGCCCATTAGCTCTAGCTTCTTATTGGCTAACTCTTACATATTAATTTAACCCATTTCTCATAGTCTGTGTATCACCACGTGGCTGTGGCTTACTGGCTAAAGTTCCAGCATCTGTCTGACTTCTCTCTGACTTGGCCCTTCTTTCTCCCAGCATTCAGTTTAGTTTTCCCCGCCTAGCTCTGTTCCCCTCTAGCTCTGCTATAGGTCCAAAGCAGTTCCTTTATTAACTCATGATATTCACAGCATACAGAGGGGAATCCCACATCATCTGTGAGTCCAGTGGAGGAATTGTTTGCTATGAGTGGTATATGAGTTTGTCCTGTTTTGATTGACAGGCTTGCATTATGCAAAGCTTTGTCCACTGAGCACATCCTTTGTCATATGTCATCTGATTTTAGTCATACACATACCGAACCATGCATAGGCATAAGACAGGAAAGAGGAGATCCATCCTAAAAGTTCTGTTAGTGAAAATGGTTTGCCTTAATGAAAACTTAACACTTAAAACTAGTTTAGGCAGGATCAGCCCACTGCCCCTAGTTCCAGGATGTTTCAGGCTGTGTTTGATTGCAAAGGGGGAAGTGAGTTCCTACAGATTGCTAGTGAGCAATAAAGGAAAGAAGCCCAGTTGCTTTGTTTGTGTGTTTGTATCTGTTTGAGGGTTGTGTATAGTTCCATGTAAGGGGGTCATGGTTGTTAAGTGCTTTGTTGGAAAACAAGGGGACAAGGCTGGTGCCAGCTGGGGTCCTGGGTTGCCAGGCTATCTGCACTAACCATGCCTCATTTGAACACTTGGTTCCCACTCAATAGTATTGTTGGGGGAGGTTGTTGAAACTAGCTGGCCGATGAGGTCAGGACTTGTAGATAATAGCTTACCCACAGCTGACTCGTATATTCAAATTTGAGCTCTGTGTTTCCTATATGCCACCAGGAAGTAAACAGACATGACAGGTCTCACTGCCATGAACAAGTCAGCCCAGCCCCCATTCCTTCTCTGCCACGATGGACTGTGAGCCAGAATAAACAATTCATCCCTTCAGGAATAGCCTGTCACAGCAATGGATAAAGTAACGGCATGCATCTTTAATGGGCTACGATAAAGCACAGAGATCAAGAGTCTAGTAATCAAAAGCCCACATTGGCCTACTCAGGCCAGGTCAGGATCTTCCCCTTGCTGGCCCTAAGGCCCCCCGAGCAGGTTCCCTGACTCTCCAAGCTTCAGTTTTCTCTCTTGACTGTTGGGATTAGGATCTGTTGCTGCCCCTCAGCGTTGGTAGAGGATAGAATGAGCACAAAGTAAGCTGTCCATAAGAATGAGCAACTAATAGTTTTAAAATGTTATCAAGGGGCTGGAGAGATGGCTCAGTGGTTAAGAGCATTGCTTGCTCTTCCAAAGGTCCTGAGTTCAATTCCCAGCAACCACATGATGGCTCACAACCATCTGTAATGACATCTGGTGCCCTTTTCTGGCCTGCAGACATACACACAGACAGAATATTGTATACATAATAAATAAATAAATAAATATTTAAAATGTTATCAATTAATCAATTAATCCTGGTGAGAACCACTCAAAAGGGGAGGGAGAGCAGTCAGATGTTAAGAAAAGAATTCCACAGAGATTCTCCCTTCTTTACATTTAAACAGAACAGTCAAACAAGGGCACAAGGAGGGACCCAAGGCTCACCCACAGTCCTAAAAAATACAACAGCTTCAGAGACATCTGATAGCCACAGGGTCTAGAAGGGGGACTGCAGCAGGAACTGGGACCACTCTGGGGAAATGCTTTTCCATCCACCCTGGAAGTGTAACATTATTTTAATAACTGGAAGTCTCATTCTGCACAAGCAAAAGAGCAACCCCTCTGTGGGACTCAGTTTATCTCCTTATAAATGGAAGACTCTGGAATCAGGAATGACTCAGGAATCATCCCAAGATCAGAGATCATTCTGAATTTGACATCTCAAGTCTATAGGAAGAGGTGACTTGTCCTCATAAGAACACAGAAGGCCAGGGTTGGGAGCCCTGGATAGGGAGTTTGCAGGGTTTTCTCTTCCTCTCACAGATGGAGTTGCTCCAATGAGCTTTGGCCCGTTGGGCTCTGGGGACTGCCTAGAAAAGCTCTTGACCTTCCCCACAGTGTCCACCTGGTACATAAAAGGGGTGTGTGATTGTGAGGACAACTGAAGGGGGCTGTTGAAATCCCCTTGTGGGGTGGTATGCCTTACCAAGGACCTGAGCTAACCCAAACAGTAGGCAGCATGGGCACAGGTTACTCCTCTAGTAGCCATAAACTCAGTCCCAAATTCTGAACTCTGTGAGACAACCTGGGGTTTTAGTCCACAACTTTGTTTTCATTATCTTAAGGCGAACTTACACTGGCTTTTTATAATTTGCAAGTGTAGCTCACTGTGCTCACTGTGTAGAATAAGCACCTCTTATCCCAAGCCATAACTGTTTCCAATTTCGGAACATTTGTATACACACATGATGAGATTCCTGGGGGATGGTGCTCAAGCCTTAACACACTCATCACTTATATTTCACTCACCCTTTATGCTCAGACAGTGCAGTTAATTTTACGCAATATTTAGCACGTCTATTTAATTTCTCATGAGATCACTTGGGAAATTGACCATTTGTGACTTCACATTGAAATCAAATGTAGCATATGTTGGCGAATTTTGGACTTTGCATGTGTGACTTAGTGTGATCACATTATACAGCAATGAAAATCCAACCAGTATAAAGAAAGAAATTCTGAGCTGGAGAGATGACCCAATAGTTAAGAGAGCAAGCTACTCTTAGGGAGGACCGAAGATCAGTTCTCAGCCCACAAGTGGGGCCGCTTAAACCACTTGCAACTCCAGTCCAGGGATCCTCCACCTTCTCCTGGCCTCCCTGGGCACCTACTCACATGCAGTACACATAAACCCAAATAAGCACACGTGTACACATACATTTAAGTAAAAATAAATACTTCAAAAAGAAGGAAATGCAAATCACTAGCAATCTCCCTGTTCGGATTCCTTCTGTTACTGCCTTGCCTGTATTCTGTGTGTGTTCACATTGGTAAGCTTCCATGTATCTATATGTATCCACGTATCTATATGTATCCATGTAACTATATGTATATTTTGTCACATAAGCTGTCACAATAGCTGACATTTATGAGTCTCTTACCTGTGTTCGACATTGCGTTAAACAATTTATGAAGTCTATTTCATTTAACCTTTACAGAAAGTCTAAAGTGGGGAAAGGACAGTGTAGTAAACATTATTTATAGGTGGAGAGATTGAGGTCCAGGTTGAAGTCACATTTTATATGTCAGGAATGTTTTCTGCTATTAGCTGTTCTCCAGAAGCATGGCTCCTGTGGTTACATCCCTTGCCAGAGAAGAAATGCATTGTTTATCAACCATTTCCTTCTGAACATTTTGGGTCTCCTGTCTAGATTTTTATCATTATAAGTAATACAGTAACAAATACTGGGGTGACTATGCATAACACTTGATAGAAATACAGGTATTCAGCCTAATATTATGAATGATTTTTTTAAAGTCATTGGTTTGGTCTTATATGAAGCAATAACTTCATAGACAAATTAAATCCATTTTCTATTATTATCAATGGTGTGTGAATCTGTTGATATCACCCTCTAGTCTGGTTTGTGATTAAAACAAACATTGGGGTTAGATTTTGTTTTTAGGTAGAGTATTTACCGAGTGAGCAGGAGACTCTGAGTTTGAATGCCAGACACTAAAATAACAACAAAGACAAGCAAAAAAAAAAAAATAGTTAATTTGCTTCCCTTGTTACAGTTTGAATCTCTAGGTAGGTGATTAACAAGAGGTCTTGTGCGTGCTAGTAAGAGACAGAGGAGAGAAAGGAGCAAGCAGCACAACAGAGCAGGAACTAGATGATATGTGTTAGAATTCAAGTCACAGTTAGCAACAAGTTAGTTGCAGTGGTGAGCCTTCTCTTTAACTGCAAGTTCCCACAAGTTAAGTGCTGGCTGCTTGTCAGTTTGTTGCTGGGGTGGAGGGAAGCAATGCGAACTTGTGTGTTGAGAAGTTTATGAGTGCCCTGTGCGTCTTCGCGGTTATGTGAACATCCATTAGATTATCTGGATGTCGAGCTTTGAAAGGAACCTAACAACCAATCAGCTTCTGGGCTTACGTCACTGGTAGCAGGCCACACTGTACATCAAGTGGACAGGAGAACCAGCCGCTGGGAAAGCTAGCAAGGAGCCAGCCTTTCTGTCCGAATCATTTACCAGAACAGATAGTAAATTGTAAGAAGAATGGGGATCTGGCAGAGTGATAGGTTCTGAGGTCAGCCATTGTACTGTGTAATGAGCACACAGCAGATGCGACAAGCCTGTACCAGAGCAGGTAAGAGGCCCTCTTCCTCTCCCACGGTAACCAAGCCGTTCACCTTCATTCTACTTCTCCGTGGCATTGACCTTGTTGCATTTAAAAGGCTGGAATCATGGGCCCCCACCTGCATGCAAGGTTTCAACTGGTCCCTGTGCCTGGAGAAGGCTTTTGCTGGAGTAAGAGTGAGAGGAACCACAAATGCACCATAAACAGGAAGCTCACAAGGTGCAGGGAGGGCCAATTAGATTATGGATGCACTTTCCCTAAGCATTTTCCAGTGAAGTGGGAAAGCAAGAAGGGGTCTTGGGAAATGCCTTCAGGGTCAGGAAAAGAAGTCGCATTTTGCATCATGCGGGAAACAGGCTGGTTACTCTGCAAGCCTGAACTTACTTTCCAAATAGTCAGAATCATATGGGCTCTGTGGAATCTTTGTTTTCTTAGTCCCCCCTTCTAATGATGTCTGCTCATCTAGGAAGGCACGCCATTGGACCACCGGAAAGCTTCTGGGAATACAAGCATGTATGTACTGCAAGTTGAGTTCTAAACCATTTGTGACCTTTCTGTGTATAAGGAGTGTATAGTGTGTGTGTGTGTCTGTGTGTCTTTGTCTGTGTGCATTTGTGTGGGGAAGGATGAGTGGTATATACTACATGTATGTGTTTATGTGTATGCAGACCAGAGGTTGGTTACTTTTTCTTTACCTTTTTGCTGGGAGAGGGGCTCTCTCATTGAACTTACTGATTTAGCAAGTGGAGCTGGGCAACAAGCTCCAAAGATCCTCTTGTCTCTGTCTTCCAAAGTTGAGATTGCTAATACACACTGTGCTACCACTTTCAGCTTTTCACATTGGCGCTGGACCTCAAACTCAGGTCTGCATACTTATAAGGCAAGCATTTACAGACTGCCCCGTCTTCCCAGCCCTCTTTTCATGGTCTTGCCGTGGCAAGGAAATATTCTAAGTCAGCATTGGCCAGTACAATAGCCATAGTCACACGGAGTCCCAGAGTAGCTGACCTATTGCCAGTGCAACAGAGCAACGGAATTTTCAATTTATTTGAATTGATTTTTATTTGAAACGGATTGCGGCATTGCATGGCACAGAGATAAAAAGAAAAGCTTTCTCGTTCCAAAAGCTAATGTTACTTTAAAAATATTTTATATAAAAATTTAATCCCCGTAGGCTGAAGAAGTCAAATATTACATTTACTCCAAAAAGAACAAACAGAATCTTGCTAAGGAGGGCTGCAGCAGAGGCGGCTAACTTAAGGTGGGGCCCAAGGCAAGGGATTTGCTTAAAGGCATCTAGCTTTGTGTGGCTCTCTGCTCTACTGGAGGCTTCTCTTTCCTGGATGAAGCGGTTATTTTAGAAGCTAGGCATTTTCATACTCAATAGGCTTGATGTTCCATACAGATGGGCTATCTTGGGTATGAAAAGCCTCTTCTTCAGCTTCAGGCTCCCCAGTTTCTTCCAGCTGCACAGATGTGAACGTGTTGCCTTAGGCGCTAAGGCAATCTCTCTCTCAGTGCTGATCCGGCAATGACAGCCTATACAGAAATAAATAAGTCCCTACTTTATGGAGGGAAAACAAAGAAGGCGATGCCCCGTAGAAGGCACCCTCTCAGATACAGTTCTTTGACCTGGTGGGTCCTGCTCGCTTTCTTTTGCAGTTAGAAAGAGGACCTGAGCTGTGCTTGGTAGCACAGGCCTGTGGTTCCCAGTGCCAGGAAAGCTGAGGCAGGATGATTGAAAGCTCAGTGCCTGTCTGACTCCAGAGCCCAGCCTGAGAAACTCAATGAGTCCCTGTCCCCAAATAAAAGGTAGAAAGAGGGCTGAGGCTATAATTCTGTGGTAGAGTACTTGCCTATTGCGTAACTATGTGTGAGGCCCTGACTTCAAACCCCAGGAACACACAATAAAGGAATTAACTCCAGATATGGCAATTGGCAATGACCTGAGATGACTTAGTACATGATGGCCTTCCTTCTACTCTTTCAAAACCCTCCTAATAAAAACTTGTTTTTGAGTGGGTAGAGTGTCATTGACTCTCTCTCTCCTCTCACTTCCAGTATGCTTTTAAAGCAACTGGTACCCACTTCAACAAGAAAGTCAGATAGCTCTCCTAAGGCTCATTAAAGATGGAAGAACTCTTTGGACAACTTCTGTGACCCTTCAAATGCTGCTGAGCCCCTTTGACTGACACGTGTGTGTAGACACTGTAGGAGAGCTATGGCAGGTAAATGGCTCGCCACCTTCCCAATGCTGTGACCCTTTAATACAGTTTCTCATGTAGTGGTGGCCCCAACCATGAAATTATTTTCATTGTTACTTCATGACTGCAATTTCACTACTATTATGAACACTAATGTAAATATTTTTTAGAGATAGAGATTTGTCAAGGGGGTTGCAATCCACAAGGTTGAGAACCACTGCAGGAAAATGCCTGTGCAGCACTGCAATCATTTTGAACAAAATCATAAATTCTCCTAGAAGAGGAACATCTTTAAATCAAGGGAAACTTCAACCCAATGACAAGCAAAGGCAGGTTGGGTGTCCCGGCCTGTAATTGGATTCCACTAAATTCAGAAGTGGGAGTGGGGGAGGCAGTTCTGTCCTGATGAAGCATTCAAGTAACCAGAGGATAAACAAGGTGACTCCAAGACTCAGTGATGGGGACAAGAACATAGAGAACACTCAGCTGAGCTACCCTTGTTCCATACGTGAGAACAGTGAAACTGAGTGATAGTGTTGATGAAGTTACATCACTCTACCTATTTCCAAATGCCCAGATATGTTCTAAAGTCTACTATTGTCTTCAGTCTAACAATCCTGGCCACCCCTTCCTGTATCTCCCCACCCCCAAGCCCACATCATCCAGGTCACACTACAGAAGTATTCTGCATGGATTACAGGAAGACAGCCTGGACAACTATTAGGCCGCCAGAGTTAAATGTCCTGGCAGGTCCTGCCACTATGTTGTCTTGAAGGGGACAGGAATGGGAGGAACTAGAGGTCACCAGGAACAATAGGCTCCCTGATTCCCTGTCTCCCTTCAGTATCTCCATGCCTCAAGGCAGAGCGTTAAAGAGACACAATAGCTAGTCTAGAAGTACATGACTTCAGTTTGTGATGGGTTTATGCCATGTTTAATCCATTCTACATTGAAACTGTCAGCAGTCAAGAACATATTTAACATTCCAAAGATTCTAAATATTCTAACTCATCCTAGATGACTTCATGCTCAAAATAGTTATTTTGGACTACAGTTGAACAAAATCATGTAACTGCAGTCTTTCCTATAATAATGTTGAATACTTCATATAATATAAATAAATAATAATGAAAATAAATGATGAAAATTATGAACTTAGGTATACATTTTCAACATCGTAGAAAGCCATAAATGGTATGATTATATGTTGAGAACCATTTGAATGTTATTCCGAATTGAAAATCTTTGGTTGAAATGGTGATAACAGATGTGCTAGGGAGATAGCTTGGCTAATAAACTGATTGCTAGGGAAGCATGAGGACCTGACTTAAATACCAGAACCCAAATAAAATAGCGGGGCATGAGATGCATGCATCTATAATCCCAGTGCTCTGGAGGTAAAGACAGGAGGATGCTTGCTTGGTGGCCAGCCAGTCCAACTGAATCAGCAAACTCCAGGTTCAGTGAGACACCCTGCCTGTCTCAAAATACAAAGTGGAAAATGATTGAGGAAGACATGCAGTGACATCTGGCCTTCAGGCACATACATCCTCATACTCACACGGGCATACACACAAATGTATACATATACACACAAAGAAGTGATAAAGAACAGTATCATGCGTATTCTGAGTTTGTGTGAGCTTAGAGTGGGCATGGGAACCTCTGACAGTTGATGCAATGGCTGGCGACCTCATCAATGACCTTCCCTGGACTCTGCATGGAGGTGACTCTGATTTACCTAATCCATGCAGTTACTACTCCTTAACTTTATCATAGACTACATCCTCCAAAAAAGAACTAGCATCACTCTGGGCGATGTAGTCATGAATATTGCCCCCTTCCTGCTGGCAATCATGTAGGAACTGATTGGACCCAGCGTGGCTCCTCCTGCTACAGTGCACACCTGGAGATCTCGCTGCATGAAGAGTCAGACTGGATGTTCAAAAACGAGCAAGTTTATTTATTATCAGAAGAGAGGGCTGGATAAATGGGGAACCTTGGGGAAATAATTTTTGCAGGTAGTATTCAGCTTCAAACGGCTGTGGAGTTTCTCTGCTATTTCCTGATAGCAGCTGATTTTTTTTTATGCAAAGGAGCACGGGGAAATATTTTATTATTTTTTTCAGAAAGATTTACTATCTTGTGTCAACGATTCTCTCACAGGTATGGTTTTCTTGTTAAATTTCACTGACATCCTGGGCCAGATTCTTGAAAAGTGGTTTCTGGGTCGGGTTTTTTTTTTTTTTGCATTTCTAATTTACTGAATTATAATAGGCGTTGCATTTAACCCCTTCTGGACCTGTCTCCACAGAGGCAAAAATAAAAACAGGGATATTTAGCCTATATAAAAAGGAATTGTCAAGGGAACAGGGCAGTTTATTTTTGATGCTATGGAAGAAGGAAATAGCACGCTGTAGTACTAACAATGTTCATTATTCTCTTTAAGCCTGCCCAGACAGTAAGACTCGCTGCCTCCCTTCTAAAGGAAAAGGGAACCACAAGTGAGGAAAGAGGCGATCTCCCCTTCAGTCAGCTGAAGGAGAGAGCAGGCCCTTCTCCGCCATTTTTGTGCGTGTCATGGTTTCCAGCCCCTGGTATCTTAGCAATCAGAGGCAGTATTGTACTAAGGGCATCTGAAGCACAGGTAGAATGTCTGTTACACCAAAAGGAAGCTTTAGCCTTTCCTTTAGGAAGACACAAGAGAATTCTTGTTGGAGCCCATGTGGGTCCAACACAGATAATTCTTTTTCCTAACTGGACTGGTACGGAGTCACGAGGAATAACCAGACACAACTTACACGGTCATCATGGAAGGGCAAGATCTCTCTTGTTTATTCTCCAAACAGTTTATATATCATCCCATAAATTGAGCGGATAAACACATTAGGCTGTATCCTAGGTAACCCTGGTGAATGGGCTTTAGTCACGTTCACATCTATATGCTAGCTGTCACATAGGCCATTAATTAGCATCTCTATAAGACATCCTCCAAACATCCTGACCATTGTTAGGCAGAGATAGTTTGTCTACAGAACTACGTGACCCCTCGGTTGGGGCCTATGGCTTTATCACCTGGCTGCCACACCATACAGAAATATGGGCCTACAAATTCTGACACTTGAGATCTCAGAAACTCTTTTGACTTCCCAGATGGTAAAAGCCCCTAAAGTAGGCGTTATTATTTACGACAGCTTCTTCCCATAATGCCTTGTGTAGTCTGCTAGAAGAAAGGGGTTCGATATATGGCTGATGAATAAGGATATCATGTAATAGTGGATGAGTTAATCAGTAAACAACATGGTGTTGCCTGTTTGGATTTTGCTTGTTGTTGTCAATAGTAGTTCACTATAAATTTATAAAAGAACCATAACCATGAAAATAAGAATTATTTCTCATTGTAAATATTATGACTGATTTATTTCTGTGTGTTTATAAACATAGACACACATGCATGCACACACATATGTGAAGGGTTTGTATATATGTCTAGAAAAAGTTTTGCCACTTAGAAAATAGTTACAATTAGCTACTTCAATTAATATTCTACTGTGAATATTTTTTTCAGGTAGCATGGTGACATAATAATATTGTCCAATAGAGTGTGAACATTTAAATATTAATTAAGAAATAGCTATGATGATTTCCTTGTTCCTACAGCCCGTGGACTGCATTCAGATGCATGAGGTCAAAGACAGCTATCAATAAATATAGCCCTATTTCTTAAAATATTATGAGAGTTCTCTTTTTTTATACAATTATTTTCTTGGAACTCACTTTCACCCTTTTGGATGAAGACTTTGTAGATGGCAATGTGGTGTACAATGTCAAAAGACTAGACGTACCTGCATGGGAGAGTTTAGACTGGCTAAGCTGATTTTCCATCCACAACAAGAAAGGGCTGCCCTCGGCTACTTGGTTCCTTCCCTTTGCCACTTGGTCATTTCACATTTTTTTATCTTGGTTATATATTCCCCTGGTCTGTGAATGTTGGCTTTATTGTAGGAAAGTAAGTTTACCTGTTCTTTGAAGGAAGTACAAACAGTTAGTTCTCTCTCCTACTCAGAAGGGTAACAGGTAGAGAGAGGAACCTCCAGGAAGTTATGCGTGAGAATTAGAATGTCTCCTGGCAGGGTGGTGGTACATACCTTTAATCTCAGCACTAGGGAGGCAGAGGCAGAGGAACCTCTGATTTCGGTATCCAGGACTGTTACACAGAGAAACCCTTATCTCAAATAAACCAAATAGAAACCGTCACCACCACCACCACCACCACCACCACCGCCGCCATCATCATCTCAGCCAGATCTCGTGGCACAGTTCTCTAGTCCTGACGTTGTGAGAGGATGGGAAAGGAAGATGACAATGTCCAGGGCGCCTTGAAGAGCCTGAGCAAAACAAAGCTACGAAGTAAGGCCAAAGCCAGTATACGCAGTGTGGTGAGATCCTGTTTAAATTTTTGTTAGTAGAAAAATGGTTTTGGATATAGGTCACAGTAAAGCATCTGCCTAGCGTGTGATGGGCCCTGTGTCTAATCCCTAGCATAGGAGGAAGTTGCTATATATGACAACCCACAGCCAGCACCGTACTGAATAAGGATATAATGTAATCCTTTATTCAAAAATCAGAAACAAGGTAAAGGTTGCCTTTCTCACACTGTCAATCAACACAGTATTCCAAGTCTGAGCCAGAGCAGCAAGTTAAGAGAGAAAAATAAAGAGCACCTTAATCGGAGGGCAGGAGGTCAAATTATCCCTATTTGCAGCAGCATGATCTTGTGTGAAAACAAATCTAGACTGCACCAAGAACATTAAAACTGACTGGCCAGTTCAGAAAGTTTACACAATATGAAATCAGTTTTAAGAATTGGTGGTATCTGTATATATCAATAGCAAAACTGCTGGAAAACAACCTTAATGATAGTTGTAACAGCAACAAAACAGCCATATAAATAAATTTTAGCTAAGGAAGTGAATTATAGTGACAACGAACACCAATGAAACTAAAGATAACATATAAAATGGAAGCACATTCCATTTTATAGACTAATTAATATTGTTAAACATTGCCCACAGTATCCCAAGTGATCTACAGAGGCAATGCAATTCCTATCAAATGCTAATGACATTGTTCACAGAAATAGGAATAGGAAAATAGAAGCTCCTAGAATTTATGTAAAATCACTAAAGGCTCTGAATAGCCAAAGCATTCCTGAACAAAACAAAGAAAGCTGGGGACAGTATAACATCTCAGCCCAAAACACACCACAGAGGACATGCACATGGACCAGGGGAGAAGAATAGTGAATGCAGAATAAAGTCCACATAATTATGACCAATCTGTTTTCAACAACAATGGCAAACCAGCAAGAAGACGCCTCAATAAAAATTACAAGGAAGACCAACTATCAATACACAGAAGAAAAAAGCTAGAGCCCATGTGCCTGTGTTTTCCAGAAGCACATTTAAGCAAAACACTCTGGGACATTGTCCCTGCAAAGAATTTTCTTTCGGACACAACCACCGAGACTACCAGCTACAAAAGTAAAAATGGACCAATGAGATGGCTGCATTCTAAAAACTCCTGCATAGCAAATGAAATAACCAAAAGTTAAAAAGGCAGCTTACAGAATGGGGGATATCTGCAAACTATTCACCCAGCACCAGAAAGAATATACAAGTAACTTAAAATCTGTAATGATAGTAGCCCAGTGAAAACGGGCAGACAACCCCAAGAGACGGTTCTCAGAAGACAAGAAAATGGCCGGTAAGAGTCTGAGAATGCTCTTCACATCACTAATCATCAGGGAATACAAAGTAAAACCAGGATGAGATACCATACCCCTATCTCTATGTGTGTGCACACGCTTGTGCAGGTGCATGTGCATGGGTGTACAGGTGTACACATGTGTGTACACAGAGCTAGAGTTCAACCTTAGGTGTCACTCTTCAGGAAATGGTGTCTTTCTGGTCTGGGAATTGCTGAGTAAGCTAGCCTGCCTGGTCAGGGTGCCCCAGGGTTCTGACTGTCTCTGTCTCCCGGTTCTGTGATTCAAAATATGTTATCTTTCCATCACTATGTATAATGAATAAATAAATAAGCAACAAAAGCATGTCACCATGCTCACCTTTTTTTAAATACGGCTTCTGATGTTGAATTTGGGTCCTTGTGCTTCTTGCATAAGAAGTGCTTTAACCAACTGTGCTATTCCCCCAGGCCTAAGGTATCATCTAATTCGATAGCTACTGTCAAAAATACAGAAAAAATGTTTTAATACTGGCAAGGATGAGGAGAAAGGGGAGCTCTCCTAAGTGTAGGAATGTTACTAGGAATGCAAATTAGTCCAACCATTATGGAAAACAGCTTGGAGTTTCCTCAAAACATCAAAAATAGAGCTGCCATATGATCTGGCAATCCCACTCCTGGCTGCATATCCAAAGCAGAGAAACCCAGCATGTCAGAGAAGTATCTGCACTCACGTGTTAATGCAGCGCTGGTCACACTAGCCAACCTGTCACAGCAGCCTAGAGCTCTGCAGGTGGATGCATTGGTAAAGGAGAGGGATCTTATTCGCCATAAAAAAGGATAAAATTCTGTCATCTACTGCAACATGGATGGAACTCAAGGATATTGTGTCCAATGATGTGTCAGGCCTGAAAGACAAACACTGTGCATTCTCTTCAATGAGGAAGCTAAAAGTTGATCTCGAGTCAAGAATAGTGATTTCTGGTGGAGGGGGAATTGGATTTGGCATGGAAAATGAGAAAAGATAGGTTTTAAAAGAATGAATAAATAAATGAAAAGAATAGTGATTTCTAGACTAAAGAAGGAGCTGTAGACAGAGGTGATGGAGAGGTGGACAATGGATTCAGGGGCATGATCGGATGAGAGGAACGGCATCTGTAGAACAGTAGTTTAACTACAGTTGGAAAAAGTTAGCAGGTATGAGACATCCATCAAAATAGCTCATAAATTTAGAATGTTCCCAACACAAAGCCCTGATAACTCTCTGAGGTGCTTAATGGTGTCAGGGTTCTGTTGGGGTGATGAAAACATTTAGAGCTAGATAAAAGGTCTTAGTTGTACTGGTGGTGTATGAAATGGCTAGTTTGAGTGGCATGAATTTCACTTCAGCTAAAAAGAAAGAAAATTCAGATGTACATCTGAAACTCAGATTCATCCGATGAGAATTATGGTACCTTGTATGGTGTATGGTATGCACCCCTGGCATAGCAGGAGAGCTAAGGTACCCATGTGGTATGGCATCAGCATGAGGAATAAGGTACCAAAGTGGCATAGAGCACATACCCAAGGCATCAGCACTAGGGCACAGTAGGCTTAGGGCAGCTGAGGGTGGGGTGGAGGTGAAGCCCAGGTAACCGAGAAAGAGACAAGAGAATGCAAGAACTATCAGTACCCTTGTGAACTCAATTCATTCTCTGGCAGTTTTCTGAGGTTTTTCCATCTCTCTCTCTCTCTCTCTTTCTCTCTCTCTCTCTTTCTCTCCCTCCCTCGCTCCCTCTCCCCCCTCTCTTTCTGTCAGAAATGTTCAGAGTCAGTCCTGAGTATCCATGGCAGCACCTCCAGTAGGCAACTTTACAAAACCGCCAGAATCAGAGCAAGTGGGGAACTCCCCAAGCTCTTCATCAAAAGGTTTCTGGATTCCCCAACATGTATAGTTAGCTACACACACACACACACCCCAAGCCCTGAAATTTCAATATCTTAAAACCCCATCTTCAAGGAACTACAGAGTAGGAGTTGTATCAGCCTTGTTGAAATAGGAAGATTTGCAATAAGCACAAGACACAGGTGGTAGGAAGTCACCATTCACAACAGAATCAAGAAAAAGAAGCCTGACGTCTTAGAAAGGGAATAATGCTTTTCCCTCCTGTTAACCTGGATTGGCCCAAAATATCACAGTGAGATCTCTAAGCACATGCTGTAGAAAAAGAAATACCACCCCCTTCAAAAACAACAACAAAGGCATTGCAAATAAAATATCAGCCTGTGACTATGTGGGATTTATGAGTCACAATTGTTTCTTGCTAATATGCCTGTTTCCCATAACTGATTAAGAAAGTTTTTATTGCTCCTTCAAATGGTGTTCGCTTTCTTTCTTTTGAGTCCTCCATCCTTTATAAAAGCTCAGGTGTGAAGAATCCCATTAGCTATGATAGAAGAGGCAAGGCAGAAGAAAAAAGAAGAGGCTACATGACAGTATGGGATAAGCCCTACCTCTCTGTACTGGAGTCTGGTTCTAGCTGCCATTATTCTTGCCTGTGTGGCACTGGCATTCAGTGCCATCTTTACCAACCCTTCATTATTCTGTCTACTTCAAGCTACAGGTTCTGCCCACATTCACAAGTGCATATCACATGTCGGAACCCATAAAGTCTTTCTCAGTGGTTCCTTTTCTACCCAACTGTTCACTGACTGCAGCCTGTGCAGTCTTTATCCTGGCATCACCTCACCCAACTCCACAAGTCAACTCTTGTCAGTTCAGAATGGCTTTTGTCTCTTCTTTACCTACGAAGTTTCAAGCCCCCAGAAACCTGGCCCCTGCCAGGATCTGCGTTAGTTATCCCAGTTCTTCATTCATTTCACAAGCTTTTATTGCGCCCCCCATGTATGATAAGGCAATGTAAGGGTTAAAGAGCAGTGTAGTCCATTCCTGGTTTTTGGAGTTATGATTTGCTTGATGTAATGAGGTCTCCAAACATAAAACCACACAGTGCAAGTGTTTGGAGCCTCCCCAGCAGAGTTTCCATGTGAGGCCCATCACTTGGTACATTATTCTTGATTGATGGGTAGATTAATTAAGAAGCAGCCTATCAGAGAAAAAGCAAAGTATTGTTTTCATCAGCTTACAGTCTGTATGTGTTGACAAGCATCTGCAGTAGGCGCATCCTCTTCATGTTCTTCCCCAGATCTTATTAGAACAACAACAATTTAGTCATCGCTGGCCCAGGGTGAAATTTTCTGAAAACAGTTTTTAACTGACCTAGATATCGACAGGGACAAGTGTAGTCATTGACGACAAAGTCAGCAAATACAAGTTGTTCTCCTTTATGTCTTTGTGTGGCCTTACTGCCTGTGTAGATACATTTAATTCACACTGCACACAGTGCTGACAATTGTGGCCCATTGTGGAGATTATAAATGCAACATGAATAAGTCATCCTTTTCTGACCCTGGAAGAAGAATGCAATGCAGAAAGGCTTCAGATCTTTCTAGTAACTGATTGTGTTTTCAACCTGGATGAGAGATACAGAGGGCTTCCTGGAAACACCTAAGTAAGATTCACATGTTGGTAATGACAACTTGATCCACTTGAACTTTTTCTCCACTGTGGAGAGGGCGTGAAGGCTCTTCTCTGGAGAGCTGTATAGAGACAAGAATAAGTGTGAGGGATCCCAGAGCTCTCTCAAAGAAAGCTCTTTCATACACCAGGCTGAGGATGGATAAATAAAGCAGTGTGGAGGTGTTGATCACAAAGCAGCAGACAAGCTTAACGGTTTCTTTTAGCAGTAATTTCTTATGTGGATTTTACTAAATACTTAAAATTTTCTATTTTTTCTTAAAAATTAAATAGGTTATACAAATTGCTATTTTAAGAAGCTAATAAGTATCTTTGGAGTAAGTTAGACAATGTGTTTGGTATTTTCAAGTATGCATTAAATGTGTAATATGATATGTAGTTTTGTAGTGTGCAAAGATAGGAAAGTGTTAGAGCCTTTACTTGCCCAGCGTGGACAGGGCCATAAGTTCTCTCCCCAGCATTGAGAAAAACAAAACAAAACAGTTAATGAGGTGAAGTCACTGTTGAGGTTGCTGCTCAGTGATAGAGTATTTGCCTCACATGTGCGAGGCCTTGGGTTCTAACCCTAACACGGAAAAAAGAAAACAAAATCAGTGTACACATGTGTATGTGTGTGTGTGTGTGTGTGTGCGTGTGTGTGTGTGTGTGTGTGTTACACAGAGGTAAAGATGATTCTCTTAGCAGATTTCACAAACATGGAGAATGAAATACCTCTTATTCCAAAACTAGAAGAGTGGTTTTATGCAAAACTTGGAGAAGTCAGTAAATTGGAATCATCTTGGTTGACAGAGGATGGCAACTTCCGAGAAAAAAGGGCAGGAGGGAAGTAATTGCACCCTCCACTGAGATGCCTAGCTGGGTGCGAGCACCCGACTACTGAGCTCAAAGTGTGGACGGTCAACTTAAGAGCAGCGGAGACTAAGACCTGGGTGCAGTTATAGCCACGACGGTCAAGGGAGAGTCTGGGAGAAGTGGACACAGACAGCCTAGTGAGGAAATGATTTTAATTATGGAATAGGAGGAAACAGGATGCAAGAATAAAGCAGCATGAAGGGAAAAGGAAAGCATAGAAAAAAGTTATCACTCATAAGGAGACCCAGCTTCTACCAGAGAGGGAGGGAAAGGGGGATCCACCAGTTGAGCCTAAAAATCCATCTAAATGTGAAAGTACAAGTGTCCTAGAGCTGGGAATATTCACCAATGTGTTAGATGTCACACCTTCTAAAAATATGAGATAGATTTCAACAGCTTACAAAGACCGATGATGGGAATCTTGCTTCTATGATGCTATAGCAATTCAGATGGTTCTTAAGTCTCCCTGGCAACAGCCGACACTACCTTTTGTTCTTCTTTGAAGTCACATGACACCTGATGTAAC
This sequence comes from Microtus ochrogaster, assembly GCF_000317375.1. Classification (NCBI taxonomy): domain Eukaryota; kingdom Metazoa; phylum Chordata; class Mammalia; order Rodentia; family Cricetidae; genus Microtus; species Microtus ochrogaster. Next base: position 21,663,807 of record NC_022018.1, read on the forward strand.
AATTAGAGAGCAGAGAGAAGCAGTCAATTACATTTCCTAATTGGTGACACAGGCACAAAGGGCTGCTGTGGAAGACTTTCATTGGCCCCTATGGATTAGAGCTGTCAGAGCCAGTGAGGTGGCTTAGTAGGTAAAGACACCTGCCTCCAAACCTGAAGGACTGAGTTCAGTCTCTCAGACCCACATGGTGGAAGGAAAGAACCAGTTCCTGCAAGCTATCCCTCTGACCTCAACATGCATGCTTCGGTGTGTGTGTGTGTGTGTGTGTGTGTGTGTGTGTGTGTGTGTGTGTGTGTGTAAAATAAATAAAAATGTAAAATGAGTTTCAGAAATGAAGCTACAAGTGGTTGGTATGAACTGGCACTGACTTGGGTGTTAACCTTGGTCTTCATTAGCTACTGCTCTATATGAATGGTGGTGGTGTGGTTTATGAATTGCATATTCATTTAAGTAAGATCCCTCAAGCTTCTACTTGTAATGTGTAATTGTCTTAGTTGTATCATCAATATAGTGGGTTGGCCATGAACAGTCTGACCTTTGCACCTCAAGATGAGCAAGAGACTCATCTGCTACTTAAGGACATACTGTTATATACAAGGGACAAGCCACTGAAATTGCCTGTCTCTTGGTTTTCCCTCTATGGAATAGAAACAATCACCAGTACCCCCTTCTCTTTCTTCTCAGTGAGAAAGGTCTATTAAAGTATTAAGACAAGTTTGTCAAATGCTTTTGGGAGTGTCTGAAAGAAACAAAAATCTTAGGCTTGTGTGAGCATGTACCAAGATGCTATGTATCTCAACCTGAAGTCAGGTGAGCATCCGGAAGCTTGCATGCATACGTCAGAGAGAAATCTCTGGGTGTTCATTACAAAGGATTCAGTTTGCAAAGCTTTTACCGTTATAAGGCTGAGAGAGTTAAGATCTATAAACCCACCATGGCTTTGTTTGATTTTCAGTGTAATCGCGAGTTCACAGGCACTCAAATGGTGATGCTGACATATGTTACTGCCTGGACACTTGTTACTGTCCCTCCTTATCTTCTTCTTTAATAAGAGAGGGTTTCTAGAGTAGAGCAAAAGTGGCCCACACATATTTCTCCTTTGCTTTCTTCACCCCACATGCTTGCATTCTGTAGTTTGCTGTGGGGTTTAAAAGGTGAGACAGTGATACAGGCGTTCTTGGAGCTAAGAACATTGTAGCGGTGCTATAGCAACAGCGTTGATGGAAGTTATTAAGCTCTTATCTCCGGGCCACTGGATAGAGAAACAGAAAATACAGGGCTGAGAGACCTTGTGCTTAAGGGCTGAAATGCAGTTGAAGGTTAAAAGATAATAAGGACACAATGTAACCTGAACCAAATGCCACCTATGCAGCATAGATGAGCGAATGGGAGCTGGTTACTCAGAGCATGTTCCTGGAAGCCAATTGATATGCACTTGGAGGAGACCTACTGTTTACTGAATGCTTATGAAGTAATGGACATTGGGCCCTTTGCCTGCTGTTTCTCATGGATCGAAGGGTAGATTCTTGATAAGATAATGCACCTTTAAAGCAATGATTGGGAGCATAGAATCTGGTTGTATAATGCATTGTCAGGAGGGTGGAAATCAGAAAGAAGATGCCCGAGGGCTCTCAAAGCCCAAATAAGGACTTCAGGTGTAAGGAGAAGCCACAAACCATTTTTGGTAGGGAATTCTTTGTCCCCAGCCGTGGGATGTAAGGGAGTGGTATCTGAGACTGGGGAAAGCAATGTGATTGCTGAAATAATCCAAGCGTTAAGGTATGGACTCCAGTCTAGAAGAGGCGTCAATCACAGGTGGAGTGCAAGACGAGCTAGAAGAGTAATTGCCATGGAGAAACATTTGAATGATATAAGGATGAAGCTCATTAGAACAGTGGATCTCAACTTCTGGGTCATGACCCTTTTGGGAACTGAACAACATTTTCATGTGTCACAGATCAGATGTCTACATATCAGATATTTACATTATATTTCATAACAGTAGCAAAATTATAGTTACGAAGTAGCAACAAAAATAATTTCATGGTTGGGAGTCACCACAACATGAGGAACTGTATTAAAGGGTTGCAGTGCTATGGAAAGGTTGAGAAAGAAAGTTGGATTTGAGTTTTGCTTGTATTATTTGAAAAGACTATCAGGCAAAGAGTTTTCTAAAGAATATTGGCAATCTGAGAATGCCCATTGGGGTCTGCTGGAATGTATCCTCGTCACATTCTTCCCAGGGGAAACTGGTAAACATACAAAGATAGCAGATATAAGCCAATTACTTTTCTCATCGCTGTGGCCAGATAGCTGACAGGAAGGGAGGAAGGTTGATTTGGGTTTGCAGCTTGAAGCAATATAGTCCATCACGGTGGGAAAGTCATGGTGACAGGAAAGAGGTATCTGGTCACACTTTATCTGCAGTCAGAAAGCAGCAAGTGGGCAGGAAGTGAACTGGGCCATCACTTCAAGACACAGTCCAATTACTCTCTTTATCTAACAAGGTTCCACCTCTTGAAAGTTCTACAATCTTCCAAAACAGCTGGGGACTACCTTCAAATACGTGAACCTATGGGGGACATCTCACAGTTGAATCATGAATACAGGGTTCACTTCCCCCAGAACATACTATTTTCACTCCCCTAATGGATTGTGAAAGAAATGTAAACTCAAATGCCCACATCTGCTAACTTCCAAATCAATCCTTCAGTGAGTATTTGCTGAGTCCCTTCTCTACAAATGGTGTCATGAGCTTTGTAACACTTGGAGCCATGACTTTGGCCTATTTTCTTATCTATATTTGAGTGTGAGGACAGAAATCCTTCAGCTATAGGACAACACAATAGTTTTGGGGATAGTTTTCTAAATAATCCCAACTATAATAACTTCGTTCTTTTTTTTCATATACAACAGATAGAATGCTGAGGGAGATGCAGTCTTAACCTTCTGTAATCTTGGAAAAGACAGCAAGCTCTCTGGGACTTAAATGTAACATGAGTGAGTGGATTCAACACCCTGTGGATTTACATCATACAGTTAGGCTTAGTGATGTCTTTGGAGTGAGACTGAATATGTGGTTAGCAGGGTCCTGGCACCGTGGTGTCTCCTTTACTACACTGGCTCTAGCCCTGTTTCGTTCACTCTGGGCCTGGAGAACTGACCCCACAATTGCTCTTTTTGTTGCCTTTGATGCAAATGGCTCTGCTATTGCTGCACTCCTGCCCAGTCATCTTCTGTGGCGAAGTACCAAACCTGCCTCTGCCTCATAGCCATCAGCATTCTGTCCTGCTCTCTGTGGAGGCTGGCCACTGTTTTCCCTGCAGGATCCTATCCACATCTCAAATAGTCTGGACTCTATACCCCTACTGGCTAGGTAGGTACTAGTCCTCTCTACTCTTGCTATCATGACTCTAGAGAACTGCCATAGACGCCCTTCCCAAATGTGGTTCCTGATATCAGGGCTGTTCTGCCATGGATACAGGCAACTGATTTCCATTCTGTTCACTTAGCACCCTCTCCTAGAGAGCCTCATTGGTAGACACTAAGCCATCACTGTCACCTGTAACACTGACATTTGTCCCCAGTGCTCTTACGCATGCAGTATACCCCCTCTTCCAAATACTGTGTTTACTTTTCCACCGGGAAACATCTTTGCATTTTTTATGACCTACTTCTATTCTTCCATGGGTTAGAGAAATATACAGAAGCTGATGTGCATTAGAAAACACGCATAGTTCGACAGAGTTTGCCAGAGTGCTTGGGGTCTGTCTTTGTCGCAATATCCTGATCTTAATTCTTTTGTTTCTGTTTCCTGAGACCAATCTCAAAGTATAACCTGGGCTGGCCTCAAACTCACGGCGATCTTTCTGTCGCTGCCTCCAGAGTGTTGTCTTACAGGCATGGGCTATGAAGAGTACGCCATGGTTACTTTTGCATGTGTCTGTATATACAGTGTGTATGTGCATGCATATGTAAACTCATGTGTGTGGATGGATGTGTATGTATGAGTCTTTGGGCATGTGACATAGGGAATTTCTCTCAGTTACTTATGCATTGAGTCAGGGTCTCTTAATCGAATCCAGAGCTCACTAACATAGGTTAGTCTAGCTAGGAACTTACTTCTGGGATCATTTCTCTCAACCTTCTGAGCGCTGGAATTATAGATGTGCTTCTGTGCCTTCTTGGCTTTTCCCTGGGTTTTGAGGGGTCCAAACTCTAGGGCTCATGTATGTACAGCAAATGCTTTATCCACTGAGTCATGCCCCAAGTCTGGGAGTGGAGATCTTCATTTCCTAAAGCCGTGCTCTAGATGTTGAGATTTGGTGTCTCATCTGTCACTGGCGAATGATGAGGGCTAAAGGAAAGAATAAAAGGCATCCATTACTAAATCCTTTTTCTGGGGTCCCTCAGGAGCAAAAGTCCTAGGCAAATGGGTCTTCCTGGATTCTTGAAATAAGCGTGCAATTAGACTGTCACAATGGCATTGCACTACACTGTATCGGGCACACAATAGCAAAGCAGGACGAAGTGCAAATTCTCAGCCCTGTGCTTAGGAAAAACCTGTCCAGACAAGAGCTGGGGCCAAGGATAATCAACATGTGGAATAGCCTTGAGTTTTAACAAAGAAATAGCTAAGTCAAGGCCTCTGGGATCCAGATCCAAAGCATTCCTTTCTTCTGGGCATTGCGTTCTTTTATTCCAAGCTCTCTGGTTGCATAACTGTCTAAACACATTGTGACATAAAAGGGAAATGCCCTGAACTCCCTCAGTGGTCGTGTTTGTTTATGCTCCACTCTTGGCTTGCACCTGCGCAGTTGCTTCCTGGCAGTCCCTGTCTGAGGCGCTCTTACGGAACCCAGCACTTCCGTTATAAACAGAAAAAAGACAAGAAGGGTTTTTATTCCCCAAACCTCTTCTTCTTCACTTCTGACATATAGTTCCTGTGTTGTACACCTGGGCTCCTTGGAAGGGAAGTATCTGGAGAATTCCTTCACTGAAAGGCAAAAGAAAAACCGAGCTTGGGCATGCCTTGCTGCCAGCGTACCCCTCACAAGACGGGCACAGTGCCTCGCACAAAATACTTCAGACTTGATTAAGCAAATGAATTGTCTTAAGCTTAAAATGTTATCCTTTTCACCTTTAAGTGGTAACTTTCCAAGTTTCAAATTTAATAGAGTTGAAAGTTGGCAAAGAAAATCTTGTCATAATCATAGCCACTTTAAAAAGCCAAATATTTTAAAAAGTAGGTTCAGGCCTAAGAGTTTTGGTGATCTGCCTCTTAAAGGCCCAGTTCCTTTCTCCAAACTATGTCCAGGTGAACCATGCTTGGAAATCATACAAAGTTTTAAAATAGAGGGATTTGCCCCATGGCTACCATCTCACTAATATTTCTCTTGTTTTTATGATTAATTACCAACATATTTTAAATCAATACAATTCTCATTTTATATTTGATTCCTTGGGTTAAGGCTGAGGTTCTGAGAGAGGAAAATCTTTTCCTATTAGAAAGGAGGAATAAACATTTATTTCCCATGGCTGATGAAAATCCAGTCGGCTCAGTGGCTCCAGGCACTGGGGCCTTTTTTATCTCTTCATAGGAAACGGCAGGGTTGTGGTTTCTCTTTTAAGGGACACATTTCAATATCAAGGTAAAGGTGTTTTTCGCATAAGCAGAATTCATTCCAAGTTCTTGGATAAAAGATGCCGTGATAGTTGATATTCATTGACAACTATAATCGAGTTAGAATCATATCTCCTCATTTGTCTTTGAAGATGTTCTGCGGGGCAGGGTGTAACTAAGACATTCAGGTGTAACCCTGTAGTGGTATCATACTATGAGCTGGGATCCTTTTTAGAGAAAAAGGGGGAAAAGAGAAAGCCTTCTAAGCATGAGAATCTCCTGCCTCAGCTTCCCGATCTACATAGATGTGAGCAAAGCAAGCATCCTTACGCTTCTGTCTCCATGGCCAAGAGCAGCTCAAGATGCCACACCTCCCTCACCATGACAGACTGCAGCCTGAAGCTGCAAGCCCAAATAAGCCTTTCCTACTTAAGTTGCTTCCTGTCAGGTATTTGGT
>NC_022018.1:21669986-21690759 GCF_000317375.1 Microtus ochrogaster
ATGCCACACCTCCCTCACCATGACAGACTGCAGCCTGAAGCTGCAAGCCCAAATAAGCCTTTCCTACTTAAGTTGCTTCCTGTCAGGTATTTGGTTAAAACAAAGAGAAAAGCAATTCATACCAATTCGCACCAATACCCACAACTGATTTCATTTCCTCGACTCAGCAAAAAATCCAGTTGCACAATTACTTCCTTTTGTGTCTTCAGTTGAAACTGACCAAAATTTTAAGATTCATCAGAAGGGGGCTAGGGAGATGACTCAACAGTTGCTGTGCCTGCAGAGGATCTGGGTTTGGTTCCCAGCATCTACCTGGCAGCCCACAACCTTCTGTAGCTCTAGTTCTAGGGAGTCCAGTGCCCTCTCCTGGCCTGCCTGGGCACCAGTGTGTATGTGCTCTACATAAAACTTCTGTAGGCCCATACACCTATACTAAGTAAGTGAATAAATTCTGCTTTAAAAGACTCAGAATTGGTTTGAAAAATTAATCATATCTTATAAATAGTCCATAGAGAGATATATTTATTGTGTGGAAATATTTAAACCAAATTCCACTAGGTAATCCCTGTAGTTTAATTAAAGGCCTTACCAAATATAATACAGGATTTTCATTTTATTTTAACTTCTAAAATTAAATAACTTAAAAAATTAGCTTTTAATAGAAAAGAATTTCCTGCAGATTTTTCGATAAATTAGTGCACAATATTCAAGAGACTTCTAATGATGGCAAGGGAACACTATTATTTCCTTCATAAATGGCATAAAGTGTTTTCACATATTCAATGAAAGGCATGAATTGAGTTTTAAATTAAGAAAAGTAGAGTGTGAAACTATATGACCTGGAGGTCTCTAATAAATCAGCACTCCTAAATCTTACTGCTTCCTATTGTATTCAAATAAGATATTTTTTTGCCAGGGCTGGAGAGCTGGTGGTTAAAAGCACTTGTTGCTCTAACAGACAGCCCAGCTACAATTCCCAGAATGTACATGGCAGTTCACAACTGCCTGTAACTCCAGGGAATCTGACGCCCTCTTCTGGCCATCCTGGGTACCAGGTATACACATGGTGGACATACATCCGTGCAGACCAAACACCCATAACCAGATGCCCATATACAAAATAAAATACAGAAAATAAAATAATAATAAAATAAAAATAACTACAGACATTTTCTGCCTCTCAACGTTTTTCATAGAAGCTGCTCTTAAAATCCTGTCAGTACTATGGCTCCATGCCTCCATCATGACATCCCTACTACCTATCTGAGTTAAGCCAGCTTCACGGATAGGAGCACAGTGTGGCTGCAGCTTAGTGGAAGAGGGTGCGTGCTTAGCATCCATGGGGACCTGTATTCAATCTTCAGAACCCTGTATCACACAAGACTAGTGTTCTGTGTGAAACATTCATCTCAGGGAGAATTAATACCCATTCCCACCTTTGGTTCCACTGTCATTGTTGAACTGTCTTGTTAGTTTCTGCCTGGCATAATTTGAATCATTTGTCTAAGCTCCTGGAAGCTTCAATCCTTGGAGTTCTTCAAACTCTGCAATCCCTATCCTTCATTTTGGTGACCTCAGAACAGGGCCTGTGACTGAGGCTGGCAGACAATAGTAGGCTCCCCGCTCATGCGTGTGGCTTGAGGTCAGCTTACAACATCTCAGAACCAAACTTAGCTGAGCCTTGTGATTAATGGGTTGTTTTACACATCCCAAGTCAGGATAGGTCCATTGGAGAACAAAACTCTTGTTCTGTTTATACAGCCTGAGGATTCTGAGAAGTTTCAGAAATCTCAAGTGTGTGGAGTCTTATCATCTTAATATCACTACCACTTTTCTGTCATCCTGGGAGGATTTGGATAAAGATGGGGCAATTTCGCTGTAGTGTTTGGATTGCCTCTTAGCAGAAAAGGAAACCCAGGTTCAAAAAAGATGGAACTTCAAAGTGATTTATGTAAGGCCTGACCATTCCTAAATATTTTGACAGTTTTATCAAGAAAAAAAATTCTACAGTAATCTTTTAACAATAGGTACATGTACTGTTGGAATAGCTCATTTATATCCCTCTGTTAATTAGCCTTTATTGTCACTAGTACAGACTAGTTGAGAATTGAAGGGAAGAAGGAGTTATTTTGGCCCATCATTGGAGAGGACATCAGTCCACATTACCATGAGAAGAGCAGGGCAATGCATGACAGAGGCTCTTCTCATCTCAGCTGACCAGGAAACAGACCTCAGGTGGGAACACGAGGCAAATGTCACTTTCAAGTACTGTTCCCAGGAACTGCTTTCTGCTAGTGAAGCGAGTCTTTCAGTTCATATGCACAAACTTTTGGAGGACGAACTTTTGAGCACAACCAGGCATGTAAATAAAATGCGCTCTCTCTCTCTCTCTCTCTCTCTCTCTCTCTCTCTCTCTCTCTCTTTCTCTCTCTCTAATTATCTATGTACAGATTTTCATTTAACCAAAAAGAAAATGTTTTCTTACCTAATGTCCTCCAACACAAATTCTTGTTTGGGAATTTTGTGACATCTGCCCCAAAAGAAACGAAGGGACTCAAACAATGCTCTCTCTCCCATCTTTCTCTGGAGCTGGGTGGAGAAGGCTAAGGAGGCATGCCAGCTTCTGGTATACCAGATGTCATCTCTCAGTTTACTCTTCCATCAATGCTTCCCAAATGTCTTCTGGGGAATCCCCGGAGCAATGTTCTGGGAGGCAACACTTTCTGGGTTTCTCTGTCCTAACAAAGGCACTTAAGTGCAAAAAAAAAAAAAAAAATTAAAAAGGCAAATATCTTTTTTCAAATGCTTCAGAAAAATTACTGTCCTTTATGTATTTTCAACAAACACAAGACCTATTTCCAGCTCAAGTTTTTATGATAACAAAAAAAAAAGCATTTCTATTTTCTCCACCGTGTGGCTCTTTTTCAGAGACAGGAAGCACGGAAGGAAGAAGTCTCCCAGGGCTAGATTCCAATTAACTTCTGTACCAAGTGCTGATAACTGCAGGCAATCACTGTTCTTCAGAAAATGGGGCAGAGAATCCAAAAGATCATAAAGAGAAGATGACTGATCAACCAAGACCCTGCACTGTCTGGCTGTTTTCCTCAGCTGGTCACAGCTATGGAGTCCTGTCCTGTAGTCAGTAACATGGAGGGGTGGGATGTGTGTCTAGGAGCACAGACTTGGGTATGGAAATTCACAATATTTTCATAGTCACATAGCCCATCATTCTGTACTGTGAGCTTTCCCAGATCTGGGAGAGTAGGAAGAACTTGAGAGCTAAAGTTGAAGACCTACATTTGGGGTTTCTATTCTGGATCCACTCTCAATGAGCCCATGTATGTATGCAAATTCTTCATGTTAGTGTTTTGATGCAAGCTCTCTCACTGAACCTGGGCTGATTCAGCTAGATTGTCTGACCAGCAAACCTAGGGACTTTCTGACTCTGCCCCACCAGCACCAAAGTTAGAGGTACATAGCACCACACACAGCTTTTTATGTGGGATCTAGGGATCCAAACACGGGACCTCATGCTTACACAGTGAGCATTTGACCCATTGAGCTGTATCCTGAGGTACACATTAGAATCTCTGCCGTCTTGAGGTAGCCATTGAGTCTATGAGCTGCATAACAAACACAGTGCCCAGTGCTAGATCACGGAGGCTGGGATCAGCTGCTATGGCTAGCCTTGCTCATTTGTGAGCTGCTGGCTTGCTCACTAGGCTGTGGGTTGACTCTCCCTTCATGTTCCTCGTGATATCATCAGGCTAGCCTGGCTGTTTCCTCCCCATGGACATTTCTAAGATTTCACCATATCAGTTATGCTACTGTGCATCCCACAGAGTCAAACACACAGAAGTCAAGAGTGTGGCAGAGTCACGTGGCACATATCATACATAAAAAAAAATACATGGATAGCCGGGACCACGTGATGCTAACTTAACGCCATCATCTCGGGTCATCATTGGTTAAGTGGGGAGGGATGAGGTATTTGTGAACAGAAAACTTGATGCAACTTAAAGGAACCCAGTATACGCCCTAGAAAAATAGTTACAATTCAGTAACTACCGCTTTCTTTCACCTCACCTCTCCACCCTTGTGAAAAGGGAAATTGATACCTGCCATGCTGAATTGGTTTATTTATTGTAGTGTTCTTTAAAGGTAACCTCAAATACTCTATAATTTTCATAGTATAACAACTGACAGAATGTTTATCCTTCTTCAGACACAAGTCAATCCAAGTACTTGATTTTAGTCCTGCTTTCACTGGGTCCTTTCGCAGGTGGTCAGTGGCGGTCTCCTCGGGACACAGTGCAGTTTGAATTATAAGCCTCAGCACATGCACGTGGCTTAGGATGAAAGTCGGGGTTCCCAGGAAGGTGATTTGGACCATATTAGTAAGTAGCTCATTCAGTGTTACCCAAGGTATCTAGAACGCATCTGGGAAGCTTTCCTCAATCCTCAATTGCCCTAAAGCCGAAGTGTTAATGAGGATGTTTGTAAATAAGAAGTAAGGGCAGGGATAAAACCTGAGTGGTTGTCAGCTTGCAATCCTCTTCCCTTAGTGAATGCAAAACTGTTTATAAAGCAGGGCATTGCAGGCCCCTCATAATGAACCTCAATTGTTCAGTGAGCTGTGATCCCCAGAGACTCCAAGAGACTTAAAGAAATTAACCCCGAAGATGGCATGGATGCTAAGAACAAAGGGTCAGTGTTTTAGTGCGGCAGAGACTGGAGGCCTGATCTTCTGAGCACGACATACCTAATGACCTTCATGCCATTTACAATTGTTTCTGGTATGGAGAAGTTTGAAGTTATTACCCGCCCCTGTGTGTGTGTGCATGTGTGTGTGTTCAATATCCAAATGGAAACACAGATTGACTCAAAAGCCAAGGCCACTGGCTAAAGGCTCCTGCACAGGGAAGTTCCCTCCCCTGTGTGGGTTAACAAGCCCTCACCACACAGTGGAAAGCCCTTTCAGCCAAGATTCTCTTTCAAAACATCACCCATTTTTTCAGATTTTGCCAGTTTCCACAGGTTTAACATGCATTACCCGTTTCTCCTAAGACTGGATCCACCTTGGGTCATAAACACTCCCCTTCTAGAAGGTGGAGGATATTTTAAAATGTGTGACTGCGAGCAGGGAGCACTCCCAGCTAAAAAAAGAAGAAAAAAAAAGACTCTGGCATGGAATTGGACAAGTTGTTACTCCATAGCTAAATACTTTTGAAACATTGATGATTATCTAGATCATTGGGGTGCCCAAAGATCTTTGGAATATGAGTCATGGACTATGTATACTTAGTGCCAGATTGAAGTACTTCGTAAGTCTACCACAGACACTTCTACCTCCCTGGGTGTCCTTCCCTCTTCAAAATATTTAGTCACTTAATACATGGCACAATGGCCATTGATATGTGAAGGGCTTGGGACTGATAGGCAATAACTTGACATTGCATTTTATCAGTAACTGCCTCTTTCGAAGAGAAGCCAGACCTTATGCCTGATAAGTTCCCTGGCTTGTGGTAGATTGTTGATGAATATTGGTTTCATGAATAAATAAGTGGCTGAGATATACTGAATATTAATGCAGCAGCCTAAAGTAAGAGTCTCATGCCTACTTTGCAGCCTCCCACTACTAAAGAATAGAAAGTAATATGCTTTTAACACTTTGGATGTCTTAAGTTGGTACAGAAGGTTATTTTTAATGGGATGGAACCAGTGTACCAGACTTAGCCTCACTCTGTGGAATGTACTTCCACTAGGTGTATGTGTCACCTCACTAAAGCATCTTCAAAGTGTGGCTAGGAAGAATATTTACCTTAATAGGGCAAAGTCAGAGATTCAGGTAGATATTCTCATAATGGAAGATACTCAGTGCAGCATCCGGCACAAAGTTAGTGTTTTAGTAGCCACATGGCAGCAACAGACAGCACCAGTGGGCTCTCGAGCACTAAGAAACAGGTTCTGGGGTCCTCAAATCCCTCGAGTTTGGTGGTCTCTGGCACCTCACAGACTACAAGGAAAACATGATAAATAGAAGCTAAAGGGATCAGCTCAGTGAATAAATGCTTTCTGTGCCTGTATGAAGGACCCAAGTCCCCAACACCTATGTAAAAAATATAAAAAAAAATCTAGATACTAGTGGGTGAGATTCTAAGACCACTGCTAACCTGGGCCTTGCTGGCCAGCCAGCTAGCCAAGCAGATGAGCTCCGGTTAAGGGAGAGAACATGTCTCATAAAATAAGGCGGGGAAGGAAGGAAAAAGATGGGACATCAGCCTCAGACCTTCACACACATAAACACATGAAAGAGTACAAAAGACAACATGGCAGACAACCCCAGCCTCCAGGGACCCAGAGTTTGAGAAGTGGAGGAAAGACAACCAGAAAAGTGACATGCCTCTCAGAGGTGCTATATATAGGATTTTCAAAATTCCTTCCCAGAGTCCCTTCCTCTGGCTCTGGAAGGCTGTTCTGACTCCAAAATCCATGCTTAGAGTCTGTCAGACACCAAGCAGCCCTAAACAGGATCAGCCTAATTTTGCCTTAAACCCTGACACCGTTCCACTCTGTCTGCCTGCTTAGAACCCTTGGGGAAGTCCAAACAGTAGCAGGAAGCAGTTGTGCCAAAGCTAAAAGGTCAATGAGAGAACTTTGTGCATGCTGGTGAGGGGGTTCAAAGATTAGGAAGGGAGGTGAAACAAAGCAGAATATTCTAGAACAAATCTATTTAGTACTTAGAGGCAAGTAGTAGATGTAGCTTGTTCTAGTCATGGACAAATCAACCACAATGAAGGAGCAGTATTGCACACTGAGGGAGGGAGTGACATCTCCACAGGGAACTCCAGTAAAGCCATGCCAATGTTCTGGAGAAGCTGGGGAAGTGAAGAACGGATCTTCCTGAATAAAGGAGAGTTAGTTCCTCCCCGACAGCCACAAAGCAAAGCCTACAAGAATGGAGAAGAGAATGGAAATAGAATTAAGACTGGAAGTAAGGGGGTAAAACTCTTGTGCAGACAACACAGTTTTGTTTCCTTAAAAACCGTTGACTGTGAGTCTCCAGAAAACAGAAATGTACTTTCAATCAGTGGCGATCACGTGAGCACAGTCACATGGGCAGAAGTTTATATACATAATAAGGTCACAGGTGGGAGGGTTTATTGGATTGTGGAGGTTTGTGTCATGTCGGCCACGGGGTTGTGGGGGCTAGGCCATAGGGCACCTTGCCCCCACCTTATATTTAAGAACTAGAAGAGGTCTGATCCAGCGCACAGTGGGTGTATTGCAACTGTTTGATGAGTGGCTGAAAAGAATCTTTAGGAAACTCCAAATACTGGAATGCGGAATAAGACTAAGAGACAACTTAGGTAGTCACAAAAGGCAGGACTCTTTTATGTAAGAGCAGGCTCTAATACATAGTATATATTGATGATTTGTTAGGATGTTGAGAGTCTGGACAAAGAGGTGACGCTTGGCTAAGTGATGATGCAGTTTCAGCCTGGGACGTAAAGTTGAACAGCAATGTACTGAGCATAAAGAGCTCCAGTGCAGACAAAGAGGTCAGTTGGCACTCAAGAGAGTTGGTGTGGATTCAGAAAGTTCTAGCCTGGCTTTGAGAACTGGTGGAGAAAAGTTAATCAAGGGCTAATGGTGTCAATAAAGGAATAGACAGAGTGTCAGGGTTCACCTACATCTTTCTGCACAGAAATATGTGGACTGGTTCATCTTGAAGATGTATTGGGAGTTGGGTATAAGAGCAGCTGGTAAAGAGAGGGACAAGTTCCATTCTAGGGGCATGTTACAGGGGACAATAAAAATACCATAGGTGAGTTCACACCTGCTGCATGTATCAAATGTATATATGAACATGCCCTCAAGCTCTGGCAAAGACACAAATGTCCTAGGGTACAATGAGGCACTCACCCATTGAGAGACAGGTGGTGAACTCTTAGCACACAGGTAATCCTTCAAGACAAAGGTATACGTCTTTTCTAGTTCATTGCATTCCAGTCTTTGGTATGTTTCTTTCACTGTCTGCTTTTTCTAAGAGACAGACAATGCTAAATGAGGCAGTCTTAGACAGTACATCACACACACACACACGCACAGCACAGCACAGGCATGCACCTTAAACCCCCACCATACCGTACTGTGATGCACACATGCATACACACACATTTACACATATGTACAAACACAGACATGTACACACAATCCCCACTATGATATACATACTGCACATACATACTATCCACACCATGCACCAAATACCACATGTACACACAGCACCTCATAACAAACATATATACTCATAATTCCTATTACAAATCACACTATATATACACATTATCCACACTTTGCACATGTAATACACCACACACACAACTCTTTATAGCACACACCCACACATATATCACTCCTAAACAACATAGCACACACCCTATATGTACATGCACATATACATGCATACACACATACATAGTTTAATGCTCAGTTCTTCTGGAATTTTATATGTATACATACATATATATACATACATATATATATACATTTGGTTCTGAAACTTTCCTGGAGAATATGTGTTTAAACATCTTGTCAAACAGCAAAAATTCCACTTCACTGTCCAGATGTTGTGTCTAACTGGGTTTAACAAATAGTTATTTTGAAATAAATGACATGATTTCTTTCTTTGTTTTCTGAATATGGACCAGAAAACCATCTGAAAATGGTGTCAGCTGGTTCCATTACTGTCAGGATCCCCTTTCCTCAAAAGAGAGATGGATGGATGGGTGGGTGAGTAGATGGATGGATGAGTACAGCAATACTCTCGCTCCCAAAAGAGCACAGTGCCTGCGAAGCTGGAAGGCTGACTACCAGGCGCTTGGTTGCATTTGCCTCCTCTGGTTTGGGTGAGCTGCCCTCCATGTAGTTTGTTCAGACCACTTTTCTTGGCTCAAATACGATACCTAAGACAGAGATCATTTGTCAAGTGAGCATGGTACACGGAGAGCTGTAAGGAGATTATGGAAAGAGAAAGGGAGGAGAGAGAGGGAGGAGAGAGCACCAGAAAGAAAAGAGAGGGGGAAGAGGGCGAGGAGTGGAGTCGACTTCTCTGCGCGCAGCGCTTCTCTGGCACCGGGAATTCAAGTTAGACTGCTCAGGGTGCAGCAGCGACAGCGGGGAGAGGGGAGCCACTGGCGGCTCCGGGCATGGCTCTTTTCGTGTGGGATGCTTAAGGACGGCACACAGACAGAGTAACTTGCAGAAGAGAGAAACTGGCATGAGGATTCCGCCAAAATGGAAGGGCTCCTATCTCCGATGAGGACCAAGGTAAGGGGGACCAAACCCCGTTTTCTTTGCATGGTCCTTGGCGCTTCAGAAAAGGCTCAGTGAAAGGGGAGATTGTGCAAGCTTTTGTCTCATGTCAGAACTAGGCTCGCGAATTCTACTGGACCTCTCAAAGAATAGCTTTGCCCCCAAGGCAGGGAGATTGCGATCGGTGGAAAGGGGAGAGCAGGGGAGAAGAGAGCCATCTGTCAGCGTGGACAATGGGAATCATAGTAAATGAGTTTTGCCTCTCGGTTGATTAGACAGCCATATTTTAGCAGGATTTCCAATGATTCTCGGTTTGGGACCGGAGCTGCCCTCTCAGCTGTTGGTGTGCTGATTTCTCTGGCTGCGCTGAGTGTTTCACAGGATGGGTCCTGCATTTAAGGCAAAGAGCATGCCCAGCTCACATTGGAACATCCTCTCGGCTCCTCCTCTGTTTCAGAGCCGGAGGATGGGAAAGCCACGCTATTGAAAGTAGGTTAATGCATTCTGGAAGCTCTTGTATTCTCAGACAACTCGCCGACCTGCACAAGAGATTTCAGAGTAGCGCTAATCAAACACACCTTGAACTTGTTCCGGAAGCATGTAGAAAAAAAGCTCCTGAGACTGATCCCAGCCTGGAGACGCCTAGCGATTTTTCTCCTTGGCTGGAGTTTGCTTTTTACTTGAGAAAAGGCTGCCTTGATCGTGGAATTTCCCACAGAAAGCTCAGATGAAGAAAGGACTGTAAGACACCTACTGAATCCATACATAACTTTGAATGGATGTTAAAAGTTTGAAATAATGTTAGCAATATTACTTTTCTTAATTAATTAACTTTAAAATTTAGCATGCAAATAGTTCTTCAAACATGTAGCAGCGGTGAAACCAATAGGATCCGGGTTTGACTAAACTTATTTCTTTGGATGTTTGGCTAGCGATTTAAACATAAATAGACCCTATTGTCAACAAAGTATTTTTGGTTGTTTTTGTTGTTGTTGTTTTTCTAGTTAATGAGCGTGACTGTTACATTTTGATAGAACACTGGAGTATTAGAACAGGGGTCTTATGCCTGAAAACTCAACATCATGGGGGTGGTATTCTGAATCTCTGCTGGGTTCCTCCATCCGTTGATAATCATCCTTATTAGAGGGACAGCCCCAAGTGACAGTTGGTTACAAAGATTCTAATTCCAGCCCTTTGGCTGACTGGCTGGCAGATCTCCTCTGAGACCCCTGTGGTGGCCTGTTGTTCTTCCCTCCCCAGGTGAGGTCAGGTTGCTTGCAGGCAGCTCCTTCCAAATGCTCATCTCATGGATGAAGCATGCAGAGATCATATAGTTTTCATGGCTACGGAGAAAATGGCAGTTAGCTTCTTATTTCTCTTTGTTGACAAGCTGAGATCTGAAGAGTTTGTGGAATGGCTGTGCAATCTCTTCATTTGACCAGCTTTTGGAATTACTGCCTCAGACAAACTACTCGGATTGCTGCTTTTGCTGGGGCTGAACACACCTCTGAATCTGAGCATGTATAACCAGCCCCACGGCAGTCCAGCTTTGGCAGACTTCAAGGGGAGATCCCCATGTAAATGAGACAGCACTCAGGTGCTCCACAGATCATGCAGTAGGCTCATTAAAAATGGCATGGGGTGAAATGGGGGAGGGGAAGGGATGTCTGTGCGTCTGACTGTCGTTGAATTCACACTATGACTTGTTCTTTGACTATCATATTATCTAGTGAGCATTAAAACTAAAGGCTTGGGTCCTTCCAGAGTTCAAAGCTAATATTACTACTTACCAAAGTAACTCTAGTTCAGATCTTCCAGTTTCCAGGTTACAAGGGCTTTGCCTGTGTGCTTCAATGGCTTCTGTAAATTCCCTTTTTATTTTTCTGCTTTCTGACTCTGTAAATTGTTATCTTCCTATTGACAGTCCAACCTACATTTGAATTTGGTAACCTCCAATAAGACCTGACAACTCAGGGAACAGGGCCTGACTGTGTAAGTCTCAACAGCGAGATCCCACTCCTGAGTCTCAGTTTCCTGGATTACTGAGTCATGTGCTGTCTGTCGAACTGACCCAGTGATTTTGTTTTGAATTTACCAAGACTTAGAACACTGACAGTGTGCTGCCCTTCTTAAACTTTGGTCACCTATTCCCCTTTAAGTCTGTTGTGGAATGTTTGCCCTCACTGATGAGGATTTAGCTTGAAGTTTCTGATTTCCTGGGATCATGGTGTGGAGCAGACAAAGGATGCCTCCTTCAGCAAAATTTTGGTGTGTTGTGGTTACTTAATAACTTACTGACAATGTGAAGCAAGTGTTGAGATAAACTGGACATCATGCAGTAATTTCATTATGCCATGTAATAGACTTAACCAGTCTAAATCATGGGTGCTTAATGCATTTTTATCATGGGATTTGCATAATTGGCACATAAATATGCATGAGATTCCCTGGAAGTGGCAAAACAGAATGGGCAAAAATGGTCATGTGTGCTGAAATTAAGGCCATTTCCAGAAGGACACCTGAGCTTCCTCTGTCTCCTGGGCGGATGGTTACACTTGACGGACCTAGAAACAGACAGGGTGGCAGCTGTCGTCCTCTAATAACGGTGTATTGCCAGCCACACAGGTCTCAAGTACAGCTCTGGCCTTTGGCTGTGTTCACTGGGGTCCACCACTCAGTGTTCCTTTTGTATCCTGCAAAGCAATCCAGGAGAGTCATTGGACTGTTGGGCGTACTTCTGACAGCTTCCTTGCAGGTGATGGCACAGGCCTGGGATGCAGGAACGTGGCAAATGATGCTTGCAGAGGCAAAGTGGGGAGGAGGAAGGGAAACAAACTGATTGGATCGTTTGTCCTATGAGGGAAAATGGAAGTAATGTTACATTTTATCACCCTTGTGTACTTTGTAAATGCCTCTCTTCAGTTTCATTCTTAACCTTCCAACTCCCTCCCCGCCTTCCTCTTCAGCCTTCTGAGCACTGCCTCCAGCGATTGAGGCAGGGAAATAGCCTCGTGTTTTAGTTTCTTGGGGTTCCTCTTTGCCTGCTGCAAAATTTGTGGTTAAGGCAAGGGAATCCAGCCAAGCCTGATGTTTGTGAACGCAAGGCCACATCGTAGCATGGAAAGCAGATGAAGAAGGGGTGACTTGAAAAGAGGGGAGGAGAAGAGGGTAGGTGTGGAGAAGGGAGGGAAAAGGAGGTGAAGCTAAGAGAGGGGAGGGGGAGGGAAAGAGAAAAATGAAAAAGAGGGTAAGAAAGAGGTGGGAGAGGAAAATGGAAATAGTAAGGGAAGGGACAGCGAAGGAAGAAAGGGAGAAATGAAAAGAGTAAGAGAATGTAGGAAGGAAAAGGGGCTGGAGGAGGAAGGGTGGTGAGGGAAAGCAGAATGACTGGCTGAATTCCACTCCAGCTGTGTTTTGTTAAATGCTTATGCAATAAAGAGAAAGTAGGTCCGTGTTAACCCTCTAGAAAAGATGAGTATTAACTTTTAAAGCCTCACAACTATTTCAAGTGCTAATTGAAGTTTTTAAGAATACTCACAACGCTGCTGCCTTTGATATCTGTTCTGGTTCACAATTACCTACCTCCCTAGGGACAGTACATTTTGATGTGTCTGGACCTGTCTTACTTCTGCCTCCAAGACATAAAGACATGGCGTCATTTTCTGAATTAAAGTCACTTCTTATATTTTTAAGGAATGACTTCTGATTTGTGTCGTAAAATAACTTTCTACATAATAATCTCTGGGAAGGGTGGTCCTTTCAATGAGAAGGATATTTAAAGGGATATGAAAGCTGAGTTTATAATGGAAACATGTCTAAGGGGCAGACAATATGAAGATATAACTCGGTGGAGATAGCTTGAGTAGAATGTGTAGCTTGTATAGAATGATCAGGAGACTAGGCTCAATCCCTGTACACACACACACACACACACACACACACACACACACACACACTGAAACTATTATAAGGATTGTGTCTAGATAGCCCAATACTCATTCTTCCAGGGATAAATGCTGCATGTGAGCTGAAGTTAGCTCCATAAACTGTTCTCCACAACTCATATTGCGATTTTGAAAATGCATTAAGGATATAGATGTAAGATGGTAAGAATCCTAAAATTACAGACAATATAGACATTCAAAAAAAAGTACAGTCACTCTGTGGCTCTTTAGTCTAATTTTCATAGACTGTCTAAAATACTTAAAGTTACTTCAAATTATTCTCCATGGAGAATAATTCCTTAAATGATCCATTGTATTCCTCACACTTGATGCGACAATTCAGATAAAACATTGGACCATCTCCTCTGAAGAATCCTGTGATTCAGAAAACACAAAGAGCTAGGGCATGGCCTAGCTTGTGCAGGGTACAAGTATGAAGACCCCGACGGGCACTTCCAGGTCTGCTCACCACCAATAAGCATATGATTATGTGCAAGCTAATGACAGCCTGTGTTTCATCTTAATGAGGGCTTGAATTAAAGAGGACTTGCTGGGGCTAAAGGACGACAGGCTTAGGTGGAGTTTAAGGAAGTGCTTGTTAATAGCAAAATATTACCCTAAAAAAGGTTGAAACATTCTTGGTAATCGAGATCTCTTTGGCCAGTCAGGAATAATCCTACCCAAGAGCATGTAATCTTGCGTGACAACCCGGGAGGAGCTGATGCAGGCGTTCTGTGCATCTATGGTGCTGTACATTTTTACCATAAAGCCAGAAATGGGTTTGTATGAAGCGTGCATCAGGTTTCCCCGCCCAGGGCTATTGTACATTATACATTGAACTGCTGAACTCAATTCAAGTTCAAGAGAAACAATGCTGTTCTTCCCTAGAATGGCCCAGTTAAAGACTCTGTGAGTTTTGGAGAAGAAATTGGGGTCATGGAACTACTCGTTTGGTTAGATTTTCCTGTGGTAGTCAGACTTCTGTTACCATGACCAAGACCTGAGATGCTGAACTTGTCAAGAGCAAAGGTTCATGTTGTCTCATAGTTTTGGAGGTTCTGGGATCTCCTGAACCTACTTCTCTTGAGACTGGAGCAAGGCAGCCTCTCATGGTATGGGTACCAAAATATGGCCACATCATTGCTAGGATAAAAATAGAAAAAGAACAGGATCCCACAATACCCTTGAGGGCCTCCTTCAGAGTGAACAAAATTCTCCCATTAGACTTGCCTCTTAAAGGTTCTACCACATCCCAGTAGAATCAAGGCTGTGACATGGGCCTTTTAGGGATAGCCCAGAGCCACACTAATAGAACTTACTGCAGAGGTGTTGAGCAGTTAGACTACCTGAGCTCAGATTCTAGCTGTCACCTCCTACAGTATACCATTTCTGAGTCTCGGTTTCCTTATGTATAAAATAAATACGTTAATAGGATACATTTTTATTTATTTTTGTGCATGCACCTAAGTGAGTTTATATGTGCCACGTGCGTGTAGGTGGCAGCAGAGGCCAGAAGAGGCCACCAGATCCCATGGAGCTGGAGTTACAGATAGTTGGGCAGCACCCATTGTGCATGCTAGGAATTGAACCCAGATCTCCGTATTGGCAATAAGTTTTCTTAACTACTGAGCCATCTCTCCAGTTCAGACACTAGGACCTATATCACAGATCGTCATGAGAGGCAAGTCTATTCATAAGCAGTAGGTTTTAGCATACTATAATAAATGTAAGTATTAAAAGTCAGAATGCATGAAAAAATAGATAAGTAAATATGCACAGGAGCTGAACGAGTTGTCCTCGTGAGAACAAGTAGGCCAAGCAGGTGATCTGTCTTCTCTATGATGTAACTGAAATGCAGAGGGAAGGCCTCACTACCTGCTCGCTCCCTGCCAGGCAAGATCTTCACTTGGTACCTGTCAAGGCTTAGTCAGTTCCAGGGCCTCAGAGAAAAGCAGTTGCCCTTGCAGCATAAACCAGAGCTCATTACAATAAAATCTTTCTCAACAAATGATTACGGTGACTGGAATGTTTAAACACTGGCAGCATCCGGGATCAATTAAAGAATAGCAGGTGTTCCCTTTCAGGGTTCCAGTCTTAGAAGGGGAGAGATGCGTTATCGTGCAGTCTCCCCTAGAATAGATACGATCCAGAAGTCTGCACCCTGGAAATGAACTCTCCACTCCCACCCCTGGGCCATCTGTTCAGAATTTACTAGCACTCCGTGGAATCCTCATGAGAGCGTCGGTAGCTCTCCTGGATTTCCAGGTTCCCTGGGACCTGAGACCTGCTTGCTTACTGTGTCCTGTTCTACTTCATTCTCTCCTCGACATCCGACAAGAGCAGTTCAGACTTCACTTAGCCCTGCATATCACCCAAGGGTGTTTTACAGTTTCCAGGCCTCACTTCCAGAGATACTGGTTCAGTCCGAGGAGGTGGGGCGGAGGAATCTGTATTTGTCCAGAGGTTTGAGGGTCCTCGTGCCCTTTTCACAGCACACTGAAAGCTTTTGCCCTCTGGACACTAGAGGACGCTGTTCTCTCCTTTCCTGTCCACCAACCAGAAGACTCAAATTCTTCCAGGTATCAGTCAGAAATTACTTCCACTTTGCGTATCCCTGAAGCATGCTCTGTTTGCCTTCTTCCCAACCTTCTGCTTGCTCTGCCTAAGATTGTGTTCATTTGCTGCCCTCTGCAATGGGTCATGATCCTGTGGGTTGCCACCTTCGCTGTATCTCCTCACTGCCTTATACACAGTACACAGGGTAGCGCACCGAAACTGTAAACACTTGTTTACTTGTTGACAAGTGAGTGATCACAGAGCTTTGTAGGTCCTCTGAGGGTCCCCAGGGGTTCCATAGATTCCTTTGAGCAGATCTTGTGCCTCCAAAATAACAGGTTAGATCAGTCTAGAACAATCTCCTGCTAAGGTGGGTGGATTCCACAGTGTGGGGTCACAGACACAGAATTTGCTGGGACAGGTTATGCATAGGTCCTTTTCTATCCTTTCCTTTCAGGTTAGTAATTGTTAAGAGGTACTGAGTGGTTTAATAATTGCCTAGGTTATGAGACTGGGTGCTAGACACCAATAGTCACCTTAGGTGGGGGCGGGGTCACCGTCTGGACGTACATTCAGAACGTTGCATTCCAAAATGTTGGAAGGTTTTACTTTTGTGTGTTAAAGCTAAGGACTATTTTCTTGATAAAGCACAGCTGTACTTACTCGAGGCAAATGGACAAAATTACAGCCTTTCCCCACAGCTTCCAGTGTATCTCTATAAAGTACAGCTAAAAACAGAAAAGCATGTCAATTTATGTCAGTCTCACAGTGTGTGTGTGTGTGTGTGTGTGTGTGTGTGTGTGTGTGTGTTTTATATCTTTGTATATATAAAGTGTTTTTGCACTGCTGAGGCTGAGCCTGGGGCCTCATACATACTGAACAAACACTGGTACATAGACATACATACTTAGCCCTATAAGACAGTATTAACCAAGATTTTAGAAACATAGAAAAACTTATATGCATGATATAACAGCATATAAATGATTATTATAGTCACACTAATGCATTAATATATAATATTATAGTACGTTAACAATATAATATATATAACAATGTCTCAAAGCCCATGGCTTTGACACCTGATGGAGAAAAAAAATGGATTAACCAAGGGTTCAGGATGTCAATGAAGGAACAGACGAGTTAGACTGGTGTTCCAAATACAGGATGGAAGGCCTGGACCACTCCAGAAGAGAGATGAAAAGTCAGACGGCATGAAAGCTACTGGGCTTTCACAGTTAGTTGAAAGCCATGACAGGCTAATGAAACTCTGTTGGTTCAAGAAATATCATGGACTCTCTGGGGGATTTCTAGATAGCCGCATGGCCATAGGCTTCCTCAAGAGGAGGTACGAGGACCCTGGGGGCCACTTCCAGGAACTACCAGACCAAGCAACAAACAACTTGGGAAAAGAAGGCAGGAGAGGTTCCAAGACACGGGCCTCATACTTACTGTGTAAACTGGAATATGGACATGGCTCAGTATGGAACTCATCAAAATAGAGAGCGGGAGAAAGGAGACTTTGCGATTTACTAAAAGTTGAAGAGCTGATTTATTTGTAGTAATTGCATTTATCTTTAGGAAAGCCCTGTTTGCTGAATCCCAAGCAAGGAGAGAGGCAAGAGCAGGGAAGTGGGCCGTTCTTGCAGCTCGCTTATTCACCCATCCAGTAAGGACTTAATAAGTGTTCCTTTTGAGTGATAGGCAATAAAATAAACATGCTTCCTCTGTCAAGATGGCACAAACCACAGGGAACGTGTGAACAAAGAGAACACAGCAAAACAAAGGGGGACATATGTTCTAGAAGCTGGAAGCTGGAGACAAATGCTTGTTTCTGAGGACACGTTCCTTCTCAGGAAGTGTGACAACTTTAATACAAGTAGATAATAGCAACTGGGAAAACTGACCCTCACACTATAGTCAAGGGGAATTATGGTAATGGCGATAACTCTGTGCCTTCAAAGGAATAAAGGTGCCTTCAAAAAAATTCTATTTGTTTCTCAGGGTCTCCTTTATCTTACAAAACGAGCATGAACTCAGATCTATCTCAAAAACGGACAAACTGAAATGCGGTCATTTCTCCAAAGAGTTCAAAGCAGTGTACTGTAGGTAATGCTAGATTAGAGAACACAGGGCAAGGTCCTGTGGGATCTGACCAATATCAAAGTTCTTTCTTGAAAAAAATCCCTTGAGAATAGAATAATGCTCTACTGTATTCATAGCCATTCTGCTATTCCTTAGTCTCTGCAGATTTTTAATTGGTGATACTTATTTATAGTGTGTGTGTGTGTCTGTACCTCTCTGTGTGGTTGTGTACACCTGTGTGTCTCTTGCTACCTCTCCCTCTCTCTCCATCTGTTTCTATCTATCTATCTATCTATCTATCTATCTATCTATCTATCTATCTATCTATCTATCATCTATCATCTATCTATCTCTCTGTGCATGCGTGTGTGTGCGTGCGCATGCATGTGTGTGTACATGTGTGTGTGCCTGTGCCTGTGTTACTTTGTTTTTTGAGTCAGGGATCTTGCTATGTTGCCTAAACTGGCCTTGAAGTCCTGAACTCAAGTGATTTTCCTGCCCCAGCCTCCTGAGTGATAGGATACAGGAATGCATCATTAGAACCGGCGAAACAACTTTTAACTTGTGTAAGAGAGTTCCCCACTGCCCACAGTTTCACTTTCCAAAATACTTTTTCAAATATCTTTCAAACATGCTCTAAGGACATAAAATAGAAATAATCTAATATTTAAATTAAAATTAAAATAATTAATTTTAAGTCATAAGGATAGTTGAAATAGTGCACCATCCCACTCTGTCTCATCCAGGACATGAGTCGTGCCTTTGACCAGAGTATCCACACAGTATATATCACCCACTTACTAGGCATTCCTGTTATCAGAGCGGCTGTATCTATATTAGAATACCTGTGTGTAGGGCTAGGGATTGTAAAAGTTTCTGGTTCCATCATGTGTCTTAGAGCACATCCCCACAGACTGAGCATATAATGGATAGCTCTTTAGTATGGACCTCAGCATATCTCTTGGGTAGATTTTAAATATTATCACATTTAGCCTAAGATAAACATATTTCTACCTTGTGTCCTCATACTTATCGCTACCAGGAAGTGTAGTTCAGCAAAATGAGAAGTTCCGAATTGTCCTTTGTAATGGAGCAGGGAAGGACATATATTATACAAAGGTTATGTTCAGTTTTATGAACTGTATCCCAGGGACATCTGAGGGTTCTGGCAAACAGCAAGGAACTACTAAAATATTTTCTAAGCAGAAATACTTTTCATATAAAATTTGATTAAATATTTTATTTACCATGTTTCTAGTATGTAAAACCATATAAAGAATATAGGCTTATATAGGTATTCCCAGGATAAGAAATAAAACATTGCTGGTAGGTAAAGGGACCTTTCCCTTTCCTCCCAGATGTAACTGCTCTCCTTAATCTGATGTTTATCATCTCTTACTCTTATAGATATTTTATTGTAAATGTTTGCAATAAAGATAGTAATATATATGTTTTAGTGCTTTCAAGATATGACAGCCTAAGTGTGTGTGTGTGTGTATATGTGTGTGTGTGCATGTGTGTGTGTCCAGTGCATAAATCTTCTGCAATGTAGTCATCTCACTCAATACTCTTGTGCAACAGTCACCGGTATAGATATGCATGCAGCTGAAATCCATTTGTTTTCCCTACTGAACAAATTGCTTGAGTACAATATTCCCTCAAATCGTAGATTCATTCCCTACTAGGCAGACATTTCTATTAAAAAAAATCACACACGATACTTCTTTGACGGCGCTTAGACACATTCCCTTGAGCACACGAACAAGTCTGTGTGTGTGCACTTGGGAGAGGAATTGCTGGGTGGTGAGGCATAGGCACCCTAACACTAAATTGCTTTCCAAATGTGTCAATGCTTAAGTTGTGTTCTTTGGTCCCCCATTGACCTCTCTACTCATTGTTCTATGACAGGTCCCTCTGTGCATAACTCAGATGATAGCAAAAAAGGGAAACGTGGGCTGAGGAGGCAGCTCAGCGCCTGCTTCACAAGCATGGAGCCCTGAGTTCAGATTCCCAGAACCCACATAAAAGCTGAGCAAAGCCGCATATGACTGCAACCCCAGTACTGGTGGTCAAAGATAAAGATGGATCCAGAGGCTTCACTGGTCAGAGAGTCTGAGCAGTTGTCATACTCCTAGTTCAGTAAGAAACCATGACTCTAAATAAATAAGTAAATAAATGAGTAAGGTAGACACTGATAGAGGAAGAACCTGACATCAAATTCTAGCTTCTACATGTGTAGACACCTCACCCTGATACACACATGCACACAGAAAATATAAGTACTTCTGTTTATATACAACATATGTGTATATGCAATATACATGCTTGCTTTATTGCATCCTAAAAACGGAAGTAATGGCATGGATTTGTTACTCCCTCCACAGCTCTGTTCACCGCCACTCCTCTGTAACATTTGCTGCCTGTGTCTTCTCTCTCACACCCACTAATGTGCATGGTGTATGCAGCATCAACTAGCAGGACCTGATCAGAGGTCACTTGAGTTTATTTCCTGTATATGAAACTCAGAACTATGTAAAGAAACATGATAGATTCCATAACCCAAACCAAGCCCACATTCTTTCAGGTTGTCAGAAGATACTCCATCCAGGAAGTCACGGCAACCTCTTCTCAGACCTCTGATTCTTTCTTCTTGAGGGTGAGGTCCCCCAAGATTGTTCATTATTTATGGGCACCCCTGCCTGCCTGGGCTCAGGGGTATTACTAAAGTATGATTTCTCAAGGTGCCTTGAAAATATAGGTATTTTATATTTTCAATACAATAGTCTTAAAAATATAAAGAGGACTGGCAACATAGTTTGGTGGGTAAGGGCACTTGCCACCAAGTTTGGCAACTTGAGTTCAATCCCTGA
>NC_022018.1:21690875-21731874 GCF_000317375.1 Microtus ochrogaster
CAAGTAAAATTTTTAGTTAAAAATTTAAAAATAAAGAATATGGGAGGATTTCATAGGTCAGTACTAGTCTCCTATTGTCTAATGCACCATATATTTTTCATGCCAATAAAGAAAGGCCAGAGGTTTATCTAATAAAAATGATGTCTCTCTGCCAAATGTAGAGCAAGAGAACCACATTGTACTATTCAAGAGTTTTCATCACCTTGTAGCTCTCATAGCTGGGAAGATGCCCAAAATTCTAGAGAGCTTGTAGTCTAGAGAAAGTATCTCTGCCCAGCCTCTCTAGGATCATGTCCAGGTATTTACCAGACAAATATTTCATATCCAGATCTTTTAATTGTAGGTTACTCAAGTGCTGGTAAAGCTAAGACACCAAGAAGAAGATGATGCTGGATGATGGCAGAAAGCTGTGACCTCCTGCCAGGAAGGAAGGGTACCAAAGACAGAAGCCAGAGTCATGTGTCTGAAGCCAGAATTAAGCAGGGATGCCTGGCAGGAACTGTCTAGTAGAGAGACAGCCTACGTAAGAGCTGTTAGAAGCAGAGAAAGATTCTCCCTTCCCACCTGCCCTCCAGTCTTCTCTCAGCACTTCCTCTGGCAAAGCCAGAGAGCCAAACAGG
Source organism: Microtus ochrogaster (assembly GCF_000317375.1). NCBI lineage: Eukaryota > Metazoa > Chordata > Mammalia > Rodentia > Cricetidae > Microtus > Microtus ochrogaster. The sequence continues at coordinate 21,691,496 of NC_022018.1, forward strand.
CTTGGGATCACCTTCTCTGTGAGAAGAAGAGGGGAACAGACACTAGATGACAGCTTCTCCCGGATTCTGTTTTCTGGTCTGATGACCCTCTCCTTTTCTCAGATAACACACCCTGGAAACGGCTGCTTAGACAGAATTTCCACTCTACACTCTGATAGAACTTTACCCAATTCCAGGAAAGGCAAATGACATTGCTGTTCTGTATCAGTTTGGATTGGCTGTTGTTTCTGTCTGGGGCCTTTGTGTGTGTAGTTAGAAAGATTGACTGACTAACAGTACCTGTCATGAGTTGGAGTTTCCACCCTTATGTTTGATATCTACTACACCATCTTCTGCTCCATCGGAAGCATCACCTTGAAGGGAACACCTAGAAGCTAGCTTCTGTGTGGAACAGTCGTAAACTTGACCATAAATCCAGGTGTGTAAGAATGTCCATTTCTTTATCATCTTAAGATTAATTAATGTTGGTCTTAGTCTTCAACTCAACCTGAAAAGGTAAATTCAGCGAACCCACTCTTCTCATAGGGTGCATGGAAAATAGGAAAAATAATCTTGGTCTTAGGGTTACTATTGCTGTGATGAACACCATGACCAAAAACAACTTGAGAAGGAAGGGAGTTTTTTCTCTTATAGTTCCCTGTGACAGTTCATCATCAAAATCTGTAAGGACAGAGCTCACACACGGCAGGAACCTGGAGGCAGAAGCTGATGCAGAGGCCATGAAGCCATGCTGCTTACTGTCTTGCTTCCCATGGCTTTGCTCAGTCTGCTTTCTTATAGAATCCAGGACCACCAGCCCAGAGGTGGCACCACCCACCATGGGCTGAGCCCTCCCCCAACAATCACTAAATAAGAAAATGCCCTCCAGGCTTCCCTAGAACAGAATCCTATGGAGCCATTTTCTTAACTGAGGCTCCCTCCTCTCAGATGACTTTAGCTTGTGTCAAGTCGACATAAAACTCTCTGGCACAATCTTATGCCACAGTCCTCCATGGTCACCAGTGATTTTAAAGACTTGTTTATCTGGCTAGCCAGATTTCTCCAAGGATGCAAAGATTCCCTGTCTCTGCCTTCAACATGCTGGAATTGCAGGTGGCCCACCATACACACACACCATCTAATGGATTGAGAATCCCAAACTCCTGCGGTCTTTACACCTGCATGGCAAGCACATCACCACTAGCACCCCCTCTTCCCTCAGCCTGCTATTTTTTTTTTATTTAATATTCTGCGTGAACCTTAAACTTTTCCAAAGGAAGTATGTGCCTGTGTCCTGGTTTGGCCTCTTAGTATCTTTTCCAGTAAAGTCTAGCTTCCTGTGAGAAACAGGGCAAGGGTGCTCCACAGCTGTCGCTTTTAACTTCTCTGCATCCCACATCTGTTTGGTGCTCTGCTCGGGAAGCCAGTTGTTGGGGTAAACAACCCCTGCCTTTGAGCAACAGTGAAAACATCCTTCGGTTGCAGAAAACAGGGGCCTGAGCTTTTTCTTAAGGCAGAGAAAAGATAAGGAAGAAAAAAAGGGAGTAAAGCATCTCCAGAATTGACAAGGGCTTCCTAAGAACCATGTCCTGGGGGTTGTGGGTAGAGACGGAGGGCTGTTCTCACGGTCCAGAGCCCTCATCCCACCGGACCTTTCTTCCTCTGCAACAAGCAGAGACCCATCTGTGTGAGTCCCTTTTCTATCCTTGTTACCAATTTACCCAAAAGAACAAATTAAGGGAGTATGGGAAGGATTAGAACGGATTAGTCTGGTTTATGGTTGCCGGAAGCTGCAATTCCCCCCAGCAAGGGTCCTGATGAGGTCACATGGTCCTAGGTGAGCAGGAACACAAGACTGAGCAGCTGTTCACCTGGTGCCAGCCAGGAAGCAGAGAACTCAGCAGAGACCTGGTGGGGGGGGGGCATGACCTTCAAAGGATAGTCCGAACAGTCTACTTTCCCCGCTAACCAGAATCTTTCTCCTGAAGGCTCCACAGAGTTCAAAATTATACCACAAGCTGGAGCCATATCGTTCAAATCATGAGCCAGAGAGGACATTTCAGATTCAAACCATAACACCAGGCAGGCTCGGGAGGCATCAGTAAATAGAAATAGCCCCAACTTCTGTATGGCACTTAAAAACTGGGCAGTCAGGATATTACCCGATCTGGACCTCTCCGGAGAGTATACAGTTTCTAGCCATGTGACAAGTCCGACACGTAGCCTGGCAGCTACAATTCTAAACTGTGATTTCTCTAGATAAAAGCACGGAGTCTGCAGATTACACGGTCGTTTCCGTGAATGAAGACGGAATCGGTACCCTGCCTTGGCGGAGTAATTTCCGAAGGTGCTGATGCATCTCTACCTTGTTTCATTAGCCAGCGCTTATTGGAAGAGGAGGTGGGGAGGGAGATGGAAATGTGCAGTTTGGGGGTCCTGCCTGTGAGTGGGTTTCCTAGGAAACCACCTGCGATCAAGTGCAGCGGGCTCTCTGAGACACGGAGGGGGAAGAAATATGAAAGTGAAGGTATATGGCAAAAGCAAAAAATAAATCACCACCTGGGCCCCCTGGGTCTTTAATTAATGAAGAGCATACACTGTTTTCAGGAAAATCCCTCACAACTGCTGATGAGATCAAGCCCGGGATGGTAGGGGACATACAAAAGGATGCTTTGGCTGCACATGGAAACCATCTAGCACAATTTGGTCCCATCGATATGCAAAAACAAGCAACTCATAAGTGAAACAAAAGCCTCAGCCTCGTTTCAGCTCGGCACACACCGGTGTGCCTCTGAGAATGAAGACTTGCTGACTCTGGTTTGTTTTACCGTGGGGCCTGGTTTTACCCAGGGTAGTTTCGTCATCACCATTCAGCATTCAAGGGTGTGAACTTGGGGCCTGGAGGAAAGACAGCTGGCTGGGGCCGGGTGTCACTTAAGGATGTGATGAGCATTCCTTTAACTGTCGCCCTGCACCTGTGATCCTCACAGCCCCTCTGCCTCCTTTCTGAGGGTGGGAAATGAAATGCCCATTGAAGTGTGGGTTTAGTTTCATCTGCTTTGATAAGATGCCCTGACAAGAGGGGAAGAAAGGGATCCTTTTCACTAAAGGTCAAGGCCATAATCCACATAGTAGGGATGTCGAGGCAGAGTCTTGAAACAGGTCCCCTAGTACTTACAATCAAAAGAAGAGAGAAATGACTGCCCCCCTTCTTTATTCTTTCCCAGTTCAGGTTCTAGCCTAGGGGGTAGTATTGCTCACAATGGGCTGACTGAGTCTCCCTATATCAGTCATGATTAAGACAATATCCCTCAGGTCAACCTCAGTTAGATAACTCTCTTCTTGGGTGATTCTATGTTGTATCAAATTGAGGGCTAAAACTAACCAGCAAAGGGAGGCTTTAAAAGATTTATTTCTTTGCCTCTAATATAACTAATGTATAAATACAGTGCTTAGCACATTATAGGAGATACAGTCACCTGATAGATCTGTAACTTATTTATTTTATTAAAATCCATATGCTTCTATGACATGAGTGTTTGGTGCAAGCAAAAGCCCTTGCAAGTGTATGCTTAGACTGTGAATAGGTAAATCTCGATGAATGTTAAGGCATTTAATGTGTAGGCTTAGGTGTAGCTTTGTGGTATAGCACTTGCCAGGAATGTAGGAGGCTCTGGACTCAATCCCTAGTCCTGCAAATAAACAAATAGAATGTGGTCTTTGATTTCTCGTGTGGTTTGTGAGTTCCTGGAAGTATCTTCATGAGGATTTGTTGCTTCTTTGCTCTGATGTGTGAATTAGGTTTGTTTTCACTTGTGTATATATAATCACATATTGTGACTCCTTTGTAGAGCCATCTCACATGTCTGGGTATGTATGGAGAAAGGAAAATCTTAAGACCAACCTAATAATTTATAAATTGCATTAACACCCTAAGGTCTTACCATGGGCTTCAAAGCTAAGTGTTTCTGGGTCAGGAAGTCTTCATATAATTATTGAAATATAATGAAGAAGGTCAGGAAAAATAACCCAGTGATGGAGTGTTCACAAGTAGGTACAAGGGATTGTGATTGATCCCCACCACTGCAAAATGGTGGTGGTGGTGGTGCTGATGGTGATGATGGTGGTGATGGTGGTTGTGTTGATGGTGCTGATGGTGGTGATGATGGTGCTGGTGGTGATGGTGGTGGTGGTGCTGATGGTGCTGGTGGTGGTGATGATGATGATGTGAAAAGTTTGTAATGCTGCTAGTCTTAAGAGCAAAGTGATCACCCATCTGGCATAGCTTCAGATTGCCTGACCTATACCTGACCTTCAGCATCTTGCTCAATTTAACTCATCTATTATTCTCCACTATAGATTGGCAGTTCTAGAAGACAGCACTTCCTTGGCCTCCAGATTCTATAAAATCAGATCATATTTCAAAGCACCCCTCTGACCCTGAATTTGTTTATTTCTCCTAATACATTTTGTCTGTAAAGGAATTCAAATAACTACAATAAAGGCATGCATATCTATGCTTATTAAAGCAAAATGAAATATCACAAATGGGAACCGGAAATGAAGCAAATAGATTATTGCATATTTGCTGTAATTAAGCATTACATTTGGTTATTCCTCTGCCATTTGCCTGTACTGTTTATGTACAGTTCTGCCTGTTGTTGGTTTTTTCTAACTCACATGCCTGGCACGTACTACGTAACTTGGGCAGGACAGAGGTTTTAAGATGAAGATGTGAATGTGTCTGTCACCAAGGGCAATGCCTTTCCTTGGGGGACAGGCTGACACGCATGAGTCAGAAACTGATACCTACACTATGTAGATCCCAGAACTGTGTTGGGTTGCCAATGTTGTAAATACAGATCCTGGAAGGTAAAAGTTCAGGCAGTTCTGGGGGTACAAATCTCTGTATTGCCAAGATTCTAAAATGCCTTAGTGACATCTTTATTGACCATGGTCAGGAAGGAGGGGTTAGGGAGAGGTCAGAAGAAGGTCAGAAGAAGATCAACAGCTGCAAAATGAACAGAAAGTTGATCAGAAAGCTCAATATTTGGGGCAGGAGAGATGACTCAGTCATTAAAGTGATCACTGTACAAACTTGAAGACCTGAATTCAACCCCAAACATCCATGTCAAAATCAGGCCTGGCGACACTTCCTGTTATCCAGCACTGAGGAGGCAGAGACAGGAAGATCCCTGGGGAGCACTGGCTAGTTAATTTTACCTAACAGGGAACTCTAGGCTGAGTGAGAGACCCTGCTTCAAAATATAAGGTGGAGAGGTAAGGGTTAAACATCTCCAGGGTCATAAGTTGATGACTGACTGGAGTTCAATTTGAACCTTCTTCTGCTTTCCTTAGCCCTGTGACCTTGGGCAAATTGTTGTACATCTTTATACCTCGACTTTCTCATTTCTATGATGAGGACAGCAACAGGACCCACCTAACAGAGTTACTTAGACTCACCCAATAGAAGGAGGAAGACACCGGGTATTAGCTCTAGTCTGTATATGCGCGCGCGCGCACACACACACACACACACACACACACACACACACACAGATAGACACACACACATTGAACAAGATAGATATTGTTTTACTGGCTATCCTAGCCATCTCAAATCATATCCTACTGTGGCTGCCACTTTTACTACAGAAGGTGACTGGTTACAGATTCTGAAGCTAATATCCATTGGGTGTCAACTTCCTTCTAGGCTGTTCTCACATATCAGCTCACATATCCTACCTAACATTCACAGATGCAAGAGCTGAGTTCCATTTGTAGTTATTGGGACACACTCTCTCAGATCCGCTTTTAAATACTGACCTATAAGAGGGTCCTAGACAATGACCAATGAGAACACATGTTCAGAAAATGGCCCAGGAAGGGTCAGAAAATTAGCACCCCTATTTGCATAGTCCCAGGCTATATTTCATATACATGAGCCTTTTTATTTTAAGACAGAGTCATATTTTGCACACCTGATTGATCTCAATACAGAGCAGAGGATGGGGTATTTGATAAAAGGAGGGTTAATGAAGTGACTCTTCCTAAGTTACTCTAGGCCAGCAATGGAATGGATGTGAATTCTCCTTTCTGTGGCTTTCTTGCTTACTCAGCAGTCTTACTTTGTGACTGATACCCCCATGTGAGTGTCATTGATACTTCCTCTCTCTGCCCTTTTACGCCTGTATGTATGTATGTATGTATGTATGTATGTTTATATATATGTGTGTGTGTATACATATATATGTGTGTGTGTATGTATATATATATATGTAAACACACACACACACACACACACACATATATATATATATATATAGTTTTTTCAAGACAGGCTTTCTTTGTGTAGCTTTGGTGCCTGTACTGGAACTAGCTCTTGTAGACCAGGCTAACCACCTGCATCTGCCTCCCAAATGCTGGGATTATAGGTGTGTGCCACCACCGCCCAACTTTTTTTCTTAAAGCTATTTCTCTATATTTTATATATGCCTATGACAACCTTTCTCCACATCAGTCAGAAGTGAGCTTTGAAGTGATTTTCATTTATTCCTTTGCTCTGCTGATTGACCACCAACAGTTCCTGCAGGTCTCAGTTAAATGACTGAGGATGTAGCTTAGCACTTGATTGATGTACACAAAGCCCTTGGGGTCAACTTTCCACTACTGAAATTCAAATATACATCATCAGTTATTTTTCAGAGAAAAGACCAGTTGAGGTTTAGTAATCTTTAATTTGTGGAATGACAACTATCTATGATGAAAAGCAAAGATAATTACCCACACTGTTTAAAAGACTTGCTTGACTGTAATATAGATTTCAGCAGAAACTAAGAGGCATGAGGGAATTAGGAAGGAGTTCTTTGAGTTAAGTGGACTTTGGATTTTACCTTCATTCTTTTCCCTTCTCTTCTCTCCTCCCTTTCGGAAACAGTTATCAGAGGAGGCCTCCAAAGACAAGTAACTGGTGGAATTGTTCCAAGATGAAATGACTTACATGTTTTAAAATTAATTTTTATGTCGTTGTTTCGCCTGCATGTATTTTATGCACCATTTGTGTGCAGTGTCTAGAGACCAGGAGAGGGTGTTGGGCCCTCTAAGACTGGAGTTACAGAACCTTGTGAATCACCACATGGGTGCTGGGGATGGAACCTGGATCCTCTGGAAGGGTAGCCAGTAATCTTAACCACCTAATGTCTTTCTAGTCCTACAATTTGCATTTTAGTGCAACTTTGTGTCAAAAAATTGAAATCCTAAAATGAGATTTTAGCTATCAGCCAATCTTTGATGAGAAAATTGGGGAACCGTGGTTACCCTTAAGAGCAGAGGTAATACCTCCCTCCCCGTAACTTGTATTATGTTGCTCTTCTCTTTAGCAACTCTTTGACCAAGCATTCTATTCCAGATCTTCTAAAGAAAGCCCCACCCCTTTGTCCCATGTCACGAAGAAGATGGCATTCTATTAGTAACTTGTCATTATTGTGACAAAAACATACTGCCAAAGGTAATTAAGAAGGAAGACTTTATTTTGTCTCAAGTATAAGGGGACGCAGTCAGTCATGTTGAGGATGGGATGGGAGCAGGAGTATAGAGCAGCTGGTCACATTGTGTCCACAGCCAGGAAGCAGAGACCGATGAACACCGGTGCTCAGCTCACTCTCTTCTGCACCTTTTTATTCAGTATATAGGGCCCAGCCCACATTCACAGCAGGTCCTCCTACTTATCTCAGTTGAATCTCTGGAAATACCTCAATAGAATTACCTCATAGAACACCTCAATACCTCAATAGAACACACGGAGATTTGTCTCCTACATGATTATAAATCCACTCAACTTGACAGTCAAGATTAATGGCTATGTCTATACCTGTGTTCTAGTTAATTTTTTATTTTAATTGGAGTAAAAACTAGTTAGCCTACAATTTCTTATCTTAGTCATTGTAAGTGTGAATGTAGTGGCATTAAGGTCAGTTGCATTGGGTGTGACCGTCACCGTCATCCATCTAGTTAGAAAAACTCAAGTCTTTCTACTTTGTACAATATCCCATGCTGAGGCCATCCTCCACTTATGCCTTCCTACTTTCTACCTTTCTGAATTTGACTTCTTCGGGCACTTCCTGTAAGTGGGATCACACAGTATTTGGTATGTGTCAATTTATGTATGGCTTATCTCACTTAGTGTCGTGTCTTCAAGAGTTATGCACCTGGTAGTATACGCCAGAATCTCCTCCACTGTGAAGGGTGAATAGCACTCTACATATGTGTATGGTGTTTTGGTTTTGCTTATTTTTCATGGAGGAATAATTTGTCTGCTTCTGCCCTTTGGCTGTAGAAACAATGCTGCTATGAACATACACGTACAAAAAATCTCTGTGAACCCCTGTTTTCAATTTGGGGAGTGCATGCCTAGTAGTAAAATTGCAAAATTGTATGGAAATTCTATTTTAGATTTCTTTGCGGGAAGAACCACCATTTATTCTCTACAACATTTTATATTCCCCCTAACAATGCACACGTATTCCAATTTCTCTACATCCTTGTAGCATGGTGTTTTATTTTTATTTTTTCATTTTTGGCATAGCCGTCCTAACGACTGTAAGACTGTATCTCATTGTGTTTTTGGTCTGCATCTCTCCAGTGATTCGTGATGCTGTGTATCTTTACATGTTTATTGTCCACTTGCATATCTTCTTTACCTAAGTGTCTGTTCAAGTCTTGTGCCCCTTTTTAAATGAGCTTTGGGTTTTTAAAACGTGTCTATGTGTGTCTTTTTATGTATGGTATATGTGCCTATATGGCTCTTGTGAACATGTACACACCCATGTGTGTGCAAATGTGCATATATAGGTGTGTAGTGGCTGGAAGTCCGCAATGAGTGTCTTCAATCACTCTCTAACTGGAGCTCACCAGTTTGTCCTGCCGTTGATCCATAGTGCAGAGGTTTTAGATGCATACCACTGTGGTGCTTTGTTTTACATGAGAGCTGGGGGTCTGAACTCAGAGCCTCATGATTGTGCAGCAAGCGCATTACTGACCAACCAATCTCCCCAGGCTTAGGCTCCATTTGTATTGTAGAAATGATGTCCTGGCAGCCAACTGGAGGAGAAGACAACAGTCTAATATTTTAGAAGGCATGGCTTATAAAAACTAGTTATAAAATCCCACCTGACTGTAAGTGCTTTTCTTTGCCAACCTGAACTTAATCTGCCTTTGTTGATAAATGAGGACATTAGATTAATGTGCTCAAGATTTCTTCCACAGTCATAATGTCCCAATGCTTAAAAAAAATCGAGCATTGCTTTTGGCATATGAATTTTAGGGAAATCCTTTAAATCTACAAACCAGGCAGATTTCCAGATAAGAACACAGGGCTTGGTGCTTAGATTTCTCTCAGTTCTTCTAGGTGTGTGATGGAGTTTTGACAGTACTCAAACCATAATGGCAGTCACCAAGAGACTGTACCTTCTGCAGGGCCAGCATTTCACTCAGTCAGATTTTTACTTAAGTCACTTGACAGTTTCCCTTAACAGCAGAACAGCCCGCTCTGCTCAGAAAACCCATGCTCAACAGTTTACAGTCGATCACCAGCCCGTGTACGTAAATGATTCACACGTCTTGAATAACCATTACTGCAGACAGAGAGGAAGCACACCTGAGGGATTTCAAGACAAGAAGGCTGGAAAATTCCACCTAAAAAAAAAAAGTTCCTGTTTGTAGCACTTTTGTTTTAAAACAAAGCATTCTTCGTTCCTTGTAAGACTTCCACCTGTAACACAGCCTTTATCATGCAGTATTGATTGTAATAAAAACTGGTCACCCCAGTCTTTTTCATCAACCTTTCCTTTTTACAACATGGGGTATTAGAACAAGTACAAATTTTGTTATATTTAAGGGGAAATGAGTTTTGTTTTTTGTTTGTTTGGTTCGTTGGTTGGATTTTTTGTCATTCAACCTTTATTGAATTTAGTTTCGATGGCAGGATCCAAAGATATAAGTAATTAGTAGTATATGTAAAACACACGCACACACACACATACTTTTTAAACTTGGCAGACCGCATGCTGTAAAACATTGTAGAGAGGAAAGGGGAAGCAGCTATGATAAATTTGGGAGAGGAAGGAAGCAATTATGGCGACCTGTGGTTACAGTCACCTGTGAGTAGGAGAGTGAAGAAGGACTGGGCTAGTCACCAAAGAAGGCTCCACAGGGTAGGTGACCGCAGAGGCAAGGCATAGCTTCAGGGAGAAGAAGCCTCTCATCAGTGGAGGGACTGGATGGACGTGTAAGGAAGGCAGAGCAGACAAAACTGTTCAGCATGCTTCAAGGGGTGTCCCCTGGGGCCAGACTGTCCCTTAATGAGCAGGTAGCAGCAGGGACCCGCAGTGCAGAGGAGCTGCTGGGGCAGGGGTTGCACAGAGCTTCTGCCTCACTTCCTTACGATGTAATGGTAATAGCAGCTCCTGCAGCGCCTTCTCCTCCTCCTCCTGTTTCTCCTCTCCCTACTTCCTCAGCTGCTGTAGAATCTAGATGCCACATACAGTTTGGGCACATACAGACGACTCGGAATATCTCTCTCCTCCCTTACATCTGCTGGGTGAAGGCTTTTCAAGGAATGTTCTCCACCCGTCTTCAGGGCCATAGATACCCAGTAAAATTATCACTGTCTCTTAAGCCCAGAAATCTTGTCTAATCCCTGTGTCCTGGATCCACCTCGAATCTCTTTCTCCTTGGCAGGTGCCTTTATAGCAGGGTTTGTCCTCTCTCTCCAAACGGAGTCCTCAGACTGCGCAGTCATCGCCTCTCCCATTGCCCTGGGAGGCTGAATCTGGGCCATCCAGTGGCAAGGACTGGCTACTCACCTGCCACGTGACCTGACCCAGGCTTCTGGCCAAACCTCAGCACTCCTGGGTCCTTTTTTTCATCTGAGAAGGATGATGACAAATTCTTTGTTCCTTTAGAAGTTCAGTCTTGATTTTATATCCACATACATATACATATATACATCCATGCACAGACACATATACGTGTGTGTGTGTGTGTGTGTGTGTGTGTGCAGGTATTAAGGGAAACAACAGCATCATCCTAGCTTTGTTTCTCTTTCCAAAGAAAGTTATGAAAGAGTTAAGAAAGATGATGCAATGGTCTTTCCTTCCCTTGTATGGACAAGGAGAGGGAAACTAAACCTTAGAATTACAGGTCTAAGAAAGATGAAGGAAATCAACTCAGGATAATTAATGCTAGCACCAAGAAGAGAAAGGAAGGGAATCTCAATGAGAAGGGTTGATGCTTAGGATCAGATATTAAGAATAAAGGACATGTAAAATTGGACATATCAGATCTTCAAGAAACTCGCCGGTATTAAGGACACTGATGACATCTCTTTTTTTCTTTTTATATATCAGCCACAGTTTCCCCTCTTCCTTCTCCTCCTGTTCCCTCCCCCACCTCCCTTCCACTCACTCCTCTGTCTCCATTCAGAAAGGAGCAGGCTTCTCACAGGTGTCAACAAAACATGGCTTATCAAGTTGAGGCAGGACCAAGCTCCTCCCCCTTGCATCAAGGTTAGACAAGGCATCCCACCATAGGGAATAGGTTCCAAAGAGCCAGCTCATATTCAGGGACAGGTCCTGGTCCCACTGCTAGGGGTCCCACAAAAGACAAAGCGACACAACTGTCACCCACATGCAGAAGGACTAAGTTGGTCCCATGCTGACTTCGTAGCTGTTGGTCCAGAGTTTGTGAGCTCCCACAAGTTCAGGTCAGCTGTCTCTGTGGGCTTCCCTGGATGTCCATCTTAGTATGTTGTAATGAGTAACACATAATAACCACATAAATAAGCTGGGTACACACCTTTAATTCGAGCACTCAGCAGACAGGCAGGTGGATCTCTGTGAGTTCGAGGACAGCTTGGTCTACAGAGTGAGTTCCAGGACAGTGAGGGCTATTATACAAAGAAACCATCTAAAAAAAAATCAAAAACAAACAAACAAAAAACCAAACTACATAATACTCCCTGATGGATGGCAGATAACCTCATCTTTGGTTAAAATAGATTTCTCTCATACTGTCTATGGGTTCTGGAGTCTGACATTTAGAATTCTCCAGAATAGTCAATTTAACATGAATAATATGGGAAGCAATTCATTTTGCTTGAAGCTCTCTTCAGAGGACATTGTTTCTAGATTGTTTGGTAGAACATGAACACACGTAAGAAGTCAAGGCAAAGGATTGCAGCATGCGTACAAAAATCACAGAAAAGAGTATGTCAGGGCTTTCTAGGAGAATTGAGCAATCCTGCTGACCAGGAAGCTGAGAGTAACAAACTCCTGTAAGAAACACTATTTGATAGAATTTTTTAGTTTCCATGATCAACTGGGAAAAAACGAACAAACAAAAACACACTACTCAGTCCACAGTTCAGCCATTTTTAACACAACCATGTCAGAGGTGGGATGATGTTATTTACTTCACGACAAGCCCATCTCTGACTTCCAATCACAGTCACACCTATGCTTTGACTACCAAATTTTAAATTTTCTTTGGCTTTGTCTGTTTCCTCCTGTTCCTGCTGTTTTGATGTAACAACAATACCAACAAGGTAGTAACAAAAATGTTAACAGAAAAAAAGCTGAAAACCCTCACTACTCAGTATGATGACTTTAGCCAAGGTGAGTAGGTTAATATTTCTTGATCTTCATTGTTTTATTGGTCCTCTGGCAGCATTAGAAAGAGAATAATGTAGATTGAATTAATTTATTTTGCTATCCTGGCCATCTATCTAACTAGAAAAAGATCTTTATATTTGCAGGAAGTTGAATTGCTATGCAATTCTTTGCTGAACATTTTGTTATTAACTTATGACCATGGACTGGCCACAGTGAAAGTGACCAGTGCTCCTGAATGAATGAACAGGTTTATCTGCTGGATTGCTGAGGTGGCCTTTGTATATAACAACTGCCTTTTCTCCTTTCTTCTCTCCTCTTCTTCCCCTCCTCTTCCTCCCCCCCCACATGTGTGTGTGTGTGTGTGTGTGTGTGTGTGTGTGTGTTCATACAGCAGGTACATGCATATGCGTGTGCACATGGAAGCAGAGGTCACACTCAGCTGTCATTTCACAGGACACTGTTCACCTTGTTTTTTAATACAAGGCCTCTCACTGGCCTGACGTTCACCAATTCAGCTGGGCTGGCTGACCAGCAAGCCCCAGGGACCCACTTGCCTGTCTCCCTAGTGCTAGGATTACCAATGAGGGCCACCGCACTGAGTCTTCCTTTCTTCCTCCCTTCCTCCCTTCCTCCCTTCCTCCCTTCCTCCCTTCCTTCCTTCCTTCCGTCCTCCCTCCCTTCGTTCCGTCCTCCCTCCCTCCCTCTGTTTTCCTTCCTTCCTTCCTTCCTTCCTTCCTTCCTTCCTTCCTTCCTTCCTTCCTTCCTTTTGTTGTTGTTGTTGTTGTTGTATGTAAGTTGCAGTCACCTGGCAACCACTTTAGCTTCTGAGGTGTCTAGAAGAGCATGAGAGCACACAGGGTCTCTTATGGAGTAACTCTAACCAGAGTATTTTGGAATTCCCAGCAACAAAATGCTTCCTAGAGAAAAAGACACTTTTAGGGCTTAAACCCATCTTGTGAAATTGAAAGAAATACGGGAGGGAACAAGGCAAGAATGAACAAAATTTCAGATAGAAATAAAATTAGAGACTCAAGAAGGAAAGAAGCCAGCATCTTTGTGGACTGAGAAGTGGAAATAATATATCTGCAGTTGACGGCTACTGAAGAGAGATCAAGGCGAGGAATGGGAGAGGTGTTCACACAGGGAGAAGCTGGGGAGGGAGGCATCTGTGGGGTGTCTCTATTCTACGAGAGCAGGTTTTCCTGGACCTCATAGTGTGAATTTTTATCATACCTCTCTATCCAACTTCAATCACCTTAAAATTCATATTAAGCAAACAATTTCTTGATGTTGAAATCAGTATGGGCTGATAGCTTTTGAGCTGCAAAGTAAATTCAACATGTCGGAGTCTCAGTGGGAAAGGAAGAAAGGAAAATAGAAAGGAAGAAAGAGGGAAAGATGCCAAATGAACTCGAAGCCTCAGTGCAGACAAACACACCACCATCTTACCTCTCTTCACATATGTTCCATGGCAGAATTAAAAACCCAGTTCAAATAGGTTGTGTGCCCACGTGTAGACTATGTATCCCATCATAGAACTGCGCTGCATCCTCCACTGAAAACAGGGAAGTTACACCCTCAGAGAAAATGGGTTTTAAAGGATAAAGGTCCAGATACATCCCTTCCTTCCCCGTTGAAGTGAGACAAAGCCAGAAAAGTGTCTTTAAGAAACTGCGTCCTGTTGTGGTGGCTTAGGGCGGTCAGAGCAGTAGATCTTGGTGACCTCACTTAGTGCCTAGCCATTGTCGAGTGGGAACAATCTGTAGGTGACAGTCACTGAAAGGAGAATTGTGAGTGATGGGGAGGCAGACAAAATATGCGCCTCTCTAAGCCGTGTGAGTAATCTTGGTAGCCATTCAAGACTTCTCCACACTCCCTCACACATGTATTCTAATTAATCATGAGCATTTGAAGCATACCAGCTTCCAAAGATTAATTTAAAAATTTCAGAAAAGTTTGGACAACCAGAGGAATGAGAGGTTCAAGGCCAGCCTTGGTGAAAGTAAGTGGCCAGTATCTACAGTTCATCTCTGTCAACACATCCTTGATAGTTTGAAATGTATCAAAAATCTGAATTTGCAATGCTGATGAAGACAGAATAGTATTTTTTATTATTTTAAAAATAGTTTCCCATGAAAATTGTATGGAAAGTGAACAGTTGTATATAATACCTGTCTCTAAATTTTTTAATTAGTCTTTTTTTGATTCCCTCTTTTTGAGGTGTATTTATTTCTATGTGTGTGAGAGTTTTATCTGTACATATGTCTATGTACCACAGTGCTCTATGGAGGACAGAAAAAAGTGTTGGGCTCTCTTGAAACTAAAGTTCTAGACTGTTGTTAGGTGCCATATGGGTATTGGGAGTCAAACCCAGGTCCTCTGGAAGAGCAGTCTACTCTCTTAGCTGTTGAGCCACCTCTCCAGCACCCATGACCTCCCCTTTATATTGTCGGAGTGGGCTGTGGATCCTTATTCCTGCGACAACGGTTTGTGATCATTGGTTTTTCCTCTCAGTTGAGTCCTCCTCCTCTGTGATTCCTTTTTCTTTTGCCTTCTTTGTCAACTTCCAGACCATGGTATTTTATACTTTCCCCTCCAAGTCTGTACATATTCACCCATCTTGATATCTATTCACACATCCATCCATCTATCCATCCACCCATTCACCTAGCATCTGCTCACTTAGCCATCAGTCTCTTTAAAAGACCTCATGTTTTGGATTCAAGAAGGATGCTGAAGCAGATTATTTTGTTGAGCAAGCAGTTTATTAGAAGAGTTACTATGCTATTAGCAGACAGAGAGACAACAGAATGGAAAGGACACCGAGGACAGTTCAAGCTGAGGTAAGAATGAAAGTTGTTCCTTCATAGACCTCAGAGAAGCCTACAGACAGGGATCTGAGCTTCTTCATCAGGCATCAAGAAAGGGGGAGGTTTTGTGTCTTTTCCACTGGTAGTTACCACCTGTAGCCCTCTGATGCATCTGATTATGTAGGCTCACTTGGGGGAGAAATTCAGGTATTTGGGCATCTGTTAGGAAGCTATAGATTCAACAGCTTGCTCAAGGAAGAGTGTTTGCCAGTAGTGGTAGTGCAAGCGACAGAGGTAGAGGAAAGCTGCTGGAGTATCAGGGGTCTTAGCATCAGCCTGGTCTGAAGTCTAATACCATACGCCTTTTCCAAGCTAAATTCCGCCAAAGATTTAAATACATGTTTTCTTTAAAACAAACAAACAAGAAGTAAAGATGAGTGTACATGGGGAAAGACATCCTAAAATTTACTTAGTCCTCAGGAAAACTTACCAGAATCTCAGTGGGGGGTATCAAACGGAAGCTCATATGTGGCTCTAAATCTTCTAGCAGTCAAAGTACATGGTAGAAATTAGCACACGGTAGACCAGATACTCAGGGGAAAACAGTTCACCCCACATGTCATTTCTTCCTCTCTGCTAACCACCGCTTTGTCTCAATAGACTCTTTTCCCTGGATGTCATAAAGGAATTAACTTCCAATTCCATCTGTGGTGCTAGAACTATATCCTTTGTCTCCTAAATGACGGCCTTTGTGAGGATGACGGGTCAGCACCTAGAAAGAGGCTAGTAAAAGTCTGAGGTGCCTGTTTCTCTGCATGAGAGCTAGCATGCCACACCAGAGAGCCGTGAATAGACAGACAATAGCTGTCCTTCCTCCTCCAGCCAGAGAGAGAGCAATATGTTACCCAGCCAGACCTTGGCAGACATGATGAAAGTGTTGGTGTTTTGTTGGCTCAGGCTGCCCTTTAGCAAGGCCATTAGGTTCTCCCAAGGTGGGTCAGCTAGGTACAACCCTGCTCCTTGGAGAGTCACCCAGAGTTAATAGATACTGCTCAGGCATAAGGAATCCATGTGTGAGTATTTACCTGTTCTCCAACTTCAGCCTCACAATTATATTCTTGGTCATTGTCTTAGTTGATGCATTCTTTATTCAGTTTTCAGAGGGCAGCTTTCTACTTAAAGTCCATGGATTTAAAAATAAAGTGATGTTTGCTCAGATGCTTCCAGCCCCAAGTAAAATGTCTGAAAGACCCCTTAACAAGATGCCATCTTTTCCTGTCACTTCAACCTCAACCCACCCCACCATCTGCTCCACTGTTATCAAGCAAGGTCATTCCTCATCATCTGCTAAGTTGACATCACTGTTGTCAACCAAGGATATTGTTTCATTTCTTTATCTTGAAACAAATCTTCTGAAGTTTGATAAGAATTCACTAACTCAACAGTGCTGATTTTTCTTCTAATCCCAGACTTACTGATGAAGGCCAGAGGGTACAATAGGAGAAAATCTTCATAGAGAACCAGGACAGCTTGGGCATCTAATGCTAAAAGGATAGATTGTTCCTGGGTTACCCCCAAACCATGACAGAGCTTGGCTCCTGTTGGTCAGACTGCCGTGGGGCAAGGCAGAAGGTGACTCAAAGGTCAGGTCTGGGGTTTGGAGGTGAGAGGTCATTGTAGGCTTCCCTAGAGAAGGTCCTCGCACAGCTGGGTGTGTGTCTGACACTCACTCCAATCATGATGTACCAGCCTCTAGCTTTCCAGGCACTCACAAGCCTTCTGGCCTATGTTTATATGTAAATGTCCCACCACCTAGAAGCATTCAGAGGAGAGGATTGGGGAACTCTGGGAAAGATGGCAAGCCTGCTGTCTCTATTGTATTCTCTTTTGTTTTCCCTGAAAAGTACCTTGCAAATTTTCCAGCTGTTCACAGAGAGCCCACCAAGATGGTACACTAGTCTCTTCAGGAATGAAAAAGTATTAAGAGTTGAACTCAGCTGCCCATCCATCCCTATCTCCGACTTCCAGGTCACTTGCTCTGCTCCCATTTGCCCCCAGCATTTCCAGTCTGCTTGGCGAGCCACACAGAAAGGACTGCGAGGCGCTTGGGGAGCTCCCACGTTGATTGTGTGTTTGAGTTTTGTGCCCCACTAGTCAGGTAAATTGACTGTGTGCCTGCAGGCTAAAGGGTACCCAACAGCCAAGCAGAGGTCTTCAGCTGGGGCTGTGGAGGAAGGGGTGTTTGGAGCAGGAGTGAATAGGTTATTATTATGGTTGAAACAAAAGGAAGAGGTGGGGCGGCATCTTGCAGGGCCTAGTGTCTTAGGTCAGAGGACTGCAGAAATTGGCTCCATGTAGCCAGCGGTGCAGTGTCTTCCTTCTGTCTCCTGAGCAAAGATGTTGAACTGCACATTCCTTCAAGCCCAAATTTCTGAAAGCCAACTGACAAGATGGGTCAGGGTTTTCATCGCGGGCCCTAAATATCCATTAGGCGAGGTGGAGCCCGTAAACCTGGGTACAACCACAACCGTCAATGAAGCTGCTTGCGCACCATTTGGATCTGGGTCATAAAGTTGCATTTAACTGAATTTCATCATTAAGACTGTATTGAGTACTGAACCAAGGTGACTCAGGGGAGCCACGGCATAGAGGAGACCGCAAAGTGGTTGGGCAGTGGTTTAAGCAAACTGGCAAAAGTCCCCAGAAGGTTCCCTGCCCCACTGCTGTTCTCTCCTTTTCCCATCCTTCTGGGGTTACTGCTCATCTTGGTATTTTAGATGTAATGATCACAGGGAAGTGTGTGAACTCTATAACTAACCATTTCCTTTCTCCTAGCAAAAGTTTACGTTTAAGGGGATTTTGTGGTTGGGCTGTGAAACGCATGCTGCATTAATGGGATGAACGCTCCCTGCTGTTGCTCTTTCTGAAAGATCCCACCCTCCCCTCTATATGGCCAGGCATACAAACCAAGGGTGATTTGATTTTTTTTTTTTATTTTACCTTAGTGCATCAAATTCAGACTGAAGGTGGCATTCTACCTTAGAAAGATTAGATCTCACATTGGAAGATTGGTACCCAGTTTAACAGTTTTCAAAGCCAATGGGAGCCAGATATTAAGAGTATTGAGGTGTATGCTGTCTTATTTCTATGTCACATAAATATAAACATATTTGTGAATTTATGTATTCAGTAGGCACCAATGCTTAGTAGTAGATTATGCAGGCTATATGCATATTTAGCTATTACAATATCACTGTTTTATATTACTATGATCAAAGTACCTGGTAGTACCTACTAAAACCAGGAAAGAATTATTTTCACTCAGGGTTATATAGAGTTCAGTCTATGATTGACAGGCTGCTTGTACTTGAGCAGGACACCACGGTTGCAGAAATGTGTGGAGAGAACAGCTGTTCACATCACAGCAGACAAGAAGCAGAATTGTAGCTACAGGAAGCATCTGGGGCAAAGGACCAAGCCACAGTGATCAGCATTCTCCTGCTAAACTCCACCCCTAAAGCCTGCCGGACCTCCCAGATTGTGCCACCAACAGTGTACCAAGAGTTCAAAGCAGGAGCCTTTGGGAATCATTTCAGAGTCAAATAAGCAACTACAAAACTCTGAAGAAGAAACAATAATAACCCTAGTGATGCAGGCCTGGAATCTCAGCTGCTACCGAGGCCGAGGCAGGAGGATCACAAGTATAAAGCCTACCTGGGCTGAAGAGTGAGTTCAAGGTCATCCTGGGCAACTTGGTGAAACCCTGTCTCAAGATCAAGACTGCAAAGAGAGCTGGAGATAGAGCCCAGTGGTAGAGTGTTTGCTTAGCATGCACAAAGCCCTGGGTGCAAGCCTCGGTTCAAAGTTCAAACCATAGTGAAGAATAGGATTGGATATGGTAGGGTATAGTAGGGTAGGATAGGATAGGGTAAGGTAGGGTAGAATAAGGTAGAATCAGAGTATGATTATCTATGGCAATAACAAGAATGGGAGGTTTCTCAGGGTAGGCAATAGAGAAGAAGTATCGGTCACAACAAAGCAAGTATGTTCCCTCTACCTGTGTGCATGGCTAGGGTCTGGGGAGGGGAAGAAGCGGTCTGTAGAGATGGAAAGCCTGGAACCAGGTGACTAGATAGCCGGAATCCAGCGGTAAGACCACAGCGTGAGAGAGTCAGGATCGCCTGTGAGCAAAGGCAGCCTGTGGGCCATAGCAAGAGAACAAGGCGTAGGCTCTCCCATGGAAGGAGCTGAAAGAGTGTTTCCACAGCTTCAGCCATGAGAAGCCAGCTGCCAGGTGCCCACAAGATGGAAAATTTGGCAGCATGTAGGCAATGAGGTTTGCCAGCTTCAGATATCAAAGACTGGCTTCTTTCTGTTGAGTGTTAATGGAAGCTATTAATATCCAGAGGCCATAGTTCCTCTTTGAAACGTTGGATACCTCCCAGAATCACTGAAAGGAGAAGAGAACAGAAATGTGTTCACCCAGCTAAAGGACACAGAGCCAATGACCCCAATAGCACCCTCGAGAGTCCGCTGGCATAGACCAGGGTGACTCTTACTCCCAGTAGAGAGCCATCTATCTAATGCTTGTTTCCAGGGGCCACCTCCTGCCCAGCATATAGGCCACCAAGGAATTTTCTTTCCTAGTGGAGCATTGCATAAAGTCAAATATCTGCCCTGGGAGTTAATTTTCCTCTGCTATTGTCCCAATTTCAAAATGATCAAGCATAAGCTGTGCTCTACAGTTTCTGAAACAATAATACTGCTCTTGATATAAATTATTAGTCATTTTAAAGCAGTAAGCATCTCCTGAGACTCTCAGAGGGCTGCTTGGTTCTATTTTGTTTTACTGATTTAAATCAAGCTATTAGAGGAAAAACAATGCCTGCTTGCTTTGGTTCATGTTGTTAACTAGATTCATGGTAATGAAGCAATTTTCTACAGTTCACATTGGTAGAAAAAGAAAGAAAAGAACACAGGCCCTGGGGCTGACCCAATGGGTTGAGTTCTTGTTACACAAGTCCTGGATTCGGGGAAGCCGAGAGAGGGAGAAGAAACATGGCCTTGGTGGGAAGACACCCCCACTGTGGCTGGATACAGCTGTCAGGAGGCTTTTTCTCAAACAGAAAACAGAACGCAATACACAGCGTTAGGCCTCTCCAGGACCAGTTGACTGTCTCTCCAGGCATCCCACAGCTTTTCAAGGTCTTGATCTCATCTGATCTCATGACCCAGTGATGAGGAATGAGGTGTACGCAAAGCAAAGTGAAGTTACAGGAGGACAGTAGACAGTGTCATCTGTGACAGCAATGGTGGTGACAGTGATGGTGATATGACCAGAATGGGAGTGATTATTATGCATGCAGTGCTTTGTATCCCACACATCAGAAGCATGCATTTTTCTCTTTGTACAAGTAGCAGACATATCTGCAGTAGTTAGTGTATAGGCTACAGTGTTCAAAGACCAAAAACCTTCTATTGTATATTTGCTAGACAACAATGTGCTATGCAAAGCCTTGTGCAAGCAAGCAAATTTATTTTACTGTCACAAGACAAACACTGAAATTTGCATTAGATTTGAGAACTCTGGACTCTTGGGATATGATGCCAAATGAGACTTGCTCTCAGGAACATCATCTTAAAATGGAAAGAAGAAACCAAGCCTACCTATAGCCATGCATAACGAAATAGCAAAGTGTAAGACATGATAGGAAAAATTGTCCAAAGTACAATAGTTGGAGGTAATTGAAGAAGGCTTTTAAAAGATTTTTTAATTTGTGGAGTTGGAGAGATGGCTCAGAGGTTAAGAGCACTGACTGCTCTTCCAGAGGTCCTGAGTTCAATTCCCAGCAACCACATGGTGGCTCGCAGCCATCTGTAATGAGATCTGGTGCCCTCTTCTGGCCAGCAAGCATACAGACAGACAGAACACTGTATACATAATAAATAAATCTTTTTTTAAAAAGATTTTTAAATTTGTTTATTTATACGTGTGTGTGCCTGGATGAGTTTATGTGCATCAAATGCGTGCAGGTACCCATGGAGACCAGAAAGAGGGTGTTGGAGCCCCTAGAACTGAAGCTACACATGGTTATGAGTAACCTAAGTAGGTGCTAAGAACTGAGCCCTGGTCTTCTACAAAAGCAATAAATGCTCTTGACTTCTGGGTCTTCAAGCCCCAAAGAAGACATTTTAGAGAAGAGTTTGAATTGGTATTGGAGGTTGTTTTTGATTTCAATCAGAGGAGCACAGTGTTATCCTTAAGAGGAAAATGTCTTGGATAGAAATATGAAGAGAAAACTTGGACCATTGAAATAACAATGATCATTGCTATCAGATTGTTGCAAGGGTAGGAGAAGAGGGTTTTAAGTAAAAAGGCTAAAAGGTAATGGATCCAAGAGTGAAGGACCATGGAGGAAGAGACAGTCACTCTCTCATGCTGGTTTCCAGATGGGAAAATAGAGGCACATGGAAGCTAAGACCCACAACCAAGAAATAAGTCTGAGTACTTGGCTCCAGGATTCTCCTCAGCCTTTGTCAGGAGGGCACTGCTGGTGCAGAGGCACGGTGCACCAGGAGAGCTATGAGTGTAACAGAAAACAAAAGCACAAACTTAAAACACTGTATTTTTGCCAGCGTTCTTTGTTTGCTTGCTTCCTTCCTTGCTCACTTGCACAGTTTTGAAGCAAAGTTTGGGTGTAACAAGCCCCAACTGTAAGACTGTCTACAGACTTAACGTATGAATGTCTGAGAGAATGACAAAAGACGTGTGTGACATGGCAGGACTTGAAATGTGGAGGTCTGTCGAGAGTCAGGACTGGGTAACTTCACAGCCCAACAGTAATCCCAAAAGCAAAGTTCCCTCCATCACCCCAGTCTGAGGCTCCCCCAGTGCAGCTTCCACCTGCAGCTGCACAGTCTCCCAAGCTCCTTGACCTGGTCACCTTCCCCATTCAGCTCTCATGGTGCTTCTCAAGAGCAACCTTCCCTGTCCACCTCCACCCACCAAGTCAAGTTCACCCTGAGGCTCTTCAGTACTGGAGGCTGGCCGTTGACGATGTGACACAGGCTCAGCTTCTATGGTCAGTGCCATACCCTGGGAGGGACTGAATCCTGTATATTGTGCTCACTATGGGAGCCCAGAAGCTCAAAACTGTATCCAAAAAAAGTTCTATGAGAGACCCAGGAGCCCCCCAAACCACAATAAATTTGCAATATGATAGATTTATGCTGGTGTCTTACTCTCTAGAGCCTTTCTTCAAGGTAATAGATGTGGCTTTCTTTCCCATCCCCTTTTTGTCCTTCCTGTAATATACACATTTTTACTGGTTACCATAGTCCCCAATTCCAGGAGATTGTGAACTTTGAAGCAATTTTCTGGCAACAGCTGTTGGTCCAAGAATGGTTCAAGCATGATCTAACATGGTTCAATTATACTGAAGAGGGACATATTCTATGCATTAAAGAGGATTTTCTGGGGCAGGTAAGGCAAATAAGACTAGTGGAGGTCCATGTGTAGGGAAGACATGGGTGGACAGATGGTCAAAGTGGGGAGACTCCCAAGAAAGTAGGAAAAGGCCAACAGGCCTTGGTGATGGTGGGCATTATATGCAGAAGGCAGAAGGCAATTGTCTCTAGGTGAAGGTTTTCTATCCCAACCACAGGAACATCCACCCGTCTACACGTTTATGTAAAGGTTCTACATAAATCTATACATTATGGAGGCTCCTTTGGTTGGGTTAGGAAACACTGGAAGATACGAGACATTCTGATCAAATCTTGCATGGACTGTTCCACACTCCCTATTCTATAAATTAAAGTGAGTGAGGGCTCACTCTGCCTCTTGCTCGCCTCGGTGGCACTGTGTCGAACACTGCCTGTTTGTCCTGCTTATCACAGTCCTGCTCACGGCAGACTTATTTATTACTCTCCCCCCTTCCTCTCCCCAGTCTGCAAGCTCTGAGATAGCTGGAGCTGTGCTGTGCCATTGCAGGTGTGTGTGTGTGTGTGTGTGTGTGTGTGTGTATGCCCTGTGGTAAATTGTTGTTTTGCCGCAGCACGTAATGGATAAATATTTGCTTGATTTGTTGGGGCTGTAGCATTGTGAAGGTCAGATAGCCACATTTGGCAGAAAAGATGCATTTGAACCTTGAAGCAGGCAAAATGTTCACTCATCAACTCTCTTTATTCTGATGATGCCTTTGTTTAGTGATTGCATGCTTAAAGAGTTCATCCCATAAGCTTACTACATTATTGTGTTTGAGTGTGTGTGTGTGTGTGTGTGTTGGTACTCAGGAAGCAAGGACTTTTATATCCTGAGCCATCTTGCTACCCCCCTCCCCCCAGTGAGATTCTGGGGATAAGAAATTGGGCCTGTGCAAGCCTCAGACATGTACTTGAACTTTCTAAAGGACTCCTTACCTTTTGTCCTTGGGTGAATACACTGTTCCTTCTTCCTTGTTAAGAGGTAAACAATTATTCTGGAAAATCTAAAATAGCATTTCCAAAACAGTGGAGAAACAGTGGGTGGGCGCTACTCGTAATTGTTTAATATTGTTATCACATTTGCTTACATGAAAAGAGAGACAACTAGTCATCAATCAGAAAGGGACTACTCATAGATGGAAGGCATGGTGCATGCTTTGCAATGTCATGACAACCATCGCCCAGTCCCGGGCTTGATTACTTCCATTGCATTCCTGGTTATAGCTGAGCTGCTTCATTAACTGCACTTCCTTCAACCTCATTTGTAAAGGGGAAGCTGGGAAACGGCCCTACAGATGGCTTCATGTTCCTTGCTCTACAAGATGCACAGGAGCAGAAGAAGCTCTGCATCTCCTCTCCCTGTCCTCTGCCAAATGCAGTGATAGGATTCAGAGTCTCCTGGATCTCACTGTGCCCCACAAAGAGAATTACACACAACTGAAACAAGGAATCCAGGAAGAAGCGGGTACTCCTCCTGTTAGAGAGAGTGCTGTTGGGAGATCAGGCCCTCTGCATTCACATCCTGGTTCCATTACCTACTATTTATTAAGCCTTAGTTTGCTCTTTTCCAAAGTGGCGATACATAGCGGCTTTGCAGAGCAATTGCAGCTCAGGCAGTGTTCGTGGGACCTGGCACTAAGAAAAGATATACAATAACCAGTACTGAAATTATTGTGTCTAAAATCACAAAAGAGGGTCAGCAGGTAAAGGTACTTGCCAACAAATCTAATACGCTGAGCTTTATACCTAGGGTACTCATTTTGGAAGGATGCAAAGACCATTAGAACCAATCTAAAAGGTTCTCATTGTCACATGGGGTTTCTAGTATAGGTACCACTGAAGAAGAGTTCTGTGTAGAGTGGCCTATAAAAGGGCAATCTTCCCAGGTCTTATCAAGAAACAAATTAGGAAGAGCCCAAGGGAGTGTCTCCAGTGCTCTACCAGGAACCCACCCCTACTGATGAAGTTTCCGGGGTCAAGAGAGGTCCAAGAGTCTCCAGGTTCGGGGATTGGCTTTTCTTTCCTTCATGAAGCCATCCTTCCCAGGTGGTAAGAGAGATGGAACTGGATGACAGTGCTCAATCAGAAATCCACAGATGCTGACAGCAGAGAAAACCTCGTGGTGGAGCCAAATTTATGGGACAAGTCTGGGCTTGCAGGGGTGTCCTAGAAACACAGCCAGCTTGAGCCTCTCTCCCATGAAGACTCAAAATGCCATGTCAGGGTATTCCTGCTGTCTTCCTGTCATGGTGACTTCTGAAGGTCATGCAACCTTGGCATTGTTTCATAATGGCAAAAACCATAAAGAAATCTGCCTGGAGACAGGTTTGCTGTTACTCTTTTTTTTCAGTTGCTACCTTTGCAGTTGTGTGGTGTATGGTGCTCTCTGTGGATTTCCTTGTTTCATATCTGGAGCTAGGACCTTGACTTACATGCAGCCGATAGAGACAGTGGAGTTAAAAGACACTAAGTGACTGAGGCAGAGGCAAAGTTGTGTCTTGGGTTCAGTGCTGGTCTCTCTCCTAATGAGAGCCACACTCACACGCTGCTATAGTACAGTGTTTATGGATAATGCAACAGAACTATTCTATGGCAGCAGTGATCGTATATACATTAACTTCATCCTTGCAGCCATCCTCTAAGGGGACAGTGCATCCATCTCCATTTAACTGATAAAGAAACTGAGGACCTGGTGGGTTCAGTGGCTTTTTAAAGATGATACAGTTTAAGTGACAAGCTAGGCTTGGATATCTCCCAAGTGCACACCCTGGTTCTCAGCACGTGGCCTCTGCATGGAAGCATTATTTGAGACCTGTTAGACGTGGGTTCTTGGGACCCAACTAGAACAATAAAACTGAGCCTGTGTTTGAATGAGATCCACAGGTACCAGTTACACATGTAGTGCACAGATAGACATGTAGAAAGAACATCCATACCATCAATTTTTAATTTAAAGGAACCCCAGGGGATCTGTTGAGGCTGAGACCCACTAATCTAGATTCTTTCAGAGCACAATGATAGCAAACAAACTGTCCTTTTGTCCCAGATGGACTGAGAAGGAGAAGCGCCCAATGCAGGCACTGTGCCTACCTTTAGAGAGGAACTGTAGTCCGGAAGCATATGGCTCAGCTAGAAGAGCTGTGTACCAGCTAAACCAATGGCAGTTACTGTAATAGACAAACCCTCTATCAGTTCCCTAAATTGACTTTTCCCTCATTCATATAAAATCAATCTGCAAGGAAAAACTCCGTTCCCCATCAAACTAGATATGGTCTCCAGGACTACCTTCTTGCTCCATAGCCACCACTAACCAAAAGGGAAGGTGGGAAATATGTGCTCAGGGAGGGTCCTGTAGAGCTAGCAGTCACTGCTACAGTTGGTGGGGAATGATTAGCGCTTGATTGTTCATTTATCCATTCAATGAATTAATAATTTAGTGAATAATGAATAAGATCCACTTCACCAGCCATGCATTCGTGTATTCATTCAACAAATATTTATTAATGGTTGATAGAGGGAGGATCTTAGACTTAGAAAAAGTGCTCATCTGGAGGGATGTACAGAGAGGATGTACAGAGAGGATGTACAGAGAGGATGTACAGAGAGGATGTACAGAGATGTACAGAGATGTACAGAGAGGATGTACAGAGAGGATGTACAGAGAGGTACAGAGATGTACAGAGAGGATGTACAGAGAGGATGTACAGAGAGGATGCACAGAGAGGATGCCAATATGCGTGAGCACTCTGCAAATAGAGAGGGAGAAAGGGAGAGAGGGGGTATGGATATAAATACATGACTGTATCGTCAGGGAGGGAGAGGGCTCACGGAAGGCTTCCTGGAAGAGATGATAATGAATCAAGCTTCAACATAGGAAAGGAACAATCTACTTCAAAAGAGAGTGGATGTGAAGATTCCAAACTTAAGATGATGCAGAATGTAGAAATCATGGAAGAACTCGGGTCAAGTAGCAGAAGTGTTGATAGGCTAGATGGTGGAGAGACAGAAGGATGGGGACATAAAAGAATACAATTCAAACCCCGCTGATTTGCCTGTCTCCTGGGAGGGGAGCGGAATGGAGCCAGGATCTGCTCATCCTGGGGAAAAGATGCAAATGGTTGTGTTCCTGTCACTTTCTTGGTCAGAAAAAAAAAATGACACCGTGCTTCCTTCCTTAAATGCTCTTTGTAATCTGTGGGAAAGGAGGCGCATGCTGCTTTAAATTCACTCATATTTTACCATCCTGGAGCAGCTGTCACCTGCCGTGCCCTGGGGAACTCATTACTTACGAAGGGACATGTAGATTCCACACATTCCCTCGGTCATGCTTGGCCCCGGGCATCCCGAAAAGCAGAGCCTGTGTCTTCACAAAACTGTCACACAATGCCCCCTCCTCTGAGTATGTCCTTTGTAGGGTCTGTGGGACAGGATACAAAAATCTGTCCTTCGTAATTATGGAGTGATTAATTATTTAATTAGAGCGGATAACAGCTCAGGCAGTGTCACCTCCTCTCATTTGTTGGGCTCTGGGCCCCCATTCATCACCAGACGCTCTGAACTTGAAAGGGATGGGCAGATGCAAAGCGTGCATCGTGGCGATCTCACCAGTACCCATGATCTGCTTCAAAAACACCACCAATACATCACAGCCAGCATCGCCATCAGCAGCCTGGGCTTTTATCCCCCTGTGAGCATCTTAGGGAGGAGATTCTGTGTGTGTACATCAAGGAAACGTGCTTCAGCCACTGAAAGAATTCTGTTTTCCTAATAAGTGGTGGCTCTGATGGCTGCCCATAGGGACAGTTTCTTCTATGAGCTTTGTTGGAAAGGATGATGCTCCCTTGTGGCTCTGTCTTCCTCTGTTCATGATGCTCCTGGCAGATACGTTTTCTGCAGTTTTGTTCTCTGACATTTGCAGCCTGGGTATCAGCAGGACATGAGTCACACACGGGTGTCTGGTTCCCTCTGAGGTTGGGAGCTCACCTGGCCCGACCTGACTGTTGACTGGTAGGTTCTAGATCCCTTCACCCTGCCATACACACTCAGTTTGGGATGTTTGTCTTCCAACAGAGAACTTCTTCTTGTGAAGCATCTTCGTACCTCACTGCAGAGACATACCTGGCTCGTTATAAGGAAACAAATTGTGTTGCAAGGGAAATGACTCAGGAGACACTGAATATTCAAGAGAGCTAACGTTTATTGGGATTCAGGATTACATGGCCAGAGAATATGTGATTCCAAATCCTACCACTGAGCAGGGCCCATGAGGGTACCAACACTTCTACAGCCAGCCAAGATGCTGAGGCTCATGTCACTGTGCTAACCTTGACCACACCTGTCACCTTCACCATTATGACCCTTCTACTATTCAGAGCCATGTGATACCCAGTGTCTTACTTGAGCCAGCAAGCACTGCTATAACCACTCTACCCATTGGCCAGATTCCCAGTCCTGTTGTTCTTTGATATAGGATTTTAGGATTGAACTAACTCTCAAACTAATGGCCTTTTTTGCCTCTGCCTCATGAGTGCTGAGATCATGCCTGACTCCACAGGGCTTCATCTTGGACTCCAAACCTGATACCCATACCAAGAAGGAGGAATGTAGAAAAAGCAAGGGAGAACCTAGTAACGCCAGCCTCTGTGATGGGGGCAATTGATCCACCAGGACTCATACAGCAGGAAGCTCTCAGTTAGAAGGGAGGTCACTGCTGTGTGACTTCTGTGACTTCCCTCTGTGGAATACAGTGGTTTAAATAGATCAGCGTTGAGGAGACAGCACTTCTGTCCCTGACAATGGGCAATCTATTCTTCCAACTGCTGCCTTAGCTTCTAAACACAACTTCCCTAGCACTAGCTTCTGGCGGGAACTAGAGGCTCTGACTCTGAGAACTCAAGGAAAATGACCTTGGGAGTTGTTTCCATTTTGGTCACTATTGAAGCCTTTCTGTTGTTTCTGTTGTAATCTTGTTATTTTACCTTTCATTTTGCTGCCAAGAATGGCCCTATTCTTCCTAAAATTGCCAAGAGCACTATTCTGAACCCTCGCCCCATAAACTGGAGCTAAGGTCAAAATCCCTGCAATGCCCCTTAAAAACTAAGATTCCAAGATCTTAGAGCCAGAGCGTCTAGACTGGTATGTATTTGATTTAAAACAAACAAACTAGAAGTTTGGAGTATAAGTTATTTGGCAATTTCAGTCTCTCCAAATATTGCCGTTTGACAGGTACTATACAGTGGAGAGTTGGCTACTTAGGACATTTATTCCTCACTTTAGGCCCCAGGTAGAATCTTACTTCCAGAGTCAAAGAAAGACATTCTAGATATACCTGGCTTCCAGCTTATCCTGAGTGTTCTCCCACAAGAACAAGGGTGCACTCTGAGGCCAAACCCAGCTGTTGTGGGGTGCCCACATCATTCATGTTGAGTACAAGCTGGCTTTTCCATCCCCACTTCCATTTTCTCCTACTACCTGCTCATCATTTGATGTAGGTGGGTCTTCTTTCTATGTGTTACTTTCTTTGGTTAATTAATAAAGAAACAGCTTGGCCTGATAGGTCAGAACATAGGTAGGCAGGGAAGACTGAACAGAATGCTGGGAAGAAGGGAAGTGAGGCAGTCGCCATGATTCTTTTACCCGAAACAGATGTAGGCTAGAATCTTTCCCCGTAAGCCACCACCTCGTGATGCTACACACATTAATAGAAATGGGTTAATCAAGATGTGAGAATTAGCCAATAAGAGGCTAGAACTAATGGGCTAAGCAGTGTTTAAAAGAATACAGTTTCCATGTAATTATTTTGTGTAAAGCTAGCCATGCAAAAGCCGGGTGGCGGGAAGTGGCTCGCAGCTCCTTCTACAATCACTAAGGTAACCAAGCTCTCTCACTTCTCTAACTTCTGTCTTTCTATGGAAATGGGGCCATCTAGATGGGGCCTTCTTCCTTTGGCTCTACCAGGTAATATGAAGGAAGTAGTTGCCTGATACTCCTGAGCTCAAGGAAGGAAGTAGGCTGCTAAGTTAGAGTCATAGAGACAGCAATGGATAAGAAAAACTCTTGTGAACTTCCAGAAAATAAGACTCCTGTTTGCTCGGGAATAAAGGGCGGATACTGGCTCTAAGGATGAGAAAGCCAGGAGAAGGTTACTCTAGGATTTTATGGAATATTTTTCTCCACAGCTCGGGCTACCTCCTCACTAGCAGCTTAAGGGTCTTTCACTCGTTGCCTGATTTGTTCAGCAGCTACTACTTGAGTGCCCACTCCCTACTGGACTCTGTTCAGGTTCATCTTATGATAGACCCTCACCTTTACCTGAGTCCTGAGAAAGGAATCTGTGGGAATCTGTGTCCTTCAAAACTGTGCAAGAGTTTTCCCAGAAAAACACGTGCATGGATGAGTGCCGAGTAACTGGGAGATGTGGGCGAGTGCTCAGGAGGCTGTGCCGTTGCGCCTCAGGTAAGGTGGTGGGGAGGTTGAAGGAGGAGTCTGAGAGTACCATGAAGTCACAAGCGTGCACCAGATATTAAGGAGTACACGGGTATAACTCAGCCAACAGGATTAAGCCAGCATCTTTCAGAATGAGACCACCTTTTGTGTCTCTGTTGTCCTCTGTCACCGTGGGGAATAGTCTACAAAGGAAAGGCCTCAGAGCAAGCACAGGGTGGGTTTCAACCAATAACATCTGTCCCTCAACTGATAGTGTTCTGTGTCACAGGAGTTCTGTCCTAGGGCATTCCCTCTTAGTCACAGACCCATGCTTTCATCCCAAGTCAGACCAAGAAAGGGAATTCCAGGAGATTTCCCACAAAGCCAACACCAACATAAGACGATATTACATGCATCTCCCAGGAGCCCTATAGATTGCTTGGTCCCTGACCGTTTCCACTCTTACAAAGGCATGGAAGGATTGATGGTGGAGGATGGTAAATTATGCCAGGTGCTGGTGCACATCTGCTCTCTTATTTATAGAGAGCCAGTAAGCTGGGCATGTATTTTTATAAGGTGACACGTGTTTACTGTCTGGCTTCAACACAGCTATAAATCGAGTACCTACGTAATCAAGAAGCTGAGTTCCACGGCCCACTGCACCTCTTCTTTCCCACGTCAAGGGTCAAAGGCCTTCCTTTAGCCCTTTCATTATCTTGGATGCCAGAACGCCTTGATGTATGCAGTCATCTCAGTGCATGCCAGTACAAGCAAGCACTGGGCTTGTCCTCACTGTCTGCTTGCAGGCCTGGTAGGCAACACAGGGGTTCTAACACTGGATTAGGTCTGCTCATCCCGCCCATCTAACAGGTCCAATTTGATCTTAACAAAAGGATGGACTTGCAAACAACCCCCTTGCCCTGCAAGGTAAGCACTTTTCAATTAAATCCGAGGTGCACAATCAGCGATGGTCTCAGTTCTCAGGTGTCTCTAGCATGCTGCACACATTTTCAGGGTGAAACATGTCTCTTTTTCCTGTCAGCTCTGGTTCTTAATAGAACAGTGCAATGAGGCAGGACATGAAATTTTTATAACCAACTCTTTCATTTACATACACAAAAGCCAAGCTAACTGGAGGAGAAAAACAACTAAGGCACAGGAGATCTGAAGTGGTTCTGAATATCACTGCTGTTTGTCTGGTGCTTTGAAATTGAGATGTGTGGGTAGCGTGTGCAAACTGTTTCTTCAACCATTCAGTCAAAGCAATCTATTGAGCACCCATTATAGGCAAGGTTTTTCTTAGAGAATGTCGTACATTGAGAGATGCTGAAGGCAAAGTACGGGGTAGAGAGGAGATACTTGGCATGTTGCACTGATGTCAACACAGAGTGGTAGGAGAGAAAGATCATAGACATAGTCTGTGGTGAGATTGGAAAACTAGTCATAGTTGGATAGAATCAAGTGGTCTGCCATTAGTATAAAATACATGCCTGATTTCAAAGACAGGGCTGCTCTTGACTTTGAACTTCTGGAGATTAGGATCTCATTGTATTCTTGGAACCTAGGGCAATTTTTAGAATGTAGTCAGTGGTCTAAGATGTTTGCTGGATGGGTGGGTGGATTATCTATACATTATAACTATATAGGTAGGCAATTACTTATTTTCATACTCTGTACCCACTCTTTTGAGCTCACACATTACCCCCATAATACCTAAGAGCCAGAAGCTGTTCTTCAGTATTTAGCTTGCAGGTGGCTGTCATAGATCTGATCCCAACAACAACATGTGCTAATCCCTGTGGCCTATCTTGGGATTTTACAAGATGTAACACCCAACAGTGTATCTATGGGACTCTTAAACCCTCTGTGTTGGTTAGTTTTATGTCAACTTGATACAAGCTAGAGTCATTTGGAATTAGGGACTCTCATTCAAGAAATGCCTTCATGAAATTAAACTATAAGCAAGTCTGTTGGACATTTTCTTTATTGCTAATTGGTGTGGAAGTGCCCAGCCCACCTTGGATTGTGTCACCTCTGGGCATGTGGTCCTAAATTGTATAACAAATCAAGCTTAGGCTGGTTCTCTGGAAGGGGATTATTTTCCAAGAAAGCAGGCTGTGCAAGCAGCGAGGAGCAAGCCAGTAAGCAACATTCCTCCATAGCTTCTACTCCAGTTTCTGTCTCCAAATTCCTGCCTTTAGTTCCTGCTATGAATTTCTTTGATGATGGACTATGACCTGGAAGACTAAGAGGAATAAACCCTTTCCTTTCCAAGATGCTTTTGGTTATGATGTTTTTCACAGCAAAAGAAAGCAAACTAAGGCACTCTAAAAGGGGAATAGCTCTGGATACTCACATTTCGTCCATGCTTTTTGATATTTATAAGTGTCTCCAAAATAAAGAAATATACAGGTAATTAAATTGACCCTTTAAAGGTATGTGTCTGTTCTTACTTTTGCCTTACTTGTATGAATGACTATATGCCCACCATTTTGGTATGAAATCATCTCTCATTACCACATTGTCCAGTTATTGTCTTCTTTTGTCCTTTGGCATTTACTTCTCCTAAATTCCAGCTAAGAAAAAAAATAAGAACTGAGTAAACTAAAAACATAGTTATATTCTAATAATTATTTAAAAGTAAGAATAAATCCATTCCAAGTGAGGACTTGGTGGGCAATCCTATCCGTTGTAACCATTGCCTTTAGACCGAGGTTTTCCATTGTTGGCCTCTCCCAGTGTTCATATTTTCCTAGTTCCAGACTCTTTCTGAGGTAGGTAGACATGAGTTCCAAATATAGGACAATGCAGTATTTGTTATGTTAGAACTATCTAAGGTGAGGTTCAGATAGCATTTAACCAAGGCGTTCAAAATAGACCTCAAATGGCTGTCTCTGGGAGAATATATACATAGACAACTAAGTCAGTGTCTATGTGTATACATATAGTGTCTATGTATATATACATGTGTGTATATGCACACACATATATAGTATATATGCATGGTACACACACACATATATATACATACTATAAATATATAGCACACATACATACATGGCAGTGGCTCCATATCCCACCAAAGAGCTCTAGGGAGTGAAGTCAGTCTCCAGCCCAGATCCTATTTACCCAAGTGAAGCAACCTTGAGTGGTGGAGGACCAAAGTGCAATCAAAAGTTGTTGTCAAAGCCCTCCTCACATCTCAGAAATAGGATGGGTCTAATGTACAGGCCAGAGATCCTCCACAGAGAAGAGAGCCTGTAGGAAATGATAAACAGGAACTGGCATGTTGTGCACATCTGTGTATGGGAAACTTGTCCAAGCCACTTCCTTAAATCTTTCCTGGTATATCAAATAAATAACACTGAATGTTTTTGTACTTTTAACTTTTTTTCCCCTATGGAGCTGAGGACAACCCTTGCTCTTTCTACACAAGCACTCCATCACTGGACTGAATTCCAGTCTTAGGGAGAAGCAGAACTTGCAAAGGAAGGTATACTCAAGGATGGATTTGCTTGAACCTTTCAAGATACCACTGAGATTATGACCTTGGCCACCTAAGGGAGCCCCACATCCTGGTGACAGAATAAGTAGAGTACAATGGAATTGGCCTTAGCCCATCTGGAGCCTGAGAGAGGCCATTCCCAAATCATCTGGAGGAGAGATGAGCAATAAGAATGCTTTATTCAATAATAGGAGAAGGAGGAGGAAGAGGGGGAGAAAAAGGAGGAGGAGAAAGATGAGGATGGAGAGAACAATATCATACATATATTTCAAATTAGAATTTTTTTACTCTTTCTTTAGGGTAATTTAAAGAAACAAGCACCAAATCATTTAAATGAGGATATATATAATATATATTAAAATATTAATAGTGGTGAAATGAAAAGTGATACCCTACCCAGAATTATTTGAGCTGGTCTTTATCTAAAGTATATTCTCTAGTTTGTTTTCTGTTGCTATGCTAAACACCATGACAGAAAGCAACTTAGGGAGGAGAGGGTTCATTTCACCTTGCATGTTAACGCCCATCATCAAGAGAGTTCAAGGCAGGAATGTGAGGAAGGAACCGAGGAGGAATGTTGCACACTGGCTTGTTCTCTAGCTCCCTCAGCTACCCTTCTTATATGGCCCAGGACCACTAGACTCAAGGATGGCATTGCCCACAGTGGGCTGTGTCCTTGTCCCTCATGGGCATGGGCACGGTCTAGCCTAATCCAGACAGTGCTTCAAATGCAGTTTCCTCTTCTCAGATGACTCTAGGTTTGATGACAGTTGAAGCTAATAATGACAGTATGCCACAGATACATCTGCCATTAAAAGGGACTGGAGAATCCAGACATGGAGCATTGAACTGTAATCCCAGCACAGGGAAAGTGGGAAGGAGGATGGCATGTTTAAGGCCCATCTGAGATTTATCACAATGCCCTGCCTCAGAAAGGGCAGTGGAATAAATTTCAAATACACACTAGATTTGCTAGCGGCTCCCTGACGGAGCATGGTCACTGGGGGCCACCTACTCTGTGAGTATTTCACAGTTAGCACATTCTTAGCCAGAATTAGTTTTATAGTCTCTGTCTGTCTCCATAATTATAACAGTTATACTCAGGGAACAAAGAAGAAGATGGAAGCATCAACAAGCCTTATTTTGAATTAGGAAAAAAACCGAGTTCGGAGATTTGCTTCCAATAAGCCAAGGCTAACATGAATGAAGATGGTGCGGCCTCAGTGGGTCTATTCTCTCTCAAAAGCTCTCTCCTTCCTTTGAAATTATCTTAAAGCGTGGATGTGGCCACACTGAACACCACATCCTCCACTCCCCCATCTCTGTGCTGACCAATTGCACACACCTGCCAGATTCACTCTCCTAAAATGCCACATTAATCACATTTTCTCCAGCTCGCTGATCCTCACAGCTCCTAATTACTTAGCAGATTTCATTCCAGCAGACTTGACTGCCCCAGGCTCTCCCTGCTGTGCTTTCACAGCTGACCTTCCTGTGGGGGCCCTTTCCTCCAGTCCTGTCCCTCCCGACAGGCCAGTCTTCTCACCTGTTCTGCACTTGCTCAGAAACTTCCCAACACCTAGGATCTGTTGTTGTTGTTCCAGGGGCTAGAAAGTCTCTCTGCTTTCTCTGTCCTTCGCTATTCCAGAATCACACAGCACCTGCCATGGCTGATCCGCTTTCCTCTTCTGGCCCCATAGATGTCTTTCCTCTTCAAAGCTCATACAATTTAATTTGTCATGTATTTGCCCATTAGTCATGGATTCCTGTGACCACTGTGCTATCCACATTGTGTTTTCTTGGGGCTTTCGGAGGCAGGGTCTCACTGTAATCTAACCTGGCCCAGAACTTTATATGTAGTCCAAGCTGACCGCCAACCCGTGAGCTTCTTGACCCCACCTCGTGAGTGCTGGGTTGCAAAAATGTGCCACTGTGATCAGTCGAAATATTTATCTCAAAGAGATTTAAAATTTCTTAGCACTACAATCAACACAATTGCTTTTTCTCCCCTCTATACTTGATGTATTTTGCTTGCGGTAGATATGCTCAATAAACATGTCTTGTACTGTGAATGTTCCTTGCAAGGATGAATTGGTTAATCCATAATTAAGTAATAGATTGATTTTTGTTAAAACTCAGTGTCAAAAACTTCTGTATTCTGCAGAGCTAGTCAGAATGATTCAGACTTAGCTATCCCTCCAGAGTGGCTAGCTGTGTAAGGGAGAGGAATCCTATACCCATGGCATCTCATTGCTGAGACGGAACACCCAAGAGACACACCATCTAGGAGGAAATGCATATTTCACAGTTTCAGGGGGATTTCAGTTCTCTATGGCAGTGAAGGCATGGTAACAGAAACACGGCTGTCATCAGTGGTGGTGTGTGTAGCTTCTTCACACAGTACTGACCAGGAAACGGGGGTGTGGATCTGTGTCTGTGGGCAGGAAAGTGGAGGAAAGAGGACTTCGGGGACCTGCCCTGTCACTATCACTGTGGGCTTCACTTGGCTGTCAACTTGACTCTCCTAGGATAAGGAGCCTCGACTGAGGAATTACCTCCATCAGGTTGGCCTGGGGTGTGTCTATAGGTCAGTTTTTGGTGGCCAATTGATGTGGGAGGGCCTGGCCCATTGTGCTGCTGCTATTGCTGGGCAGACAGTCCTGGCTGTATTAGAATGCAGGCTAAGCAGAAACTCACCAGCGAGCAGGTAAACAGCATTCCTCTAAGTTCTCTGCTTGACTTTCTGCCCCCAGGTTCCCTCCTTGAGTTCCTGCTCTGACTCCATCAACAGTAGATTGTGACTCGGAAGTGTAACAGGAAATAAACCCTTTCCTGCCCAAGTTGTTTTCAGTCAGCATGTTTTATCACAGCAAGAGAGATCAAACTAGATCAACAGGGATCGCATTCTCTGCCTTATTCCTTTGAGGCAGGGTCTCTCAGTGAAGATGGAGCTAGGCCCGTAGCCAGAAAGTCCCAGCAGTCTTCTTATCTCTGCTGCTCAACAGTTTTGGGTTACAAGAGTGTATGGCATGACCGTATTTTTCAGTGGGTGCTGGGATCTGATTTCGAGTCCTCGTGTGTAAATGGAGACTGTGCTCTCATTTCCTGGCCACCCAGACCCCAATAACAACACAAAAACTATATGAACTGCAAAACTGTTTGGGCAGCGGCTCAGGCATATTCCTAGTTAGCTCTTATATCATAAATTAACCCATTTTCTTTATTTTATATTTTACCACAAGGCTCATGGTTTATTAACTTACATCTTGCTTCTTGGGTGGTTACATGGCATGCCAATTATGGATGAATGTTTCTGGCATGTAAACACTAAAAAGAGAAACACATAGTACATGTGAGGTTTTCTAGCAGCAGTACAGGTCATACATGGGCTTGAGGACAGTAACTGCAACACATTCAACCTGACTCTCTTTAAAAGAAGCAAATATTTAGTTGGCAATGATGGCCCTGGCTTTTTGCCATCTCTAAACTCAGGAGACTAAGGCAGAAGAATAGAGAACTCAAGGATAAATCTGGGTGAGATAGCAAGTTCAATGCCACCCTGAGCAACCCTTTATGATCCCCAAGAAATAGCTGTATTTTTGTTCTCTTTCCTTGTAACATTAGTATTTTTCCCTTCTTTGCAATACTGTCATTTTCTTTGCAGTTTTCATGATACCACAAAGCACGGCAGAGGTGATGCTATGCTGGGCAGATGCCAGTGGAGGAGAGCAGACAAATGGTCCCCTCTTGGCTTTCCTAAGATGCGCAGTCTCCACATGGCCTCTTGTGCAGCATCTTTGTCTTCTGAAATGCTTTCATCCAATGGCACCTCCTGATTCCATATTTGCTACTCAATGTAGAAATTGTATGCACATTCATAGGCTGAGAACCTTGGTTGTTCAAACATAGAGGGGCCTTCTCATTGCAATGGAGACAGTGAGCTCGGGGTGCAGCTCAATGGTAGATCTGTTGCTGCCGTGCACAAAATTCTTTCTCCCTGAGAGAGGAGGACACGGGGCAGGGATGAATGGTAGCAGTCTCATACAGGTAAAACAAGGAGAGAGGGTAGGAGATTGCTTATAAACATAAGCAGTAAGCTGCTAAAGTAGGCACGATGGGCAAAGGGCCAAAGGAGTCCACTCTTTCAGAAAGACAGAATGTGAGCAAAACTGCACGACCCACAAGATCTGGGAAGATCCCACAGCAGCCAGGGACTTTGGATGCACAGAGGTCTGTAGGAATTTTGCTCTGTCCCTTTTTCTTTGGTGGGGACAGAGGGAGGAAAATGCTGGGGGCAAAACCCAGGGTCATGTATCTGCTCACCAGATGCTCTGTGCTTTGACCTCAGCCTCCTGCCTTCCAGCTGGGTTTGTTTCCCCACCTCCAGCACTGTCTTCTGTGACCAGGCCATCTTCAGTTTCTTACTGCTCTTTAGGGATTTTTTTGTATTTAATTTTTCAGTCAACTCAGGGGTCATAATTGTGGTCCTTTGTTTTTCTTCCCCATTGTTCCTGGAGGGAGACAGAGACTGTGAATGAATGCACTCCTTTTACACCACACATTTCTCCTCTCTTCTTGCTAAGCAGGGTGCTCTGATTTGACTATGCTTCTTGAGGAAAAGGTTTACGCTGGGACAGATTCTTATTAGAATAGATAATGGGCATCTCCTTGGGTGTATCCAGGCACTGTTCCCATTCAGATGGGTTTCCAGTTTCAGGGGCTATACTCAACTAAATGTTTGAACCTCAGACCACACAGCACCTCTCAAGGGTACTGCCCTAGAAGGTACCTCGGACTTCTGGAAAATTGAATAGGTTTTATAGGCAGTATTCACAGATCTCTGGCTCGCCAGCTCAGGGTGTACTTCATACTACTAAACGCTCTCTAAAAGTTGTTACTGATTTATGATGTATAACCTAACTCTGCCGACCTACTTGAAATCTAAGAAAAATGTTCATTTTCCTCAAATAAGAAAAATATAGAGTTCATCTACATTGGGAAAAAAAAAAACGCTTTTCACTACCAGAATCATAAAAATCAGAAGCCTGGCAATGACCTCTGTTGGGAGCATGGAAAGGTTAAATCCTTTACAGTTGCTGGTAGAAATGCAAAAGGGTATAGTCCCTAGGAAGCAGCACTTGACAACAGTAATTAATCACAAATGACATCTGCATTCACTCTTGAGCCCAATTCTAAAAGGTCTGTCTTTAAAATAGACTGGTAGATATATATCCATAAACAACAATAGTAAACATAAAATTAAAATCTTTTGTATGCCCATTAACAAGTGTCTGAGTAGATGCACTGCAGTCCAGCCATGCAAAGGAATGTATTATGTCTCTAAAAAGGAATGCAGGGGTTAGCTAAGTTGGAGCCTGAGTTCTCCAGGTCCCACATAAAAAGAAATGGGCATGTGCTTATAATCCTAGTGCCAGGGGAACCTGAGACGGGAGATGGGCAGAACCCTGGGACTCACAGCAGCCAGTCTCACCTACTCAGCAAGTTCCAGACCACAGTGAAAGACGTGACAGACCCTGTCTCGAAAGACAAGGCGGACAGTGCCAGAGGAATTACAGCCAAGGCTGACTCTGGCCTCCATACGCACACGTACACACAAGCATGCCTACCGCGAGTGCACATGCGTACACACACACACACATACACGGGGTAAACAGTGTCTCTTGGTATATCTGGAAGTAGGATAGTTTTCTGAAGATAGAAGTTATGAGGAACCCCCCACCCCTGAAACAAATAATAGAATAATAATCACTATTCTTGATTTATAGATTATGGCATCTGCATACCATTTCCAATAAAAAGAATAACTTCCTTAAAGAAATGCTCAAGCCAAAATCAAGGAGCCCCTACATAACTTCAAACAGACCCTGAGGCCAGCTGACTG
Source organism: Microtus ochrogaster (assembly GCF_000317375.1). NCBI lineage: Eukaryota > Metazoa > Chordata > Mammalia > Rodentia > Cricetidae > Microtus > Microtus ochrogaster. The sequence continues at coordinate 21,731,270 of NC_022018.1, forward strand.
ACCACTGCCAGGGTCAGACATTCATCACAATTAGGATAATAATGAGTGGAATTGTCTAAATCCCACAATTTATACTTGGAGTAAACTCATAGATCACCTACAGGTGATGATAAGGAAACTATTTTGCAACTTTTGCAAATATAATGGAATTCCCTGTGATAACCACAGTTTCAACAAATGGATGTAGAATTGATGAACTAGGAATGACATTTACAACTCTTAGAGAGTGAATGGAGCCAGGCAAAATTTACTAATATCACCCAAGTGGGAGAATCAGACTTGCATAATCCTAAGTAGAAGGGAACACCCCAGTTAGAGAATAGTCTCACCCAGGATGGGCAGGGACAGAGGGGCATGTCAAACAAACCCCACCAGGGAGCCCTGAAGTGTGTGAAGTTGTGGTAGCAAGTGACCTAGTCTGTTCAGCAAGCCCGAAGGGAAAAGGGAAGGGGCAGAACGGGCTCTGAACTAAAAGGGGACTGAGACATACTAGCTGATGATTGTTTATGGACCTTATTTGAATCTTGCTTAAACAAACAGGGGGAAGGTAATGGGAGGCGGTGGCGGGGAGGGGGCAGAAATCTTTAATAAATAAATAAATAAAT
>NC_022018.1:21732003-21734775 GCF_000317375.1 Microtus ochrogaster
TATCTTCTAGAGTTATAAACTCCATTATGATACATTGTAATATATTATTACTTTATATAATACTATTAAATTACCTATTTCTGGCAAGTCACTGTTTAGCCAGCTTAAGACAAGGAGTTTCAGGTGACTCAGAAAGCAAGGTGGATCCTGTCTGAAAAACAAGGTGGTCAGTGCCTGTGAAGCAGAATAGCAGACAAGGCTGACAATATATTTATATCACTGTGGGGATTGAACATAGACCCTTCGCATGATAGGCAAGGAGTCTTCCTCTGGGCTGTATCCCCAGCCTCCATTGTATATATTCTTAAAGACAATGGAAATGCAGATCTAATCTGGGCAGTGGTGGCACACACCTTTAATTTTAGCACTTGGGAGGCAGAGGCAGGCAGATGTCTGTGACTTCAAGGCCAGCCTGGTCCACAAGCGCTAGTTCCAGGACAGGAACCAAAACTACACAGAGAAACCCTGTCTCGGAAAACTAAAGAAAAGAAGGAAGGAAGATCTAGATCTAATATTTTATGAACTTTAACATATGGAGCTCCCGTGTGAAGCTCTGGGATGATCAAAGCCGCTCAACGAATGCCGTGCTGTGTTGAGCCCTGTGAACTCAGCAGGGAAGGGTCAAGAGTGGCTGACTCCTGAGCGATGTCCATGTTCAGTCTCAGCATTCTGAGTAGTTGGACTGGCCAGGAGGAGCAAGAATACTCAGAGAAGTCTGGGTAGTTTGTCTCCCTCATTTTTTCTCCTAGGTAGGCTGGGTTTATAGCGATCAGAATCAAGGGACTCCGAGCACAGTCACTGTGGATCCTCTGAAGGAGGGAGGAATGAGAGTTCTCTAGGGCTTCCCTGTGTTGAAGAGTTTCCATTCATTATCACAATACCCGAGGTAGTCTACTCCAGAGGAGGAAATGGTTTGCTTTGACTGATGGTTTTGGAGGCTTCAAGTCCATAGTCACTTGACCCTGTTGCTTTAGCCTATTGTGATAGCACAGCTTCTTGTAGCGGGAATTCATGTCAGCCAGGTGTTTTCTCCAGCCCACAAGGGACAGCCAAAAGTCTATGACCCTTCCCTATATTTGCTTGTTGATAGCTTAACAGGAATTGTTAGCTATCTATAATTCTTATAGGTTTCCTTGGTATTTATTTGAAATTTATCATTTCAATGTAGTCTTATGAAAATTGGAGTGGAAAACAAAAACACCTTCTAGCTATTATTGTGGCAGTGGTGGTAGGGACAGATGTAGGGACTGAGGGGGGAAGAAAACAAGGAGGAGAAGAAACCCGCAAATGGCACAATCTACCTTAGCTTCCCTCTGCTCTGTAGAGCTAGCAGTCAAGAGAAGCTATGAGTCTGAAAAGCTGCTGACCCCAGCAGTTATGTTCTGGTCAGAATATGATTCTGAAAAGATGCTACACAGGTCAGCTTGGCTTGCATATGACAAGCTAAAACTTAGTGGCATCGTTAGTCAGGGCTCGATGAAGATAGACTTCCTTTTGTACAGTGCAAAAGCCACAGGTAGGTTACCACGGGTTTCCTTGGATGCTCTGTAGTCATCAGAGACTAGACCTCGAAGAGACACTGCTCTACCACCTTTAATAGATCTCTTTATATCCCCATGGCAATTAGGGGTTCCAAGTGTCACATCTGGATTCCCAGCTGCAGTAAGAAAGACAAGGAAAAACAATTCTGTTGCAAGATACTTCTAGTAGCACAGCACTGGACCAGGCTTATTTAGAGAACACATATGAACAAGATTGAGTGCACATAATCATTTGATGAAAATGATACTTTGTTGATATGACTCTGGTGCATGCTTGGGTACATGTAGATCACAAAGGCATTAGGGTTGATGTGGAAGGGCTTGGTCACGTTAACCTCTGTGTGTCTGTGTTGACCAACAGAGGTCATGCTATGAAACCAGTCTGGAATGATACCCAGATAAAACAAACAAAACAAAGTGTATTTTCATGTTCCTCCCTTAAGGTATCTTTTTATTTTTTGTGCAGTTGATTTCCTGTGGGCTAGGTTCTGAATTCTAGAAAGTAAAGCTTCAGGAAGTAGCTGTGACAAGTTGCCCCATTTCAAACCTCCTGCGTACATAATCACTGTAGCGGATATAATTGGAGCTAATTTCATATTTCCCGCATATCATATTGGAAAATTGAGCTGTCGTATCTATTTCAAGGCTACATGCCCAAGTGAGAACACCCAAGCCTTGCTCTTTTCCGCGTTAGGATTTCTTTTCTGGTGAACTTCGAGACTGGTACTAGAAGCCGAATTCATCTAGTTGGGTAAGCTTTGAAATTCACACATACTGTGGATAAGTTGTAGAGAACTGATAGGGGACAGGCTAAGCAAGGGGGAACCGCTTGTGAGCTTTCCTTGCCCATTAAAAACCCTTGCACTTCCAGAGCATTCTAAATTGTGGGTTATAACAAGGCCGGTGTCTTATGATTGTGGGTTCAACTAGGTCTTGCTCATCTGCTTTCTGTGTGCCCTCTCACACCTGTGTAATCAAAGCGTGGTTAATAAGAAATGATTGGGGACCTGTCAGTCTCTCCCTGGAGAGAAATCAAGCTACGTGCTATGAATGCATATCCCGGAACAGGAGTGTTAGCCGTGGCACACATCAGTCATCTAACTTTTCAACTTCCACATTCGCCTTCTTTCCCTATGGCTTTTTTAGAGCTATTTTGAACCTTGTATGTTTTCACATTGGGAAGAAGCCTCTCTCTCTCTCTCTCTCTCTCTCTCTCTCTCTCTCTCTCTCT
>NC_022018.1:21734875-21802865 GCF_000317375.1 Microtus ochrogaster
TGTGTGTGTGTGTGTGTGTTTGTGTACATATACTCAGGTGTGTAGGCTAGAGGACAACCTTGGATGTTCCTTGGAAATACCACCCACCTTATTTTTGATATTATTTTCTATTATTATATTGATAAGCTAGGCTCGACTAGCTGGTCAGTGAGCTCCAGGAATCTGCCTGTCTCCATCACCCCAGCCCTGGGATTGCAAGTATTCATCATCACAGAGAGCTTTCTTATGTGGATTGTGGGGTTGAATTCAGAACCCCATACTTGCAAGTCAAGCTTTTTATGAATAGAGCCATCTTCCAGGCCTGAGATGTTCACCTTATAGTCCCTCAATGCATGGCACTCAGTGGTTGAGACTTAATCAAGCCAGCTTGTTTTTCTCACTGAAACTCTACAAATAGCTGAAAGGTTGAGGCTCATCAGACATCTGATGGGAAATTAGTTGAATGGTCCCAATAGGCAACATCACAATGGAAAGGAAGAGAGTAAGGACAGATCATACACCTTTGACTTCCCCTGGGAAGGGCACATGGCATTTCTCCTGAGAAGAAATGCTATCATCCCTGGAGTTATTGCTAAGGAGAGGTGTGCTGTGTTGAAAGAGAGACCAAACCTAGGGAAGACAGAAGTCTTTAAGCTTTGGGATGCTGAGTGTAGGAACGGATGCGTTGGGATAAGCAAAGTGGTGGGAAGGTTCATGGACCTCTTCATCTCTCCTTGCAACTTTACTCTCCCTCCAATGTTCTTTGCTTATGTTTCTCAGTCCCATTTAAATCCCTCCTCTTATCTGGAAAGGATTTATTGAAAGTAACCCATCTGTAAGTTGAACTAAACATAAATGAGTACCACCGGGGTTTCATTTGAAGGCAAGAATTTGAGGAAGGACCTTTTGAGGGACAGATCATAGGCCTAGTTTACCTTCTCATCCGACTAGCCATGCAGCAAGTATCTCTGTCTTAGCACAGTTAATCGCTGTGGATCCATGAGGCTATTTTCATTAGCTCTGAGAAGGACATCTGTAGGAACTTCTGGGCGATCCCACAGGCTCTGTGAGGGAATAATCACATATCGCTAATGATGTGTCTTGAAAAATGTTATCATTTTGTGAACATTATAGAATGGATTTATACCAACAAACATAGAAAGTGGAAGTCAATCATCCAATGAGGGCATCTTATTGCACAACTAGAGACAAAGCTGACATATCCAAGGCTGTTGGCAGCATAAAACAGTGTTACAGTCATTGTTTATTGGTTAAAAGATATGCTTTAAATCCACGATTCAGAGTAAGCCAACTTCATAGCCATTTCTTATATACTGCACACAGTTGGAGGTGCTGTACACAATGCGCATGCACACCTGTGGATAATGTGTCACAATAGTAACACCAGACTAACCCAATACCACCATCAATAAGAAATCTTCATCTTCAACAAAATTTTCTGGGCCATCACTGATCTGTCCTTACACAGCGCATGGCTGTGTTAACGAATGGAGGTGGATGCCAAGTAAGAATCTGTCTAGCTATTGCTTAGCCTGGAGGTTTTCATACTCTTTGCTATTATTGGAATATTTTAAAATAGCAAAGGCATGGGGGTTCCTGAAATAATGCACATAGCAGATGAAGCTATTTCTGCAGAAACCTGATTAAAGGGCTGGAAGGGAGGGTGCAGAGGCCTTACAAGAGCTGCTGAAATTTGGGCTAAAGTATAGGCATTATGATACCAGCCCACCCACACATGCCGAAGATTGAGAAACATGGGCTTGAACTGCTAAAACGTGTGTGAATTTACCCAGTCAGGAAGGGCAGGGAGAAATCTTGTCTGACACTCCTCTAGTTCAGAGGGTTCCCACTAAGTAAACAAATAATCCATATTCCCAAAGACATTTTTTTCTGACTATTAAAAAATACTAGAAAAGGAAGTGCTGGTGAGAGGTGGGATAAAATATACCTAAAGTCTAATCAGTCAAAAAATATAGGTTCCATTTCCAGCATCCAGTAGTCTGCAGTGGGCCTACCTTCAACCATCTCAGACTGATTTGGCTTTTCTTGTATTTTCAAATGTCTGGTTTATCTAAGACCAATACGTACAGGAAATCAAGTATCTTAGATGCAATTTTTTTTCTGCATTGGAGCAAATCATCCTCTTTGATTTATGCAAATTAAGAAAAGCTAAATATATGGTTGTCTTCTCTGAAACAGACCTTCCTGAAAGTTCTCTAATCCTAGAACCAACACCTAGCCGGTCCTCATAGACTGTGAGATTGTAATGGATTTTTTCCAGGCATTCCCTCTGGTGTATCCAGATCTTACACTCTGGCTCCAGTTGAATGTCTCTAATGAGTTTTTTTTAAACCAACAACATGGATGCTTTTTCAAATCAAAAGACGACCGAGAAGGGAGATGCTTCTTTTCTCAATCCAGCGATTTTAAATTGATATCTCTGTGTGAACTGGAAGGACTGTGGGAAATGAACTTGACATAAACAATAGGACGAAATGACTTTACAGGAAAAGTGTAAAGCAGGAAGTGGGGAAGCCACCATGGCTGGGCACGCTAAGGGAGCCTCGGGAATGACGCTCTACTTGGGAGTCTGCATAAGTGACAAAGAAAAGGAATCCAGGGGACGGTCAGGGAGTAGGTGGAAGGATAAGGTTAGCTTATCAGGTTGCTCTGCTTCCAGTCAAGCTGTCACAATTAAGAATCGTCATCTGTACTAGTTACTCTTCTTGTTGCTGTGATCAAGTGTATGGCCAGCTTAAGGAAGGGGGCATTTGTTTTGGCTCACAGTTCAAAATCTGAGTTTCCTACACACCAGAAAGTGGAAAGCCTATGCTACCTAGCATGGTGTCTTCCCCCAAAATGGCATTTTCTGTTCCTCAGTACGGGAAGAATGCAGAGCTGGTAAAGGAGCTGAGCCGCTAATGCCCTCAGCAGGACGCCTGGAGAATAACTGCTGTGTGCTGTCAGCTCCCATTTCCCTATCTGTTCAGTCTGTGCTCCTGTCTTACCCACTGCTCTCCGAGAAGTCCAGGGCATCCTCACGCTTTGCAGGCCAAGAGCGCTGCGCTCCATGCAAACTGGTTGCTTCAAACTTGTCTTAAGTTCCTTTGGTAACTTTGGGGGGAAATCGCTAATAGTAAAAGTGCTTATTTGTAAAACTGGATTAAGAAGTTTGGTGCCTGGTAAGATAGCTGGGTGGGAGAAGTGCTTGCAGCAGAAGTGTGAGGGCGCCAGGAGCCACATCGCGGCACGGGTGCTGTGCATTTGATATGTGTGCATTTGATATGTGTATCCTACTACATCCAATTAGTGTGGCCCTATATATGTGTTTGTAGCTGAGCAGTTAAGACTGGGGGCTCCCATCACAGTGGAAACAAACAAACAACAGAAAAGGTTCTTCCTCCCTCAGCAGCCTTTGCTGTCTTTAGTTCTTCATCTAGGGGGTGGGACCCTGTGTTGGCCTGTCAGCTGACATGGTCTTTACAGATCGTGTGTAGGTCACCCTATTGAAAGTTTACGGACACAACGTTCTGTCCCGCTCAGAACACACTGTCACACAGCAGTTCACAGTCCACAGGCTCTTACAGTCTTTTGGCCCCTCTTCCGCAATGTCCCCTGAGCCTTAAGTGCAGGAGTTGTGCTATAGATATTCCATTTGGGGTGAAGCACCCCACCTATTTTCTACCATTTTGACCATTCGTGGATCAAATATTGCTTTAAAAGCCTTTCTCGGTCTAAATCTGAAGCATGGTTTTAGTGTTTCAGTTTCCCCTTTGAGTCACTGTTCAGCATAGAAGCACTATGTAGAAATGGAGGAAGCCACACTGGCCCACAGGATGGGAGTGGCTTGAGAGTACATTCAAAAGTGCCATATAAAATAATCCACAGTGGTCCCCTGTGGTCTCCTTAGGCACCTATGTACTACTCTATTAATAGCTCATGTCCCCACGGATAATTCAAGCATTCCAATTCAATTGACAACTATAAATTACAATACAAATGCCATCAAATAAACCACCCTGTTTGTAATGGGGTAGATCTGTTCCCGGTGTGAAATAATGTCTAGCAGGAAATATTCAGTCCTCCCCAGAAGATGCTTTTCAAACTTGAGCTAACTCCTAGAAAGAGACATACACTCTGGATTGGAAGCCAGGGGCAGGAGATGTCATGACGAGCTAAATGGCCAGTACTGTCCTAAGTGAAAGAAGATATCAGTTTCCTTTTTGAGCTCTCTCCTCTCTCTCCCTCTCTTTCTTGCTCTCCCTCACTGAGACAGTGTCTTATAGCCCAGTCTGATCTCAAACTACACAAGGAAGAAGGAGGTCTTGAACTTCTGATCCTCCTGCCACCACCTCCCAAGTTTTGGGGTTACAGGGTACAACACCATGGCCCAGTTTATGCTGTACTGTGAATCAAACCCAAATATACCAAGTGAACTAAATCTCCAGCTCCCATTAAATTATTGGTGTTATGGAATTCTTTGATTGTTTCTTTTATTTTCTGAACCAAAGCAGCCTTATCAAACCTTTTAATTTTAAGTCATTAAAACTCACCCATTAAAAGCCATGCACATCAATGAGAGAAAGAATGTCATCTCTCTCTTATTGTTCACACACATATTGCACACACATACACATATGCATGCATATACATATTTATGGATATTCAGCCATGCGTACACACATACAAGCATACAAATGTCTGAATACTAGCATGCACGGTACACTTAAAAATGCAGCCAGGCATACACGAGTGCATGCAACCATGCATGCACACCTCACGACAGCAGTCATTGCATATCTTCAGCCTTTCTTGCTGTGGGGTAAACTGTACGGATGCTGAGCAATTCCCACCAGAGAGGTGCAGGGTGGGAGTTGAAACACAGCCAAGCTGAGCCCTGCAGACAATGAAACTAAGTCTGTCCCCTGCCCACAGAGTGTTTCACAGTTTCATTGGGAAGGGAGCAGTGTTTCCTTGGAGCACTAGGTGGCCCTGGGTGTAGGTTGGCACTCCGTTTAGGAGGAGCTTTGCCTGTTTGTTCACACTGAGGGTGGACTAGCCCAGGACAAACGTGGCGGTAAGGAAGAATTGCAGAAGGTTACATTTCCATTCTAATTAGTACTGTCTTCACTTCAGGAGATCATCGCCCCAGGGAGCCTCATTAGCATCTTGATGTCTTGTGTGTACACAGGAACTTCTACAATGGTCTCCTCATTCCACACACCCTTACTCTCTAACCCTTAAATCCACAAGGCACGAACATCCTACCATAACCCCCTGGGTTTGATTCAATCTGTGGAGCCTGCACGTCAGGCCAGAAGCCCTGGACAATCTCTCATCAACTGCTCATCATGAGAGCTCTCTCCAGAACCCTCCACTGGATTATGGCTTTGTTTACCTGTCTTCCCTGCTTGGGTGGGACTGCACTGTCTCATCAGGATTCTGTTGCCAAGAGCCCCTACCCACCCTGTTTCATTACAGTTTGACACCGAAGAACATCACTGGTTAAAGCCGTGGCCAGTGAAGAGAATTTCCTTCCGAGCTAGCCTTTCTCTCCCACATAAATTCACTAGGTGGCAGTGAACGGTGAGGGAAAGAGGGCTGCTTGTCAAAGGCAAGGGGAGCTAGGCGTCTCTAATCTTGGATTTTAAAGAATCCTTTCAGAGCCACAGGCTCTGACAGACATTGCTAATGGAAGCAGCTAGTCTTCATTAAAGGATAAAATGCCGAGCCATCATGTCAAGTCTCTTCTCAGCTCACTGCTGATCATTCCTAGGCCAGTTGTCTTCCTATATTAAAGGTCAAACATATTTATCTATTGCCTATAAACATATTTTATTTACAGAATATGGTGTGTACAAATAGATCCTACTCATTTGGCTTCTTCCATTATATAGGATTATGCAGGTGTATGAGAGTGTGTGTGTGTGTGCCTGTGAGTGTGTGATACTTTCCTCAGAAGACAGAGAAACCTCGTTGTCACATTAGGAATTTTGGTATGATTGTTTCACAGTTAATTCCTCCAGGGGACCATCATTTCAACTAACAGCCCACCTTTCCTCCTGCTGAACTTTGCATCACCGGGTCCTCAGCAGGTAAAGCTTGGCATATTAAGTTCTTCCTGCATGGAGAAGACTCACCTCCTAAGACACTGATACCTTTACTGCATGCATTTTCACAGAGGTTTTTCAGACATTTCCTGGGTTTTAACGGGTAGGCACTTTGTTTGGTGGGGAAGAAACTAAATGTAAATCAGCTAAGACCGTTTCCTGATGGTCTAAGTTTTGTCTGTGTTCTGAAAGCTTGCTTGTACCAGGTACATTCAGAATGCTGCCCCTGTCAACCCACAGCCTCCTCTTTCCTGTGGTTTCCCTCCACTAACTGGTTCCGGCCTGAGATTCAGCAGATGTCATGCACAGAATGGTCTTCCTAGGCATTTCTGCCTATGTGGCATCTTTGTGTGGGTCCTATTGTCACCAGGACCCTCACCTTAGGCAGCAATTCTCAGCATCATGTTTCTTTCTGCATCTGGCTCTTTCTCCATACCCAGGCAATGTCTTTGCAATTCCTATGACCCAAGTTCTGTCTTGGTGAGAAACTCTCCCACCTACCCCTATTTTGCTCTTGTCACATAACCTCTGTGACACTTGGTCTTTGTTAACAGCTTGACTGGATTTAGAATTTCATAGGAGATTGAGGAATACCTCCTCCTTGTGGAGGCCTTTCCAGAAAGGGTTAACTGAGAGGCTGAGCCAACCCAAGTGTAGGCAGCATAGATAGACTGGCAGAAGGAGTTCAGATGGGAAAAGGAGAAGATGAGCATGGTCAAGCACCAGAGTTCCCTTTTCTCTTCCTCATATTTACCCCATGCTGCTATCACCAGGATGCTTTCACCGAGGGCATGGCCCTCACATGTAGGTTAGACCCTCTGAGAACATGAGCCAAAATAACCTTTTCCTCCTGTAAACTGCTTCTGTCAGGTAGTTTGCCACAGTGACAAGAGAAAATAGCTATGACATACCCTGTAGGGTCTGAAGTTCTTTTATTGCATACCAGGCTGGCCCTAAAATCTCTCTATCTGATGGCAGCCTCCCCCTCCCCCAGCCACCAACCACAATCATGTAGATTGTTGGGTATTGTAAATCTTGAAATCCTCAAGAGTGTCCAATTCATGTGGACCATACCCGAGTCCATGTGGAAGCCATCCAATGAGAATTACCACTGAAAACTCATTTTTCCCTATGTCTGACTCACTGAGAACTGATAGAGGTATACTATAAACAAAGCTCGGTTGTAGCTGGAGTCGCAGGCTTACAGCCTTCCTACAGATCCGAGCTCTACCTTGGCATCTTCCCAATGCCAGAGGCAGCATCTTTCACAGTCATACCTTACCTTGGATAGGTTGGCCCAGTTCTGTTGTAGCAAAGCCCTTTGCCTAGCTGTGCCCAGGGCATCCAAGTGTCCAGCTCCATCATGACGATTAGTCCTCCCAAAGAAATCAGCTGGGAAGTGAATCTAAGTGCTAAATGCCCGTGGACTCACTTTATTGAGGGCCTACATGGTCAAGGGCCAACAGCAGAAGAAACACAAGGACCCAGCCTGGCTTGGGGTGTGAGCCACTGAGTCCCTTAAACTCCACCTGGTTTACTCACTAGAACACATATTAACATATCAGAAACATAAAAGGAAATGGATTCAGCCTAGCTCAGGTGATAGAGGTGACAAGGTAATCTTGAAGTGGGGTTGATGAGAATGTAAGCTATGCCTTCGTAAGTAGATGAACTCAATCAATATCATTTCTCTCTATGGAGTGCAAAGTTGAATTTTCCAGAAAAATCTGTGCTCCAGATGCCATGTTAATTATCTTATAAAGGAAGAGCCTGGATTGTTAAAACCTCTGGTGGTTCCTCTTGGGAACTTAATACACACATAATAAATCTTGCTGATGTAGCCAGACAGCAAATGAGAAAGGCCAAACTTCTAAGGATAATGAAGACTCAACAAATCTGCTCAGGAAATACGTGCTAACGTAGGCAATGGGATATTATTTATATAGCTACTATCTCCAAGTAGTTGAAGTATTTTGACAATTATCCTAATACTGTATGGAAGGTATTTTCTATGGTAAACATACATACATATGTACACACACACACACACACACACACACACCTTACTCTTTTTCTTTAAATCCTGTTCACACTTGGAAATTAGAGCAAGTTTGGTGCCGTTAGCTACCTTGCTGGTCTATGCATTCAGAGCCTCAGGACTGCCACGATGTTAACTTCAGTGAGTACTTAATTTGGGTACTTCTCCTTAATGAAATGTGAAACTGGTATGGTTTGCCTAGGAAATGCTCCAGGAGGTTCCTGTGTTTGAACTCATAGCTAACAGTGCTGCCTAAGGAGGCTGTGGAGCCTTTAGGCAGTGTACTTAGTTGGAGAAATCAGCTCAGCGGAGGAGGCGGTAGGTTTTGAAGGGTTACAGACAGTGGACTCACTTCTGAACCAGGCTCTCTGTTTCCTAATTTGTTGAGCTATAACAAGACTTGATGTCTTGAACACAGTCCTGTGGCGACCCACAGAGGCCCAGTTATCATGCCTTTCCCACAATAATGGGCTGTGTCCTCCTCAACTGGAAGCTCAATCAGCCCTCAAGTTCTGTCTTGCCTGCTGTTCAGTCCCAGCAATGGGAAAAGTAATAAGAAAGCTTAGGAATTCACACCAACCAAAGGATGCATCACAAAATGCTGGCCCCAGACTGTGGGCTATACTAGACACAGTTCATAAAATTACAGGATTTCGAGTGGTGGGGATGCCTCATTGGCAGGATGGTTCCCATGTGAACAAATAGCCCTTGCTCCCTAGGCCATTGCTGAAGCTTCAGGTGAGGCCCTCAACCCTAACCCCATCCCATTTTCCTTGGCCAGGTTCTACAGTTCCTGTCCGAGTCCTTCTCGGGCCCCTGCAAAGCTGCACCTTCACCATGCCACCTGCACATCACCAACGTGCAGACAGTGGTGTCCTCAAGTTCTCAGCCCCCGCTCAGGAGTGTGTGGTCCTTCCTCCTGGGATTCTACCACAGCAATGACAAATGTACCTGACACGCTCCTAAACACCTTACTCTCTGCCATCTTCTTCTCACTGCCTACCTTTTCCATTTGTGCGAGGCTGCGCTCTAGGAACTGGGACTTGCACATGACCTGTGACTCTCACAAATGTCCTTTTTTGGTGAGCCTGCAGCTTCCAGGCCTCAGGCAGGGACAAGAGCAGCCACCTTCGAGCCTCTTCCCCCACGACTACTCAGAAGGCTTTTCCTCTACAGTCATCCCTGGGTCTCTGCTAGAAATATTCCCCGTAGCCAGCAAAGCGTTGCTATTTTCTGCTTACTGGCTGTCACATAGTCACCGCACCACGACCCATTCCAAGAGACATTTGTACTGTTCCCTCCCTCCCTAAGAATGTCGCCCTTGCTCTCTTAGGGTAAAACTAGACTTATTTATATGGAAGAGTCTATGTCTTACAAAGCAATTAGGAACTTGTGGGTGCAGGGACTGAATCCATGATCTTAGGAACACAACACAAAACAAGTTCTAGAAAATACCTGGGTATCTGAACTATGCGTCCTGGCTCCCTGAAGTAGGCTGGTCCCATCCAATCAATTCACACTGTGACCGATGGCACACCCCAGAGGGGAAAGGAGATATTTTCCCAGGAGTGAAACCAAACATTCCAGTAAAACTATGCCTTCTTCTTCTTCTTTTTTTTTTTTTTTTGTAATGGTTGAAAGGGTGGACTTTTTTCATCCACAATAAATCAGGTGTCTTGAGGCCAAGGCTGTAGTGAGATAATCACCATAAAAGCTGCCACCGAAACTAGCATGTTTGAAAACACAGAATGAAGCTGGCCCGATTCCCAGCATTCTGGGAAAGAAGATGAGAGAGGGGGACTTTGTTCTCCTGTAACAGGTGACAGCACAACCCTGGACTAGCCAGTTCTGTGTGGGAAATGGTGCTGATAAGTGACCTCATACCGTGTACACATGGGGCTGGCTGCCCAGGCCCATGAGAAACAGTGGACAATGAATGGGAAGCTGGCCAGCAGCGAGCACAGTAGACGCCCTTCCCTCTCCCGTGGAAATACCCTCCAGAGAGTCAGCATCTGAGTCTGTGGGAAATAGGTGACACTGGAAGCAAACTGTGACAGCAAGATCAGCTGTGAGAGAGAGCAGATTCCGAGTGCTAGGGGATTTCCAAGAAAGGGGCTTTGATGCGGCATTGACAAGACCCTGGCCATAGAACGAGCCGCCACTACCTTCTTCCTCGGTTAGGATTTCCTTCCAGGTCTGTGGTAAGACCACAGGTTCATCTTGCCTTTGATGTCACTGCATAGGGTTAGTGTGACAATGACAGCAGCCCCAGCCTCAGCCACTCCTGCTTTGTGTCTTGACCTTGCTATGTGAGCCCTGAGAGCTGGGATAGTGATCTTTCCTAGAAGACTCTTCTCCCTGCTCCCTTTCCCATGTGAAAATTTGTACCTTCTGGAAACCTCCTAAAAGCAGACCCTGAAGACAGAGTAGAAGGATGTGCTCAGAGGAAGGCATCAACAAAGCAGGAGGTCGGGGGCAGCTCTGTGAGGTATGAGGGCAGGTGAAGCCCTGGAGAGCCACTGAGGGTGAACTGAAACCCGAAATGAGGGAAACCCAAGATTACACACTCCAAACAGGAAAGGAGCAGTGAGGATGGTGGGATAGAAGGAAGCCCCACATACAGCTGGATCCTTGTGAGTCAAACAGCCCAGCCCAGAGATAGCCCTTAGGAGAGATGAGCGCACAGCCAAAGGGGGTGGGCTTGCTGAACGAGGGGAGCAAGGTGGGGCACATACTGAGATCTCAGACACATGAGGACAGTGCCTCCTTGATAGCCCTGTGATGTGGCAAGTCCTTTTGTATATGTGCTGCTTTTATTGATTAAAGAATAAAGAATCTGCATTGGCCTGTGGTAGGGCAAAAGAGTAGAGCTAGGTGGGGACAACTAAACTGAATGCTGGGAGAAAGAAGGCGGAGTCACAGAGACGCCATGTAGCCACCAGATGGGAAAGACGCCAGCTGCCAGCTGGAACCTTGCTGGTAGGCCACGAGCCTCATGGTAAAATATAAAATAATAAAAATGGGTCAATTCTAGATGTAAGAGTTAGCTAGAAATACTCTTAGGTGATTGGCCCAGAAGTGATTTAATTAAGACACTTTCTGTGTGGTTATTTTGAGTCTGACAGCAGGGAAAGAACAAGTGAGCTCCTACAACAGCCCTGAGCAAATAGAAACTTACCAAACACCTACCTAGGGTCATGCACACAGGGAGTTCAGCAGATTTCTGGTCATGTTCACTGCCCACTATCTTCTCCCCTAACCGGCTTCTTCCTCCATCTTCAGGGTCTTTTCAAACATACTAGTTTCAGAAGTAGCGGTCAGAGTGACCATCTCTTGGGATCACTCCCTGTTTAGTGACATTATCAGGCAGAGAACACAAAGTCATACAGAGTAGGTAATCTGCTAGTGACAGAATGAACCTCTACAAGGAACTGCCGCAGGCTGGAGGGCAGAATGAGCACGAGAGAGGAGAGACATGTTTATGGTCAGCAGCTAGAAAGCATCATGGAGGACTTCACTGACCATAAGCCATGTGGTGTCCACAGCTGAAACCATTAAAAAGAACAATGCTCTCTAGCTCCCTGCAAGCCATCAGTTTATGAACATGACAGAAGAAGGTCTTATCAGAGTCTCATGGCTGATCTGGGGAGATGGCCCAGAAAAGTGCTTGCCATGGGAGCTTGAGGATCCGAGTTCAGTTTCCAATGCCCATGGTGAAGGCTGAGTGTAATAGCATGCACCTGTAATCCCAGCTCTGGGGAGACAGATGAGTGGGTCATGAGGGCTTAATAGAAACCAATTCAGCCGTTCAGTGAGACCTCCAGATTCAGTGAGAAACCCCAAAAGTATAGATAGAGAATGATACAGGTGAGCACTCAGAAATAAACTCTGGCTTCCACATGCCTGTTCACACACATGCATTTGCATCCACCCAGATGTGTATGCACACATGTGCAACACACAAAGAAATGAGAAAGGGTCACATGGCTCCCGTCACTGTACTCAGGGGTAACACTAGCAACTTGCAACATTATGTTTAAAGGAGAAAATTAGATTTTTATCCAGGACAAAAGACAAGGAATATGGTCGCAACAACTCTCTTCAGCTATTCAAAGAATTTCTCATATGAGAACGTGGGGAGGCTGATGAGGTAAGGTCCTCAGGGAGGAAACTGGATTTGAGTTCTTGCTGTGCTCCATCATCAAAATGTTCCAAGGATGACTTGTTATCCTCAAAGTCTGGCAGGATGCGGCCTTCCTTAACACCCACTGTGCTGATGCAAGATCTGGCAACTGTAGAGGGGACTCAAACATCCATCAGAACACCATTCCTTCCTCTCAGTGCAAAGAGATGTGGTGTACATCACAAGGCAACCTAGGATGGATACATAGATGATAGTCAGACAGGCAGGTAGGTGGCAGGTAGATGGTGTCTTGATCTGTTTCCTCTTGCTATATATAGGAGACTACTTGAAGCTGGGTAATTTACAAAGAAAAGAGGTTTGTTTACTGGGGTTCATAGTTCTGAGAGCTTAGAAACCCAAGAGCACAAGTCTTGTTTTTGATTCATGGTGGACAGCCGAAAGGAAGTAGACGTGTGTTACAGTGAAGTTACAAAAAGGGAGGCAAGGGAGAGCCCAGGAAACCAAACTTACATTTATAACAGCCCATTCCAGTGATAACTGACCCCACCCCCAAGAGAAAGACATTCAGCCAATCACAAGGCTCCAGCCCTATAACCCAAACACCAACCATTAGGTCTGCCTCTCAGGCTGCCTTCCTAGCAGGTGTCGGGGCAAGTTTCAGATGAGAAGAAGGGATAGAGAGATGTGTGGATAAATGGACATGGGGTTTAATAGAAATAAACTCACTAAAGTCGACAAGACGGCTCAGTGGCTAGAAGCACTTGAGTGTAGGCCTAAATACCTGACCTGGATCCCAGGTTCATATTCTCTCTCTCTCTCTCTCTCTCTCTCTCTCTCTCTCTCTCTCTCTCTCTCTCATACACACACACACACACACACACACACACACACACACTGGATAAATAAATGAATTTATTATGATTACCCTAGGAAGACAAGTGAATAGGTCTTAGGTATAGGTTGCACAGGGTCCAGGGTTAACCAAGGCACACTTCCTCCTGGCAGAATGGACAGGGAGGGGCCCTGAGCAGGCTTGTACACTTATGTAATGTGACTTCCCGAACACCCAACTGAGATTGGTTTGCCCAGTCTTTGATTTTCCTTTTCAATCATCTCAGCAAATCTTTTCACAGGGACCAAATTACTTTCCCCTTTTCATAGATAAGGTCATTAGTGTAAGGAAAAGTCAGATGAATTTGCATCCCAGACGGTTAGCCTCCATAGCTCCTATTGTCCTTCCAGACACCAAGGGAACTTTATAAACATAGAGGAATCCTATTTCGCCCTAGTAAATGACTAACAACCCCCACCTCCCCTTTCACTATCCAACAGAAACCATGGTAACAGAGGCATTCAAAAGAAATTCTTAGTCTTGGTTTCCTCTTCCACTTTTATAATGTGGCCTATGTAGTAGTACTTTTGCTTAGATTAGCTATTGCGGGCAAGTTACTGACATCTATGTGGTGTGTAAACAAATTATGGTCATCTCTGAGTGAAAAAGGCTTTCTGATTTTATGCCTATTTCCAGCAGAGGTAAACTGAGGTCAATGAGTCATGGTGGGTGTTTGCCCCAGTCCTTCAGGCCAGCAGACTTACTGAACATTCTGGATTCCATAAAGAACCAGTTTACTGAGTACATCATTTAAGAGTTTCCATCCACACAAAATTGCTACCAATACAAAGAGAGCCGAGGAAGCTCAAGAGGAAAACAGTAGCAATTAGCTCACATTGCTTTGCACTGGTGTGCTGGATTGTGTGCAAAATGCTTTACTGGTCTGCAGTCTCTTTGCTCTCGTTACACCAACATCTTGAGCCCCATAGGAGTAAAACACATTGTATGGTTCAGAATGTCTCTCACCCCAAAACTGCATGACCACTCCAAACCAACTGCTCCCAGTTCGCCTTGAATTTCCTCTGGGTTAGCTAAAATTCCCAAGACCCGAGGAGCTGTCTCAATTCCAGGCAAACAGAAATGGTTTATTACCAGCATTCACATACACACCATAACCATCTGGAGTCATACAGTCACATCATCCTGAAGCTGGTAGTGTTGGGGACCTCCAAGTCCCACCTAAGAAATGAAGAAACTAAACACAAAAAATAGGAGCCCTTTGTAACATCCTGGCTCCTCGCTGGTGAAGACAGGCCTGTGGCTCCCCCACACTCAGACAGACCAACAGCCACATTTGTTTCTTGGTTTTGTTTTAGTTTTAGAGATGGGGATCTTGCTATATAGCCCAGGCTGGCCTTCAACTCTCTGTTCTCCTGCCTCGGCCTCCCACGTGCTGGGATCACAGGAGTGCACCAACACCTCAGGCTATAGGCACTTGTCTCTCTGGGTGCTCACTCGTGGTTTTAAAGACATATAAATGAACTCTCAGAGGGTATCCCAGAGGAATGGATTTTGAAGATATGTTTTCTTTCCTGTGTTATTGCATACCCTGGTTAAGAAAAACTGAAAAATTGAAAATAAACATCAACCCATTAACTCACTGAAAAAAAAATCTCTCTACCTGCAAATTCTGCCAAATGGTATTCATTTGAGATAACCCCTTTTTCCTGTTATGAAGTATACAATATAAATCTGTTACTGTAGCTTGAGCCTAGATCCTTGTGCACGCTGGTACCCACTCTGGCACTATTGCCCCCATCCCTTTCCGTGGTTGCTATTTTAGAGACAGGATATTGTTCTGTAAGTTGCTTAGGCAGGCAGGTTTTCAATCTGATATCGTCCTCCTCAGCCCCCACGTAGCTTGGATTACAGTCCTTGCCAAGTTGCAAATCACTAAAAACTGATTTCTTTTAAGAAGTTTTTCCATAACGTGTGTTGAAAATGCATAAAAATTTAATCGAATCATTCATGTCAATAGACTTGATATTCATATGAACAAATTTTGAGGCACCCTAAGCAACTGAATTATCACAACTGACCACATGTTCTCTCTGCTAAGGAAAATGTGAGCCAGTACAGAGCAAAGATACTTTTGTTTCCAGGATTCAAAACCACAATGAGCTTTGTATTTGGCCCTCGGCTAAACAAATAATTAAATTAATCAGCATTCCCATTCCCCTGTTTACCTAATTAGGTTTTCTTTCTTTGCAAATAGATAGAATAGCATGCCATTTTGATTTATTTTCATGTCTACCAATGTAAAATACAAATGTCCTACAACACGGCCCACAGAGGAAGAAGGCTTTTGATTTGAAATAGGACGGAGAGCTTCAGGAAGACCGAGGCACAATGGATTTGCTGCTGATTATATTAAGGTCGAAGGCAATGGATTTGGGAAGAAGAAAACAAAATAAAATAAAAGG
This sequence comes from Microtus ochrogaster, assembly GCF_000317375.1. Lineage (NCBI taxonomy): Eukaryota > Metazoa > Chordata > Mammalia > Rodentia > Cricetidae > Microtus > Microtus ochrogaster. Next base: position 21,750,483 of record NC_022018.1, read on the forward strand.
AGCCGCACCACTAACGGAAAGGTCCGACACCCTTCAAGCAGGCTGTGGTCCAGAAAAAGTACAAAACCTTAGAGCCGTGGAATGAATGAATTCCTCTTGCTACAATGAACAGTTCATGCAAATTCCTTCAAGTTCATGAATTCCATTTGGGACCAGGCAGATGAACAGTTAATGCAATGAACAGTTCATGCAAATTTCTCCAAGTTCATGAATTCCATTTGGGACCAGGCAGATGGTCCATCCCCAAAATCATGACTCCACCAATTTCACAGAGAGCAGGTTTTCACAGGACAGTGATCACAAATGAATAGATGGAGAGAGAGAGCGATAGCTACCCACAGCTCACTCTGTTCCACTGGCTGCTATGCTTTCCGTGCCATTGTGTGAGGCAGTCTGTTTTCCCAGCATACCCAGGGGCACTGAGTTGCAAGGCAAGCTCTCAAAGGGTGAGCTTCTGAGCCCTGTTCAATCTCTCTGCCTTTGCCTTTCTAAGGCTTTCTGACGAGGGAGCCTGGTCCCCACAAAGTGTCAGAGCCTCGTGCAGAGGGTGTTGAATGATGGCATGAGGCTTTAGTTGGACAGAAAGCTCAACTGCCCCAAGCTACCCTGTGAAGTGTGCCCTGTGAAGTGTGTGCTGGGCTCCTTCCACATGCCATCTGCTTTGGGGTATGATGGCACGAAGAAGGGACAACAGCATGCCAGCAAGCACAGCAGGAACAAGCATTCAGCTGCTTCTCTACCACAGCACCTATCTATTTCATCCTATTGTGATAAAAGTGTTCTGAATTTTTCAGAGAATGTTTGGGATTTAAATCCTTGATTTACACACAAGTGGAGGGATGACTGATAAAATTTAGGAGAATCGGGCACTTGGTAAGAAATTCTTTTACAGTGTTCATGGAAGTTTTTCTCTCATGCAGGTATGGGGAGGTCAATAGAGCAGAAATTTAACTGCCTTTGAAAGGATGGGTTGTGCCAGACATGGTGGCTGTGTCTGTAACTTCAGCACTCTACGGCTTAGGGTAGGAAGCTCACAAGTTCCAGGCCAGCCTAGGCTATATAGTGAGATCCTATTGGGACAAAAAAAAAATGGAAGGAAAAAAGATAAAGGAAAGAAGGAAGTGGGGAGGAAGGGAGGAGACAGCAAAGGAAGGAAAAGATGTTTCGTTACAGTTACCAAGAGGAGGCAGCGTGCCACACTGTAGGGTTTCCTGGGAACAGTAGGTTAGGAAGAGTAAGGGTAAAGAGGCTGAAGGAAGGAGTGTCAAATGGGAACCAAAGTCTTCATAGTCATTTTCATAGGAAGTAATGAAAAGTGGTATAGATGGCTATCCCAGCCCTGTAGGCGACTGCCCTAGCCCAGAACTAGACACTTTCAGAATTTGGTGGGCTCTGGACTACAGGGTGGGTCGTTGTTCCCTGATACTCAGCCCTGCAGTTATTTGCAGTAGAGGTATCTCAGACTACAGGTGTTGATAAAGAAGTTCTGTAGAAGAACTGAGCCTTGATCGATAGGTTGGCACATCAAAGCCATTCAAGGTCCACTGTCTACAGTGAGAATTAGTGACCACTGTAGCAGACCATCTCTCTCCTAGTCCTCAAGACTGATATTCCAGGTACCTGAAATACAGACAATAACAGATACGATCAGGATAGGAGGATGTAAAATCCCTCTGCAAATAAACCTATATCCTAGGGTTGGGGTGACAGGATAAAGATATTAACCTGTTGAGATTCTCTGGAACACCATTTTCCCAGAGTGTGACCTGTGGTCCACCTGCACTAAAATTATTGAAGGTGCTTGACACAAGGGTACTCCAAAATCTGTGTCTCTGGGGAAGGTCCCAGATTTCTTGTGCACGTGCACACATATGTGGAAGAGAGGAATTATTTCCCAGTGCATCCATGGAAGTCAGAGGACACCTCTGGATCTCTCCGTGGATTGTTCCTGCTTATACGAGGCTGGCTGGCCTGTGTGCTTCTGTGGATGCTCTTATTCCTGGGTCTGTTCTCATTATGTTAGGAACACTGGGATTATAGGCAGGCTTCCTTGAATTCTGGGGATCTAAATTCAGGTTTTCATACGTGTGCAGAAAGTATATTCCCCAGTGAGTCATCTCCCCAAGACCCCAGCTTCTTCTCATACATGATTTCTGAAAGCCCTACCTTAGAACATAGGGTTACATCTGATTCTGATTGGAGGAGGGGCTTTGCAGGCAGGTGAACCTAACTTCGGACCTCACCTTTACCTCTGGGTGGAATCTGTATGATGGACAAAACTACTGAATTTGGAATCTAGGAGTCTTTGTTTCAGTAGATTGAGATACTGTCTGTCTTGTTCAGCGTGTTTACTGGTGCGTGCTGTGTATAAGGCACTCTGCTAGTTACTGGCTTTGTGCCAGATCACATTCATAGCTATCTCGGGTCATACGTGGCTCATGGTCACAGACTGGATACACTGACATTTATTTGTTTAGATAGGTCTCTCGCTATGTAGCCCAGACTGGCCTTTTGCTTCAGCCTCCTGAGTACTGGGATTTGCAATGCTCATTTAGATCTTTCTCAGCCCTTTTCTGGGCACTGGAGCTTCTAATGAATGCCTGCCACCATTGTCAGGAGCTCTGAAAATGTCACGGAGGGGTGGTTGATAGAGTCAACTTACAGGCTTCCAGGCATTCTCTCTACATTCAGGAGCATCATGAAGTCCCTAGTTCAGATGTTCTTCAGTTTCCAAGAATTTCTCCTCAACCGACTTTAGCCCTGAAGTCTCAGTTCCACGTTGCTACAGCTGGGATTTCACTGAAACAGAGACAAAGGCCATGGGCTGCAAAAATGTAGCCTAAATGATGGCATGGAGGAAGTGCTATCAAGCATGGAATCCCAATTATGTGCTGCCCATTCTCCACTGTCCCAGGGTATGACTCGTAGCTAGTCTCAGGAGAAAGAGGTCAAGTCTTATAAAGCAGATAATGCTTCAACAGCTGTCACGTATCCTTTGCAGAGTCTCCACCTGGCATAGTAGCAGAACTATCCTAGGGGCTATCTGTGTTTTTAGCAATTAGGAGAAAAATCTTTGGGATGTACCGTCTGATTGAAGACATATAACATAAACATCACATGTTGACCGGTTTAAGGCAGTGGAAGACTTTAGCTTGGAGCCAATACCAGAATACTTTTTTCTGCCCCAGAAGTGTTGTTGTGTCCCATCAGGCAGGCTTCCCATCCTCTCTGAGCCTGGGAGCCCAAGACTTGCCTTGTAGGAGTACTTCAGTTAGAGAAAGCTGTATTGAATAACTAGTCTTATGTGGTAGGTGCCGTTTGTTAGTTTGTAGCTCTATCTGTTTTTATTGTTGCTGTGTAATTACACGTTGACATGAAATATAATTGAACTTGCTGCTGAATTCTCACTTATCCCCAATACCTCCTGTGAAGATGCATGGCTGGCATTTTAGATGCAGTTAATATCCTTATTGGGTCAGCCATGGTACTACCCAATGCTGTCACTCTCTGTATAGTGTCACCCACCAAAGAATCTCCATCAGTGGTGTCTCTCCTGCTTGCATTTCTCTGTCTATCCAAAGAAATGTCTACAAAACCCCAAGACCCCGGACAATGCATTGACTTTAATCCAGACAAGACAAGAAATAAAATGTCTCCTGACCTCATATTTGCTTCTCGTTGTCCTTTTGCTTTCACTGCAGGCCTGGGCTGAAGGAAGACAGCATCAGGAACTGCTTCATCACAGACCCAAACTGACTACCGTGCTTTCAAAGGTCACAGAGAGGTTGTTAAAAATAAAATCGATAGTTCAAAGGGTCTCTGACTGGGAGAAGCCCCATAAACTTAATGTCACTTATGAATTTATGGCCCATTGTGTAAAATGAGACATCTTTACACAGAAGCAGCGTGGAGCTGGGATTTCATTAGGGTGATCGTGGCTGTCTCTCTTTACAGAGATGCTGACGACCTACAAGATGCAGTGGCTTCAGTCCCCAGACACTAGCTTCTTCTACAAAGCCAGGTGTCTTTCTTTTCTCAAAATATCTGTCTCATGAACTCGGCACCTATATCTCATTGGGATCAGCTCTGTACTGTGATAGTATGAACCTGGCCTGGCAAACAGGTAGGAAGACAGCTCCATGGGTTAGGAAGACCCTGTCCAGCACTGGCCCGCAGCTTCCTCTAGCAATTCATCCTTTCCCAATCACGTGTCTCACACGGAAGCTGAGTACCCTGCCCCCTCAGCTGCAGAATTAAGGGGCTGGGATTAGTGTACAATGCCCTCTGTGGAATTGTCCCTTTGCCCGGGATTTGAAAGTCCATCTGGCTCAGTAAATGGTTGGCAAAAAGCCCCTTGCCCAGAAGAGCTAGTCAGCTTAACCCCATGGAGTCACTTGTCCTCAGGAAAGAGCAAGTGCCAGCAAAAGATGGTTCTCTGCTGGTCAAATTGCTGCTCCCTGGGAAGTGGGTAAAAGAGAGTGTGTAGGTGCTAGAGGGCTTTGGCCATCACAGATAGGGTTCCTTTCATTGATTAACCTCTGGTTTAGGAGCCTATTTTTATAGTGTGTGTACATGTATGTGTGCATGGGCGTGCATGCATGCATGTGCGTGCACTTACCTGTGGGACACATAAGAGGAGGAGGAGGTGTGCAGGTCTCTTCTTTCCTCAGATAGGAAGATGGGTAAGCTATGCCATCATCACAAACAATAACGTCACAGTCATCTTTTCCAGACCCAGGCCAGGCTCCCTGAGTTCCCCCACAAAGCAAAAGGAGCTACTGATAGGGGGGAGTTCGGTCTCTTCCTCCTACTTGAAGCAGCCATGCTGTGTTCTATACCAAGCCAGCAGGACCTAGGAATGATTGCATTGCATGCCTCACCTTGTCAAATGAATGAGATATACCCCTCACTCTAGAACCTAGGCCTAGGGCCTCCTTCTCTTTCTTTTTACACAAATAAGCTTCTCTACTCCGTTCCCTTCCCACATCCATGTCTGTTTCTCCACATAACGGGAGCCAAGTGTGACAAGTGACATACAGTATGGTACCTGTAGTATAGACTGGTTAGAACTTCTCTTTGGACTTTGGCAAACTTACATAACTTCTTATAAAGACGGATTTCTTCATCTGTCTTACAGATGTCCAACTGGCTTTGTGTTTGAGCACTTGTTCTCTGGCTAAGGGGCATTGCTTGGGAGGATATAGGAGGTAGGAAGAGGCAGGTCACTGGAGACAGGCTCTTAGAGGCACATTATCCTTGGTCCAGTTCTGTCATATTCTTTGTTGCCTGGTCTGCCATGATGCGACTAGCCTGCTCACACGCCGGCCAACAGTGTCGCTCCACCGCCATGCCTTCCCTGTCGCCATAGACTAAAATCAACTGGAAGCAGGAACCAAAGTCAGTTTTTCCCTCTGAAGTTGTTTTTGTTAGCTGTTTTGTCATGGCAACAATAAATAGCACATAAAATATCTTAGCAGGTAAAGTTGTGAGAGTGAATGTGAAAACAGATGTTGTGTGCTGTGTAGTGTGCTGTATGCAGGAGAGCACCTGTTACACAATAGGCGTCTGATAAGGTGTTATTGAAAGAGGCAGTTTTAACCCTGGCAATAGATCATGTGAAACAGGATCCAAGGATCTTCTGGGAGTGATTCCAACCATCTCTTTTATCTCAGAGATAACCATGTCTTTGTTTCAATCCTCGAAACACTGAAAATGAATGTTAGATTTGATACCAGGGTAGACGACTTCAGGATAGCCTTGAGTATGTTTCCTATTGGAAGATTAATATGGACTCTACCCCTATACATCTTACCCTGAAGACAGAACAGAATGACCCTTTATGTCCTTCTCACTGTTAGAATACCACATGAAAGGCTCTGAGAACATTACATCCTGAGCTGTACTCAGCTTTCAGCTGAGCAGACAGTAGAAGCTGATTGCATGGCCAGTATCTTGTGTATATTGTAAGTATTATTTATGGAACTGGTCTCTTGAGAAGAGTTGCTGTCTGCCTCAGACACCTCACAGTGGAGTCTTGGCTTCTCGATGCCACGATACTCATCACGTGGACTGATGCCAGAATTATTCAGTATGGGCAATATTATTCACAATTGGAGTCATTTCAGAAAGCCTTTCCACCTTCTTTCCCTGCCAGTCCCTGATCACGTGTGAGTGGGTGCCCCAGAGTAGACTCATGCCGTATAACACACGTACCCTCCAATGTGAAGCAGGGACGCTATGCAAGAAGGACAGAGACTATTTGAGAATGAGGCTCTTTATCAGTATTTCAGAAGGCTCAGTTTAGCATTTATGGTTCAATTATGTATTCCTCTGGGAAATACACATAAAACCTCAATTCAGTCTGTTCCTCTCTCCTTTTGTCTGCCTCTAAAAACTAATGCATTCATCAAGCCGTAACAAGAGGCTGCTCCGCATGAGGCTTGCCTCATAAGATGTAATGTCAAATCACCACCGTGTGGTGATGGACCTCTCTGTACTGACTTGCAGATAGCAGAGTGCAAGGTAACCCACCCAGAGTAACAGGGGGCAGAAATTGGCACTTTGCTGATTGTGATAATTATGGCTGCAAACAGGTGTAGTGCGCAGTCAGAATTTAGAAAACACCTGCATGTATATTATTCTCTGTGAGGCTCATGATAACCCTGAGAGGTGAGCGAGGTAGGTGTTTATTGCTGTTCATATTAGTTATTATTTCTTGATTGCTAACTTGACTGAACTTAGAATCGCCTAGATTAATAAAGCTTGCTGCTGGGTGTGTCTATGGGCATGTTTCCAGATTCAGTTAACTAAGGATTAACAGCACGGCTCTACCTGTGGATGGCTTATCCTAGGAGATGGTAATAGAAGGTGTGGGGAGAAAGCCAGGTGGCTCAGCAGTCTATCTGCTTCCTGGCTGTTTCAAGGTGAGCTGTTTTGCTCCAGTCATGATGACTTGAAGCCTCTGAAAGTGTGAGTGCAGATGAATCTATCCCTTCCTTAAGTTGTCAGGTATTTAGTCCCAGTGATGAGACATTAGACTGGCATATCTGTAACTAACCGTCCTCCCTTGAGAAATGAGAGAGCCACACTTCCCTGTAGTTGATCTCCTCGCAGAGGTTCCATTAGCACTGAGGGAGTCAAAAAGAAGCTGAACTCCAGCTACCTAAACTCGGTGCCAATCACAAGCCACCCCTAACCCCACAAGGTCAAAACTCTGAAGTTTAAAAGTCCCCCAAATCACAGTCCCCAAAAAGTCAAGTGTTGAAATCTCAGAAGCTGTAACCATGAAGACTGTAGTTTGTGTTGGAAACTGTTGTGTAAGACGGGCAGGGAGGCAAATTCTGGAGAAGGCACTGATGTGTTGCACTTGTGTGGGGGCTGAATTACATCTTGTTAGGGTACACAAATATCCAGAACGCTGGAAAAACAAGCACTTTCAGAGTACTCATTCATTTCATCCTTTTTTTTTCAAATTTGATTCTGACACAAAGTTCATCGCACAGTGGCCACTGTGTCTTTGTGTGTATAAGCAGTGTCCATGTACAGAAAGACACTGCTCCTCAGTAGAGGAGGAGAAGATGCCATTGGTCTATTTTTTATGTTTGCGTTTATGAAAGATAAAATTTCTTAAGCTCTGGGGCTTGGGAGATGACTCAGTGATTATGTTCTTCCAGAGAACCCAAGTTCAGTTCACAATACCGTGTTGAGCAGCTCACAACTTCCTATTTTCTCTGGCTCCAGGGGATCCAGTGGTTTCTGTGCACTCATATGCATACACACACATATATGCACACACATTATTTAAGAAATAAAGCCAGCACAGTGACCCACACCTTTAATCCCAGCACTAAGGAGGCAGAGGCAGGTTGATCTCTGTTAATTTGAGGCCAGCCTGATGTACAAAGTGAGTTCCAGGACATTCAGGGTTCTTATCCAAAGAAACTTAGTCTCAAAAAAACAAAAACAAAATAAAAAAAAATCTATTAAAAAAGAAAAACAACTTAAGATCTCAGCTCTCGGCACCTCTGAATGCTGTAGCCGCCCTTAGACAGGAGGAATCCATTCTAGTGATGTACTGCCTCATGGAGTGGATACAATGTTAATAATAGGTTGTGTTTTTATTTTTTAAGATTTATTTATTTTATGTGTGTGAGTGTTTTGCTGGCATGTATGTGTGTGTGCCATATGTGTTCCTGGTACCTTCAGAGGTCAGAAGTGGGTGTTAGATCTCCTGGAACTGAAATTTCAGACAGCTGTGAGCTGTCATGTGGGTGCTGGGAACCAAAACCAGATTCCTCTGCAGGAGCAGCCAAGATCTTCATGGCTGAGCCATCTCTTTATCCTCTGTTGTATTTTTCAAATGAATGAAAGAGAGGCTCTTTAATGCTTCACCAGAGAGACACAAGAAATAATCATTGCCTTGAATAGATCATTATATAATAAGACATGTCACAGTGTGCCCCACACATTTATTCAACTATTTTCTACCAATTAAAGATAAAATTTCTAATACCTCAAAAAATAATTTAACTTTTAAAAAATAAGATTATGACTCAGGACTAGGCTCAATGTTGGAGCATTTGCCTACATGCCTGAGGTCATGGGTTCTAGCCACAGTGCTACATGAAAATTCAATTAAACTTTTAAAAAAGAATAAATAGCATGTAAATTTGTTTTTGTGATTAAATACAGTCTTGGAAGTAAAGTATCTAACATGTTCCAGTACTGAGGTTCTAAGGAACTCTTTCTTCATTAAACAGTAAAATAATCAGGTAAGCAGGATTCTATCAGACACAGAAAGGTATATAGAAGAGAAAATCAGTTTTAAAGAAGTTGGCTGTTTTCCTATGCTTATGTAAGTGCAATTATAATTTGTAACAAGCCTCATCTAGTCTTTGGTGATGCAAAGCCTTGCCATTCAGTGCTGTGTTAGCATCAGAAACTGACCCAGGTTTTGGAAGGTTTGAAATTAGGGAGGACATCTTTCTTTCACCCTAGCATAGAATTTGTGGACTGTCAACTGGTTTGGGTCAATTGTCTCTCCTTGCCTGCAGTATTTGATATTGTATTAACTTCTGTAATATCCCTCTTAAGCCATGAATAAGAAGGGCTGGGACAGTTCTCCAAATACAGCATCCCATTATCCAGTCCCTTGTGGTCCATTGTGATGGAAACATTATCTAATTAACTACCACCACATTCCAGTTATCACCTAGTTCCTGGAGCCTCTCTAGAGCTATGGACACTCAAAAAAACTTTGAAAAGAGGTGGTGGTAGTTCCCTAACCAAATGGACATGTAGATAGAACCAGGGCAGAGGGCCTTGGGCTAGACATTCCCTGTTCCTTGCATCCACTGGACATGAACTCTGAATGCATTAATCCCCGAGGGTGATGTGTCAGAGCACAAAGATCCTGCTGTTCTGCCCAGCAGTTTACAGAATTCATACCAGCTCAGATGCCTTTCAACTGTTGGTTTTGATCGGGGTTGCTTTGATTGCCTGCATAAATCCAATATCCAGCCATTAGCCAGTTGAGAATTCAACCCCAACGCATGGATAGAATTGCTGGGGAAGTGGAGGGCCACAGCTCAGAGCCTGTTAGGGAAATTTGCTGCATCTTTGTAGCATGTGGTCCTCCACTGCTGTGTAATTTACTCCATCAACAGAATTTTCACCTTTATAACCTGCCTTGCCCACCCTTGTAATTCTCTTATAAGAACGTTATCAGCCCCTCACCCACTTCTCATGAAAGCATCTGTTGAGTGTATCTTGGCCAAGGTGCTGTCCACTTCATCAGCCTGATCTTTTTCCTATCAGGCACATCATTTAGGTAATGACTTCATCCCCCAGTTATATTTTGGCTTTAGAGACTTTATCCCAGATCCTTTGTGTCTGGGTCCAACCACAAAGCCAAACACACGAAGACCATGGTTGGGGCCAAACAGAATCAATCACTGAGGAACTTGAAGACTTACATTTGTTATACAGCCCAGCAGCTCTAGGGCTGCATAGCCTAGAATGTCTTCTTTCACACCCAAAAAGCTTCCAAGCATCAATAGATTCAACTGTCCATCAGTTCTCCCTAAGCACCGATAGCATCCTCACTCTCCAAGTCCTTGCCCAGCTAAAGGGACTGCAGGAAGTCAGCTATCAGCAAAGGGGTATATGAGTAAAAGCCATTGCTTGGCACCAACATCTGAGCGGAGCATGGGGGCATCCTGGGTTGCTTGGGCAGCTGGGAAGGATGCGGTTTGGAGAGTACCCTCATAGAGCAAGTATTGTTCTTGTTGGTTTTCATTTTTCAGTTCCATGTAATTACTGTTTCTTTTATCTCCTTTCTTTGGCTCTCTTTCTTTTCCTTTGCATATATTGTAAACACATGTATGCATTTTTCTAGAAATCTGCAGCCCTCACTATATTTTACTAAGGCTTTCATTGAAGAAACAAACTTCCTGACTGAGGTGCCGGCCTGGGGGTTGGGGAAGTGCAAGCTACTTTCCAGAGTACGTTTTATTACTCATGCGACCCATGTGTCTCCATCTCACCTCATTTGCCTTTAAAACTAAATATGAGACAAACTGAGCCATACAGATCCGGGATCTCGGTGGGGAATGAGTACAGACAAAAAGCTTATTACTTTGGTTTCCTCTTCTCTTAAAAAAAAATCCCTTTCCCAAAATAACTGATAAATGGTCCTTTGTGGGGATGGCCGGGTGCTGTGCCCCACTGATGAGCACCCATTTGAGAGCTTAATGAGGGTTAGGGTTGCATCCCAGTTCAAAATCGCAAGGCTGGATGCGCAGGGTCTCAGAAGGCAAGAAGCTGGAGAAGACAAGCTAACCCCAATGGGAAATGTTTCTTTTACAGTATTCTAGATTTCCAGTCTTCCAAATGAAAATACTCAGAAGTCAGAGGGTGAAGGGGCTGTGAACAATGCATTGTACCTCATGTCATAACCACAGGTGCTGTTTTGGTTGATTTTATTCAAGATCCCTTTTCCTTGGAATTTTGTGGATATTATCATAGAAGTTACAAACTTCTCAGTTCCTGAGACATCCCCTCCACCCCCTTGTGTCTGAACTCAGCCCTGTGACCCTAAATTGCCTCGTGTCACTAATCAACTTGACTGTCAACCTCTCATTGTTGGGCTGATCTCTACTAGACATCCAGAAGAAAGCAGCCTTATTATACATTCATCATAAAGAATGAATGGCTGATTGATTGAATTTTCCCAAGAGAAAACAGAGTTGTTCACATAAACCAATGTTCACTAAGTAGAAATTCTGGTACTAACATCAACATTTATTGACAGTTTATTAAAAGTTGTTCATAGTTCTTGGCGCTTTGTGACAAAGTTCATAGAATTGAATGAGCAATTTCTCTTTCCTAGCACTTCATTCTTTCATTGCTCCTCTCATTCCAGCCTCCAGCCCCCACTGCATCCAGGTAGTCACTTACGTATACATATTGCCCAGTCTTCTCTCCAAATCTTGTTCTCATGTGTTCCAAACTTGGAGAAGATGCCAATGAAGTAAAGCATTTTGTACTAAGGTGTGGTCCTCTCTGCTCTATTACCACCATATCCTAAACCAAGGGCACCCAAATCCCACTTTACCACCTCCAAAGAATCAAGCTCAAGAGTTATTTGATGTCTATGGTTTCTTCCTTCTCATCCCCATCTCCTCATTTCCTAATTCAAAAATGTTTTTCATCCCAGAGTAGATATTCCTTCCACACTCGGGTTTCCCTGTGAAGTGTTCCCATATGGTAGAAATTACCATATTCCTTGGAATGTATGGAGAAAAAAATGTTTCCATTTTCATTTGTTTTAGAATAAATTTATCTTTTTGTTTTGTTTCAAGACAGGGTTTCTCTGTGTAGTTCTGGCTGTCTTGAAACTCACTGTATAGTCCAGGCTGACCTCGAACTCAGAGATCCACCTGCCTCTGCTTCCCAATGCTGGAACTAAAGGTATGTGCCATCATGCCCAGTTAGAATAACCCATCTTATGCTAAAGGGTTTTTTTTCTATATTCTGTGGATAATCAGGTTTTACGCAGGGCTCCTTTTAAAGTGAACTATGTTCTTGTTTTGTTTAGTTTAATGCTTTATATGTCTTTAACTTGAAATTGTATTGGTTATTTTATCTTCCATTTTCTATGTTTAAGGCAGTGTTCTCTTTCAAGTGGCCTATATCTTTGTAAAAAATGAAGACTTATTATTTGAGAATTCTAACACGTATACTATGTTGTTTGATTATATCCACCACCATTCTTCTACAATCCTTCTCTGACTCCTCACCAAATCTCTCTCCCAACTTCAGTTCCTTTTTTAAAAATAATTGTCACCGAATTCAATTGATGCATTGGCACTTCCCATGTGTGCACATATGCACAGAGAGTCTACATTAATGATATACTGATTGGCCCATAGCTCAGGCTTCTTGTTAACTCTTGTAACTTATATTAACCCATTATTCTTATCTATGTTAGCCACATGGCTCAGTACATTTTTCAGTGGGACAGGTCACATCCTGTTTCTTCGGTGATCTGGGCAGGACTGGGGAGAGAGCTTTCTTCTTCTCAGAATACTCCTGTTCTCATTTCTCCACCTCTACTTCCTGTCTGGTTTTCCCGCCTATACTTCCTGCCTGGCTATCGACCAATCAGCGTTTATTTAAAACGTAATTAACAGAATACAGTCAATTCTCCCGCATCACTTCCCCTCTTTTTTTTTTTTTTAATAAAGGAAAATATCCATAGTCCATTTTTTGGGAATGTGGGCGTAGTGTTCCAGGCTACTTCCTGCTGGTTGGGGGTGCTGATAATCTTATGGGGACCTAAAGAAAATTTTGAATTATGATCAAGTTCTGACTGGAGTATCCTGTGAGTCTTGATCATCTCAGGTAGCAGTCTTGAATCTCTTTTGGGTGTATAACTCTGACATCTTGGCCATCTGTTCCTACTGGAGATTTCTCAGGTGGTCCTCCTTGACCAAACCTGATTTTTCTTAACTCAGAATGAATCCACAGCATCTCGTTTCCTGTGGAAACAAAAGCAAAATGTCTTCTCCAAAGTAACATATCTTTTGACTTCAATTTTGAAGTCAAGGTATTTCAAAATACCTATCTTGGATTAATTCAGCAGCATTTGTAAACAAATATATTTTAGCAGCTGTTGCTCCTTCCTCACCATTCAAACAATTTAAAGAGAGCATAATAACATACAGTACCAAGATTCTCTGTGTATTTTTCATCTTTACGTGGCTTTATTTTAACCTCTATTTCTTATATCTTTACTTTTTGGCTTTTTAAGACAGGTTAGCTGTGTATCTTTGTCCTGGAACTCACCCTTTAGACCAGGCTGTCCTTGAACTCACAGAGATCCCCTTGTTTCTGCCTCCCCAGTGCTGGGATTAAAGGTGTCTGCCACCACACCTTGAACTCACAGAGATCTGTCTGCCTCTGCCTCTCAGGCATTGGGATTAAAGGCATGTGTTACCACACATTGAACTCACGGAGGTCAGTCTACCTCTGCCTCCTAAGTGTTAGGATTAAAGGTGTGTACCACCACACCCAACTACTCTCTTTCTTTTTTTTATTTTAAGGACTTTAACCTTTTTTTTCAAGCCTGCATATATTTTTAACACACAGTAAACCATTTAGAGGTTTTTTTTCTTTGAATCTCTCTTTACTGTATATCTCTCTTTTTCTGACTACACAAGTCTAATTTACCAAGCAATATGGGTAGGATTAAAGCTGTGGCTTTGGCAGCTGGATCCAGCCCATTCCTTAGCTTTCTGCAATTCCAGCTTAGAGCAGAGGTACAGGATATAGCCATGTTTATTGCCACAACTCCATGGTGTTTTAATGTCCCTGCTAGCAAGCAAGCTTCAGCAGTGTGTTCACAAACTACATTCAAATGCTCCGTAGTGGGACCGCCTGCCTGAAAGAGTCAGAATTTGCCCTGGCAGGATGGCCCAGAAAGCCGGCATTTTAAAACAGTGCAGCTTTTTTCCTGCTATTGCTGAAAACCAGAAAGCATGCGGTCAGCTTTTCATCAACATGGTTTAAATGTTTCATGGCAGGACCTCTTAAAAGAGATGCAAGATTTTGCAGCTAAAGTTGAGTGAGGAAGCCTCTCTTAAATGAGAGTGTTTGCTTGCCTCTAGCAAGCAAAGCAGACCCGAGAAATTGCTGCTACCAAGAAACCATGCGTAATGTTGTTATTTTGTTCTAGAATTACTTCCCAAGCTGTCTCAGGCTTTATGTGGATCCAGTTGTCCACGTAAGCACCATTCTGTTGTAAGGAGAGAGGGCCCTTTGTTTTGTCCCGCCTGGCTAGCTAACACCCAAAATAATCACACAGAAGAGTCTACATTAGATATAAACTGATTGACCCATTAGCTCAGGCTTCTTATTAGCTCTTATCACTTATATTAACCCATTATTCTTATCTATATTAGCCACATGGCTTGGTACCTTTCTCAGTGGGGCAGGTCGCATCTTGCTTCTTCCATGATCTGGGTAGGACTGGGAGGAATGGGCTTCCTCCTCCTAGAATTCTCCTGTTCTCATCACCCAGCCTCTACTTCCTGTCTGGTAGACCCACCTATACTTTCTGCCTGGCCAGTCAGCATTTATTTAAAACATGATTGACAGAATATAGACAATTATCCTTCACCAAGCCCCAGTTCCCCCTCCCTCCACGTGTTCTCCTCCCTTGCCTCCCCCAAACCTACCCCCCATCCATTCCTCAAGAGGTAAGGGGAGTCAACAAAGTCTGGTGTACCAAGTTGAGACAGGACCAAGGCCCTCCCTCCTGTATCAAGGCTGAGCAAGGTATCCCACCACAGGGAATGGGCTCTCAAAAGCCAGTTCATGCACCCAGGATAAGTCCTGGACTCACTGCCAGGGTCCACCCCCACAACAGATCAAGTCACATAACTGTCACCCACATTCATAGGACTTAGTTTGGTCCCATACAGGATCCCCAGCTATAACTCCTAAGTCTGTGAGTTCCCACTAGCTTGGGTCAGCAGCTGTTTCTTAAAAAGCCCCACTTACAAATATAACTGAACTAGGGACAAACCCTTTAGCCTTTGGAAGACTTTCTGGATCCAAACCATAACATTTACCTTGGTTAATCAATGACATCAGTTTAAGTTTTTCCCAGAGAATAATGACTGTCATTTTCACCAGCATCGAATTTGGGGGGAAATTTTTTGAAACAGACAGAAATTTTGTAAGAGAATGGTCTGGGGTGAGGAAGGGAGAATGTCATTGACATTGCTGTCATACCATGTTAGTAAACTTAAACACAGAGAATTAAAATTGTGTGTGTGTGTAACTTTTAGAGAGTTACTTTAACTTTGTGTAAAACTCTTTGTAATTGTCTATTTTTCACATGTCAGGGATTAGTACAAAACTCCTCCATGGGACCCCAGTGTGGTATGAGAATCACTGCACCTAAAGCTAGAGAGTTCAGTCTATTCAAGGCTCTGGTATAACCTGAAAACATTTTCCAAAGAAACAGACATTAGATTCCAGCTGCTGTGAAGACTCCTTTGGTGTCCCTGGCTAGGGGACATCTGTGTGGCAAATCGGTTGTGTTGATGGAGATTGACCAATGAATTTGGTAGACCATGCCATTGAGTTATATCAGCTGTCTATACTCGGTGCAGAGCTTATCACCCCTCCTGCCATGAATTAGTGGTAGAACTCAAAATGCAGTTGATATGACCTAAGTCCATCACTTAGTCTAAGTACTGAATGCCCTGAGCGTATCACAGAGTGGCCAGATGATAATTTCCCAGAACTGCAGAAACACAAATCTCTATCTGTACAGCAGACGGGGGTGGGGCGGGAGTGGGACTGGGGTGGAAGCCCTGGAGACAGAGAGGCTCTGCAGAGAAAGAACAATGGCAATGCTCTTTGACGTTGAGGAGAATAAGCCCACAAATCATTTAAGATGTTTCGAATAGACAGGACAGACTAAATGAGACAATGTCCTCCCCTCTACTACTTAGCCTGGGGTGAGGACAAAACCCATTAACCCTAATAAAGTTAATTCCCTAATAGGTGAATGAGCACGATGCTACATAGCATTTCATGATATGAAAGCCTGAGAAGTCTGAGTTAATATACATATAAACAATAGTAAATAGACGACATCTTTGTTGCTGTACAGTTTAATTCCTATGAGAAAGGCTGAAATAGATTTATCCCAACCCCCAAAAACTTTTTCAGATTCCCGAAGGCTAAGAGTTCTGCATATGGTTACTTTTAATCTGTTTAACTATGGTTGGGTTAAAATGCAAGTGTAATGAAGAGTATCGGGAAAGTGATAACATTTATTGAATACTAAATAATTAAAGCTTTACTGAATTGCAATATTGTTTTCTACACACTACTTGTATGGGGAAGCACACAATTAATAAGGAAACAAATAAATCTTAGGAATCTGATATGTATGATCTTTCTTTAAAAATGCTTTGTTATTTTCAGTTGTGTGTATGTGTGTGTCTGTGTGGAGGGCATGTGCACAAGTATAGGTGCCAGACGATGCAAGAGGTATTGCATTTCTCTGGAGTTGGAATTACTGGGCTTGTGAGCCACCTCACATGGGTGTTGGAGACCAAATTCACATCCTCTGTAAAAATAATGTATGCTCGTAACCACTGAACCATTTCCCCATCCCCATATCATCATTTTTGTTCATAACTGGGTTATACTTTCACACATTCTCCTTAGATAAATGGTATAATCTCTCAGAAAGCCATCAGAGGAATGGCATGTAGCCCTGTCTCCTAACAGCAGCTCGAGCCTCTGCTTTTCACTGGGAATCAAATCGGAAAGCTTGATGTCATAACATCATCCTCCTTTCCTGTGAAGGCGTTAAGTGCTTACCGGCAGCACTCTCCTCTGGCATAGTGATACTCTAAAAGAGGACCCTAGAAAGCACACCATTGGTTTGATTAAAATAAACTTTGAATGGCAGGGTGACATATGGAAAACATTGTGATAGCAAAGCTGTTTGAAGTAGAAGAAAACCTTTCCTAGTGCACAATGAACGAGGCTTGCTGGGATCGTCTGCCTGCTTCTCCACAAATACCGATAGCCTATGTGAGCCTCATTCTGCCAGATCTTTGGTCTTAGGGCTCTGAAACTGATCAGGGCACATCCTCCCAACTCAGGTGCCCCCAGTTGCCGGCTACCGCAGCCCACTGTTAGGAAAGGGCAGGCTGAAGCACATAGCTTCCCACCAAAACCTAGAGCAGTCAGTCTCTCAGTGCTAAAGTGAGTCTCCTCCTCCTCAGATGCCCAGAGTCAGGCAAGTCTGATTCAGTTGAAGTTATCTGAAAGCATTCTTCATTCTGTGTTGCCTCCAATGCCTGCTGTTACTGTGCACACGCAAAAGAGGTACCTGCCAGGAGCCATGGGGCTACCATCATTCTCTGCCACACACGCGCACGCACCTGTGCACATACACACCACTCACACATTCTTCTGGTGATGTCAGCGAGGAGAACTGGGGGCTAGAACTATGGTCACCTCTAAAGCATCCATGATAAGAAAAGATTATGACTCCCTATCCTCATTTATTTAGACTCTAGGACTGTCTTTTTTGCTAGTTTAGTTGAAGGACTCAAGAGGATTCCTAGCACTTTCTCCATCTTGGCAATCTCGGTGGAAAATTTCAAAAGCCTATACTGAGGCCATTGCCCTCCAAGTCCCAACGCTGGAGGAAGGCAGCTACCTTCCATCTTGTACTCCTGTTACTCGGAAAATAAGTCACAAGGACAGGTGTAAGAAAACACAGCACCCAGAAGCCCCCTGGGTGCAGGTAGCATTCCCACTCCTGCAAACTAGGCAAGACAAATACAAGCGCTTACAAGCAAGATAGTCCCTGTGTGCGTGTCGTTACATTGTCCCCCATTCCTGCTTATGCCAGAGACGAGTGATCTGATACACACCCATTAACATAGGCGATCCTGACCATTGCAGCTTTGCAGCTGAACTTTCCTTTGCTGTCTCTTCACTGAATGAATATCTCCACACTGTCCAAAATGAGCACCCAGCACTCTGAGTCCCGAGGTTCACCAGGCACTGGCATCAACAGAGTGCCCTTAAGACTCATGTAAAAAGATTATGCTTGTTGTAATTTTGCTAGAATAAGCTTTTAATGTTTTCCAAAGCCTGTTCAGGTGGATATAGCAGTGTAGGTGGAGGAGTTGGAGGTAGCGCTCACAGGACAGTTTCATAGGGAGAAATATTTCAGATAGCACGGAAGTGGCAGTAACAACAAGTCATTTAAACAGCTCCATGGTCGGGAAAGTGGAGCCGGGGACACACATTCTTTCAGGGAGGCTGTAGTTAGGGAAGACGCCAATATAAAAACAGCCTATTTTTAGGGGCTCAATATCTCATCTGTAAAAGCTTGTGAGTCATATTTTACAAGGGCGGCACACTCAGCCGCTGTTGTACTGCAGCTCCCAGCCACCTTAGGGGCGGCAAAGTGGAATTCCGTCAATGAGCACTTCCTGGCAAAATTGCTTGTGAGCTTTTGATTGCAAAATCGTTATGCTTGGCACTGAGTTGAGTAGGAGGAAGAACCTAACTTGGTTTTTGCAAATCCCTTGGCTGGTACAATGCTGCTCTTAAGCTTTTAAACCGCTCAGCTGGGCTCCAAAGTCTCAAGAAAGCTGTAAATTTTCTGTTTCAGATTCTTAGTTTTTAGTGTGCTTCGCACTCTTCAGGCAGAATTTTAAAAGCATAGATGTAGCCTGAGACTCCATTTTCATATTTGGGCTGTGGTGTCTTCTTCACTGAGGCAGACAGATAATCCTAAGGCCGGGAGAACGCATGCCAGATGGGAAATCCACATCCAGGATGGCGCAGTGTAAAGCAGTGATGGCAAGCCAGCCAGTGTGACTGGATGATATTCAGAGGGTGACAGCAGAACGCTGTGACCTGTATTCCTCTGAACCCTCCTGGCTTTCCACAGAACTACAGGGAGTGTCTTTAAATAAAGTTTATGTGATTCAAGTATCTGACATAATGTATTTGTTTTAGCTGTAATTGTTTTATTAGGTTTTTTTTTCTCTTAGGTTGGTAAGCAAAATAATGGTCTTCAGTACAAGCCCCTTTCCCATACTTCTTTTGTTGATTCTCTTTCCCCATTTTATTTCCCTTCTTCCAGGCCCTGCCCACCCCTGCCAAATCTCCTTCTTTTCTCAAACTACATAAACGGTGTTACACTTTTTTCTCACCTCCCCAACTCTCCCTAAAAACATCCAGTTCCCTTTACAGCTTCACGACACTGTCCCCCTCCAAAATACACAATCTACATAGGAAAGAAAGCATACAGCATTCTTTTTAGGTCTGAGATATTTTGCTTAAGATAATGGTTTCTAGCTTCATCCATTTTTCTACAGATGTTATCATCTCATTTTTTCCAATGGCTTAACCAAATCCCGTTGTGTCTATGTAGTTTATGCCCTTTTACCCCTTCACCTGTTGATCGGCATTCCTTGACCACAGTGCAGCAGTGAGCGAGGCTGTGCAGGTATCGCTGTGGTAAAACATAGCAGCCTGTGGCTAACGCCCAGCAGCAGCACAGCCGTGTCACTGTGGTTGCATGGTTAGGTTTTTGAGAGTTCTATGCTGATCTCCGTAGTAGTTCAATTAGTTTGCAATCCTACCGGTGGTCAGTCCGCTCTCCCGACATCCTCTCCAGCCTTTGCGGTCTTTTGTGGTGCAGTAGAAAGAACATTAGCATCGCTACTGTTGAGAACTCTTGGATTCGAGGTATGTTCCTTATACTTCCTGAGCTTTGATTTCCATATCTGTGAAATATTCAGAGATAATAAGATCAACCCAATATCATCACCGAGACACTGATAACCTAATAAACATAAACGGCATGGAAAACCTCTGTCTTCTCTTAATGAGGCAAGCCAGGGCTGTTTAGAGGCGGGATCTTGGTTTGTAGCCCAGGTTCACCTTGAACCCACAATCCTCCTGCCACAGCCTCACCAGTGCTGAGATTACAGGCTGGAGCCACAACTCCTGGCTCTTGACTCTGGGTGAGAAATTGACTCTCATCAGTGTCTAGGAGTCACTGAAGCACAGCACGCACTCACCATAGCACCCAGGAGACAGCTAGGACCAACGTGCTGCTAACATTAAAATGAAAAGAACAGGTTTATTTAGAGGAATGGAAAGACTCATTGACTGCAAAATGCATCTCCCTTTCCTATGCACAAAGCATACTCTCTGCCTGGGCTACCATGAAGAATACTGTCAGAGGAAACAGGAAACATGCCTCTCCTCTCTCTGCAGTGTCTGGGGTACATCAGCCACCTAGCTTCTGCAGGCTTCTTACCACTAACCTGAGGATACAGCCCACACTGAGGAGGCCACTGTGGAAACATGAGTCTTTGGTGATGAGCTCAGTCAACCAACCCCTGAGTCAGGCATAGTTGAGCCCCAACTCTGGACTGTAGTTTTGTGAGATGATCGTTTTCTCATTGTTTGACGTTAGGGATTCGGAAGCTGGCATCTAAAAGCATCCAGTAGTAGCAAACGACACCTGCTTAGATGCACTTAGTTGCTCTTGCAGAGCTGCAGCAAACTACTTAACAGAACCATGCTAAAGGAGGGACTATTTGTTTTTCCTCAAGGATCAGAGGGTTCAGTTCATGATCTCTGGCTCCATGTTTTTGGAGCTCAGCCTTGCAGTCCTTTAATTTCCCACTATGCCACATTAGAGCATAATAGTAGTCTAAACCTGCCTACTTCATGAGGATTATGTGCTAAGTAGCTTAGGAAAAATGCTCAGAGTCTAGCCACTAAGGGATAGTGTCATCGGCGTCAGCTAGTGATCAAGCCTGGAGGTAGGTTATACAGGTTAAAGGCACAGATTCTGGAACCAATCTGCAAGGGTTAGAGTCCTTCCCTCCACTTCTACTAATGAGTAATCTCAAGTCACTACGTAAGCTACCACGTCTTTATCTCCTCATCTCCAAAATAGAGTCAGCAATAGTGGCACCTGCTTCACTGAGGTATAATTATTAAGCCAATTGACAAAGAGGAGTGTCTGATGTGGTAACACATAAAAATAAATATATTCACTATTTTTTGTTAGCCAAGATATAACATCATTTGATTTCAGACAATCTCCAAGTTAAGCTAGAGGATATGGTGGAGGATGGGGAGAACAATGATGAGGCGTTCTTGGGAACTTCCCATGAGTGAACTGCTCGGTTGAATAGGCAGAGCCATGGTGTCTTAGCCTGCTCAAGATACCGCCCCAAACCACCATTGACTGAGCGAATAAACGGAAATGTATGTGGTAGAGACTGGAGGGGGGCCGTTTAAGTCAAGTCAACCTGACTTCTGCTTAGGTTTCTTTTTAGCTTACAGATAGTAAGTGGCTTGCTGTGTGCGTATATGATCTGGTTACATGGGAGAGGAGAAAGAAAAAAGAACACCCAATAATTCCCCCTTCTGTAGAGCATGTCTGAGTTAGGGTTTATGTTCTACAGTTGAAATACCCTGAGCAAAAACAACGTCAAGGGTGATGTTTCGCTTGTATTTAAATATCACAGCCTAGCATGAAAGGAAATCTCTGTTGGGACTCAAGCAGGAGTGGGGACCTGAAAGCAGGAACTGAAGCAGAAGTTATGGAGGGGTGCTGCTTACTGGCTTGCTCCTTGTGGCTTGCCCAGCTTTCTTACAGCACCAACACCACCAGCCTAAGGTGGCATCAATCACAGTGGTCTGGGCCCTCCCGCATCAGTCACTAGTTAAGAAAATGCACCACAGACTGGCCCATGGGCAAATCTGGTTGAGGCAATTTTCTTAACTGGGCTTCCTTCTTCCTGGCTGACTCTAGTTTATATTAACTTGACTTCAAACTACCAGCGTGGGGCACTCATCCCATTAAAGCAGAATCCCACTCTTCTGTGCTGTTTAACTTTAACTATTTTCTTAGAAGTTCTGTCTCCAAATGCAACCACCCCGGGGGACTCGAATTTCAAAATATGAATCTTAGGAGGAGTGTTCAGTCTATACCAGATACTTTCTGAGGCATTCTGCCACTAGTCTCTGTGCCCTGTATTATTTACGGGGTAACAGGTGAAGAGACATGTAGGATGTCTATCTACCCAGCCCGTAGAGAGAGGACCATGAGAACCTCATTTTCTTCTCTAGCTCTCACCATACTATATAAAGTGCAAAGTTACACAAACAGGAACAGATTTCTTTGGAAAAGATAAACTTTTTAAAAACATTATTGAGGCCATAAAGTAGTGGCACACACTTTTTATCCCAGCACTCGGGAGACAAAGGCAGACAGACTATGTGAGTTTAAGGCCAGCCTGGTCTACAGAGTGAGCTATAAGAAAGCCAGGGCTGTTACACAGAGAAATCCTGTCTCAATGAGCAAAAACAAAGAAACGGAAAAATATTCTTGAGATACAAGTCACATATACAGTTCATTTGTTTACAGGGTTGAACACCAGCCCTTGTTGGTGTGCTCAGAGCTGTGCAGCCATCACTACAATTTTGGAACACCTTCATTACAGAAAACAGAAATTTCACATCTTTGGATGGTCACTCCCCACTTCTCCATCCCTGACTGATACCCTTCCCCCTCTGGGCCCTCATACATAACTTTTTCTCTTTCTGCCTTTATATATTTACCTATTTTAGACAGATAGTAAGTTAAAAAAAATGTTGCGTTTCTTTTAAAACACCTCTTATTAATGCTTTGGATTCTCAATTTTTACCAATAATTTCTTGACCTTGGCCATGTACCTCAAAAATAAGTATAGAGGAGAATCTATAATAATAATGACATCTTGAATTTTGCAGGAAAATGGGTGGAGCTAGAAAACATTATTTTGAGTGAGGTAACCCAGACCCAGAAAGCCAATTATCACATGTACTCACTCATAGGTGGTTTTTAAACATAAAGCAAAGAAAACCAGCCCACAAACCACAATCCCAGAGAACTTAGCCAACAATGAGGACACTAAGAGAGACTTACATAGATCTAATCTACATGGGAAATAGAAAGTAGAAAAAGACAAGATCTCCTGAGTAAATTGGGATCATGGGAACCTTGGGGAAGGATTGAAGTGGGGAGGGGAGAGACAGGGAGGCGAGCAGAGAAAAATGTAGAGCTCAATTAAAAACTAAGAACAGATCATAAAGAAAAGAAATAAAGATTTTGAAATGAAAAGTGTACTCTTAAGCTAGATGGCAAAGGATGGTTTATCCTTCAAAAAAAAAAAAAAAAGCAAAGGGTGGATAGGCTCAAATGTCAAAATGAACCCTGCACAGTGAATTTTGTGTAAAAGTGAATTCAGATTGAAATAATGAAAGTCCCCTCAGTTGCTCATCCATATGGATTTGGAAGAGTAACGATCACGGAAACCAGCACTTGAGGAGTTATTATGTTTGAGAAGAAGAATTCCTTCCTAGCATTGTGCTACTACTTCCGTCTAACAATCCTGGACTTTTCTAATCACCCACCCCCTAAGTCCTACCCCTGGGAGGAACCAGAAAATGTACATATTGATGCCAGACTCTGTACACGGCCAGATGGGAGTGAATAGGGGGTTTGGTTCATGTGTAAGTATTCATTATATCCCTGACCAAAGCTAGTCTGTTATTTTTGGGCAAAATTGATTGATTGATTGACTGAAATCAAATCTACCATTTATTCAAGCAAACTGAATATGGTTCCAAAAGAAATTAAAATGTCATATGAGAGTCAAGTGTATAGATGCACAATCCCTGGAAGGAAGGCTTTGTCTTCAATGGTCACACCACCCATTGGCTTTAACATTTTATTATCTCTTATTTTATTATGGATTAATTTATTTGTATATGTATGTGCATCCCTAAGTGGAGGTCAGAGGGCAACTTTCGGGAGTCAGTTCTTTCCTATCCCATAGGTCTTGGGGTGATACTCAGGTAGTCAGGTTCGGTGGCAAGTTCCTTAACCACTGAGCCATCCCACAAGCATCTACTCATTGACTTTTGTATTTCTAGATTCCTGTCTTCTTTGCCTTAAAAATTCTTGAGTTATTACAACAGTGAAAGCTAGCTACAGAGCATGGTGTTTGTTATTATTTTTATTTGTTGATATGGCATATTCTCATAAATCTAGCTCTAGGGTAAAGAAGCTGAGAAGCAACCAAATTCAGATGGGCTAAGGAAAGGAAAATGAAAATCTTTGTCTGCTGTTCTCATTTAATTAAGAATGTCTCTGTGTTTGTTGGCATTTGAAAGTCAGGTAGCTGTCTGTTATCTATTTATGTTGCCACAACAACCAAGACACACATAGTTGCAAGTCTAGGAATACATCATGGTAATGTGCGTTCCATAACTTCTTCTGATACCTTAATTGCAAGGCTCTTTGAGGTGCCATCTCCTGAGCCTGACTGAAGACAGCTTGCAGTTTCTGATTCTAGCTATGACAAGCTAAAGAAGGTGTAGAACATGTCAATCTCTTGACTAGGCATCAAGGTTTAGTAGACAGCATAGTCTGCCAGATAATAATGTCAAATAGAACCATAAAAATGAACTTGCTATTTGGGGAGATGCCTGCAACAACAGTCCTCAAAATATCCCAACAGCAATATCTTTTTAAAAATTTATTCCTTTATTGTGTGTATGTGTGTCTCTCTCTTTCTGTGTGTGTGTATGTGCACGTGTGTACATGCATGCATGTGTAAGAGAGAGAAAGATGTGGATCTTTATGTAGATGTATGCTCATGTGGTCAATGCTAAGTATCTTCTTGACCACTCTCCACCTTATTTTTTAAGACAGGGTCTCTCATTGAGCCTAGAGCTCAATGATCCAGCTATGCTGACAAGCCAACACGTTCCAGGAATCTGCTGGTGCCCCTCTTCCCCAGCACAAACGTACAGCTCTGCCCTGCTGTGCTTGTATTTTTTACGTGGGTACTAGGGATCCAAACTCAGTTCTGATGCTTGCATAGCCGGCCCTTTGCTGTCTAAATCCAGCTCTCCCATCAGCATCTTTTAAGTTTTTAATAGGCAGATAGCAAAGAGTCTATCAAGATTTTTTTTTTAACTTGAAGACATGGAGAACCAGTGAAGAGCTTAGTGATGCCTTTAAAATATCTGCTTATGTGTAAATGAACCATAGCACATGGCCAGAAGGTTCCCCTGGTTCCATGGGCTTTGGGTTTGGGCAGAGTGAAAATGAATTAATACTTTAGAACTTGATATTTAGAACTGAATAAGACAAAATGTCTTTAAATATAAGCAGTTTCTCATTGCTGCAACAAATACCTCTGAAAAATAACCTTTTAAAAAGGAAGAATTGGACTTGGAGAAATGGCTCAGTGGGTGGGGTGGTTATGGTCCAAGCATTAGGGTCTGATTTTGGATGTCAGCACCCATGTAAAATGTCATGTGTGGCTCTACAAGTGTAACCACTACAGTGTGGGGGCCCAAAAAGATCTCTGGGGTTTGCTCGTCATCAACACAGTTCCAGGCTCAGTGAGAGCCTGTTTTAAAGGAGTAAGACAGAAAGTGATCAATCAGGGAACCTGATTCTCCTGTGCCATCACATCTGAACCTGCAGAGGGATCGACACCTTGCTCATTTTCAGTGTAGACAATGTCGGGACCAAGTGAGGTGCAGGATCTGTAGCAGAATAGATTGCTACTTAAAGAGAAAGTTTAGTCTATCTTTGCGCCAAGGAGAAATCTTCAGAAAGGGTTTACTAAATGCTTCAGCTTGGTGGTTTAAGAAACTAGAGTATCTGCGTCCATTCTTAGAAGAGAATTAGAGGAAGGAAAATTAATATCTTCCTGAATCCAGAGCTGAGTCAGAGCAATGACTGGAACAGGAGAGATGATCTTGCCAGGGTTACCAGCAACAGAGCAGAGGCAGCAAAGCCAGGGAGAATAAACACAGTAAGGGCCCAAGGACCTGGGTGTTCTGCTGCAGACAGAGCTTTTTGATGCTGTAACAACCTGGCTATTCAAAACAAATATCACCTTGCTTACAAGACCCTGATAGGTGGCTCCTAGGCCATAGGGGTAGTAAGATAACTAAAAGGAAGCCCTCTAGGAAAGTAGAAAGAAAAAAAAAAGAAAGGATTTGTCTAAATTAGAAGAAGATAGGGAGGCAAAGGATTATGGGAAGTGTTCTAAGGAAATAGTGGCATAAAAACGAAGAGCATTCTGACTTCGGGTTGGGGAAAATGTTCAGCACTCGGCTGTGCTAACACAACTGTATGACTGGCGTGGATGTGGCTGTACACAGCATTTTCAGCACATCTCTGCCCTGTGAGCTCACGTTTGAAAGGATCTGACTCAGGCGGAAGTAATTGCTCACTGGGATGTGACCTCCCTTTGGCACAGCTAATCAGCCGTGCTCTGCCATTATGGGTCAGCAGCTTTGGCTCTCAGCTAACACGGTGCTGTGCAAATACACACCACTCTCTGACCTCCTTCCTTCATAACTGCTGCTAGCCCAAGAGAAAACAGCAAGGACAAACTACAGGGCAGCATTTACCCTGGCCCCACACTCTCTACAGGAACCCTTCAAGAAAATGGACCCACAGAGTCTGCGAACTCTTAGGAAGATGTTCTGACTGGGTAGAAGGCATTGGTTCTTACACCCACACCTGTTTCGGTGATTGGACAGCATGGACCAGAGACTCTAGAAAAACACTGACGACATTTAACAGTTTGCTGTAAATATTCCAGTGAAGGAGATACACATGGCAGACAGAGAAATAGGGCAAGAACATCCATGGCTTTTCTGCATGGTATGCCCCGCCCTGCCCCATCCCACTTCCTGGGGTTTTGAAAATGATTCACCAACCCCAAAGTTCAGAGAACTCTGCTCTGTAGAGGTTTTGTCCAGGCTACATTAAATATTAGGTTTGAGTAAACCACTGGCCATAGTAATGGACCTAATACCCTGTCTTCCCCCTGACTCTAATGACCTGGTCTTTCTAGTGGCC
This sequence comes from Microtus ochrogaster, assembly GCF_000317375.1. NCBI lineage: Eukaryota > Metazoa > Chordata > Mammalia > Rodentia > Cricetidae > Microtus > Microtus ochrogaster. The sequence goes on from NC_022018.1 coordinate 21,777,499, forward strand.
AGTCCCCATCCTGATGATACCTGGCTCCCTCCTTTGTCTCCTAGGAGACAATTTCATCAGCATATGACCAAAAGTAAATCCCAAAGGTGTTTAGAAGCTCTATATCAGGAACAAAATCCAGGAACAAGCACGTGGCACATGAGTGTACCAACAATGCCATACAGACCATGGGGGTCTCATCAGACGCTAATTGTTCTGGGAGAGCCCTGCTTCTATAAAGTATATTTCAAGTATGTACTGGTCTGGTAGGTATGGTGATGTATAGTTGTAATCCCAGCATTCAGGAGGCTGAGGCAGGAATGTCCCACGATCCGTTTTTAGCATGTATCATACACTGGTAAACAATAATGTAAACATGTTTATACCTTATTTTTATTGTACCGTTTCTATGTTTAGATGTAGTTTGGGTTTTGATGCAGGATCCATTGTAGTGCAGGCTGATCTCAGACTTGCTTTACAGCCAAGAATGCCCTTGAACTTCTGGTCCTCTGCTTCTACCTTCAGGGTACTGGCATTATAGATGTGTACCATAGCATTCCAGTGCTGGAATCAAATGAAGGACTTCACACACGCTAGGTAAGCACTCCACCAACCTAGCTACACCCCAGCCCTTGGTATGTTTAGTTGCACCAGTACCTCTGTGTTATAGTTACCATTGGTGCTCAGTACAGCATTTACTATACAGATTTGTAGCCAAGAGCCATAGGCTTATCCCATCTACACACACACACACACACACACACACACACACACATACACACACCTCAATATGCAGTAGGCTCGATGCCTAGATTTGTCTAGGTAGATGGTGTCATAGTCACAATGTTATCTCCTAACATGACTTTTTCAGAAAGGACAGGTGACTGTATTTATGTCATATTACATCCCAATGCTAATTGGCATTTTCTTATGTTATCAGTTACTCTTTTCTCACCTTTCCGAGCCTTTATATTATAAACCACAGCATCCCTTCATTTCTCTAAGCCTCAGGTTGACCATCTGTAAAGTGGCAGTGATATCTAAGGCTTACCTCCCATCCCTTGTGGGAGCTAAGAGAGTTAACGCCTGCAAAGCTCTCTGGGGACAGGAGCTCCCATGGCAGGACAGTGGGTTCACTGAGTGGCAGCGGTCATTGCTGAAAGTGAACTCTGTGCTGTGTCGGGCACTGTTTTAAGTGATGTGTGTGTTATCAGTTTATTTAATCTTAGCAACTCTATTAGACAAATGCTATTAGATCAACTTTATGAGTGAAAAAAAGGGCTAGAGAATTTAGAGCACCACCTAACATTGTGTGATTAGAATTAGTAAGTAAACGAGCCAAGCCAAGGCTCCAAAACCTCCTCCTTCTTTGCCTCCACATCATTGGAATTCAGTAAAAGCTTGTTACCGGGAAGATTTCCTAGATAAAAGTGTCAGCTCTGCTGGATAAGAAAACAGTGGAAAGTTAGACAGTGCATAAAAACAGAAACTCCATGGAGTTTTAGTAATATATTTCTACAGCTTAGCTCAACTGAGAAAAAGGATAGATGGGAAAAGCCCCAAAGGAAATTAAGAAGGAAGGAAGGGAAGATTTCCTTCAAAATTTTCTAAATTGTTAGGCACTGAAGGACAGGTCCCCCCCCCCCGCACTGTAAAAAATACCAATAACTCTCCTGGGGGTGGGGGGATTCCAGTTTGAGGTTGGAGCCCACTTTGGTCCCTAAGCTTCTTGAATGCTTGCCAGCTCATTGCTCCAACTTCCTGCTCTCCTTTTGGGAAGACACCAGCTATGTGAAACCGTGCACCTCATCCCCCCCATCACCTCTGCTTGCTAAGAGCCACTCACCCCAAAATCCCACTGCACCTGCATCATTTTTCTCTAATTACTCTAATTCCATTTTTTAACTTCTTTAAAAATGAAAAAAAAAAGCTTCAGAAAGACTATCATCTCTTTTTACCCTGCAGATAACAAAACAAAGCTGTTATGTGTTGAATGACTAGATGTTCAGGTATGTAACACGTGCCTTAAACATTTTCATCAGATAATTAAAACAGCTCTATGAGGTAGGTTCCATTGTCCACACTGAGTAGGGAAGGAAGCTGAGAACTCACTTCAAAACTCTGCTCCAGGCGTCTGGGTAGATGGCACAGAGGAAATGGCTCCATTGGTAAAGTACATATTGCTCAAGCATTAGGATCTAAGTTCAGTCCCTAGTACCCATGTTTTTTGTTTTTTTTTTTTAAAAAAAAACCAGCACATCAGTGCATGCCTGTAATCCAAACACTGGCAAACAGAGGCGGGGGATTCCCTGGGGCTTGCTAGCTGCCCAGTCTAGTTGAGTTAAGTGAGTTCCAGGTTCAGTGACTCTGTCTAAAACTGGAAGATGAAAAGTAATTGAAGAAGATAATTAATGTCAATCCCTAGCCTTCATAGGTACATGCATACACCCATACCCACCACATCTCCCAACATACACACACTCTGCCTGAGGCTTTTCATATCAAGGCAACGATGCAAAATCCCAGCTCTGCTCTTGCCAAACCCAGAGTCCCTCTCTTCCCTTACACTCATTGTTTTGATGCCAATGAATGTTGGGCAGAGGATAGAATAGGTAGGTAGTGGGGACCCAGGGATAAACCAGCTTAAAGGAAGTAGAGAAATTAACACCAGCATGAATAAGTCCTAGAATGAGAGAATAGGAGAGGTAAGAGACTGAGTCATGAGAAACAGGTTAATCGTATGTCAGGTAGATGAGCAGGGCAGAGGAAACACTCAGCAGGAAGCCAGTGGACAGGAAATAAAAGTGCTGGGTGGAAGAAAGACTAGTTCTACAGATAAATTATGCAATATGATCCTCTTACTAAATATGAACATATGCTCAGATATTTTCAAGTGCCACCTTTATATCTGCACAACACACATCAAATTTTAGAATTTCTTTAAAAATAATATGGAGCACAGACTAACCTTTTCATTTTAAAAAGCCCTTCAAGAATATGTTTACATTTAGTCCTTGAGCAAGTTCACTGGCAGGCTGTTATAATTTTCATGAGGAAAAGCTTTTTATTTCTATCTAAACAGGCAACATAGTTGGATGCCATGTATAAAAACATGATTTCATATTTTTCCACATCTAACCTACCTCTATATCTGGAAGACTTCAACAGTTCTCAAGAGTCTGATGAACATCCAGTTGTTCTTCCATACAGGTGGGGGAATGAGTTCTATGATCCTCTTGGATGGCTATCATCTGCCTGGATTTATGTCATGGCTAGTTGGCACAGAAAACTTGATCCAATGTGTGTGGACAGTTGCTCTCCCACTGTCTTATTTAAGTGAGACAAGGTGGGAACGTTGGCACATATTTGGTACAACCATTGTAGATGAACTAGTTTGTTTGGTCTGTGATTGGATAAATCCATGGATGTATAATCCATAGATATGAAGGCAAACTATATATAGATTATACTATGGGATTTTAGAGTCTGATTTCTTCACTACACAAGAGAGCATTCTGGGTTTTATCTGGTTTTCCAGTGAATTCATTATTAAGCTGTCTAGTTTGTGTTCAGGAAAGAGCACCAAACCCACACAATAATCTCTACCAAGTGAACAATGAAAGTGGTCTCCAATGTCAAAAGAATTCAGGACACTCAGAAAAAATCCCCTGTCACCATCTCCCTCCCTCTGTAAATACAGACCTGTTCTTCTTTCTAACTGAATACCAATGGCTGGTTTTGGACTTTATATAAATATGAACATATAACGCATACTTTTTATGGCTGGCCTCTCTCACTCAGAAGTACACTTTTAAGGGGTTCTGATATTGAGTTCCACTGAGAATCATTCACTTTCCTTGTTGGAGTTTGTCCCAGTAATGACCATATAATTGGAGCATGCAGGCATGAATATCTATATATAGAATTCTGTATCTATCCACTCTCTGGTGGGTATTTGGGTGGTTTGTGGAAAACGCTGCTCTGAAATACTAGTTTGCTACCCACATGGACTTGTTTCCTTTGGACGTGCGCCCAGAACGGAATTAGTGTTTCCTAACACTCCCTCTCCCTCTCTCTGCATGTGTGTGTGTGTGGCATCCATGAATGTGTGTGTGTGTGTGTGTGTGTGTGTATGTGTGTGTGTGTGAAATCATATGTATGGTCACACATGTATGTGAACAGGCATGTTAGCAACTATATACGTGTGCATGCGGAGGCCTGAAGTTGACATCAGGTGTCTTTATCTTTACTTATTGAAGGGGATCTCTAGATGATTCCAGAGCTAACCAGCTCTGACTAGTCTAGCTAGTCAGCTTGCCTCTACCTTCTGCTCGCTGGGATCACATGGGCTCCGGGGATCCAAACTGATCCTCACATTTGCAGAGCAAGTGCTTTACCCACTGAGATGCCCTCCCCAGTCATATTGTTAACCCTTGTGTAACAGAGCAGAGCACTGCAGGTAGAAAGAGCAGACTGGGTTTTCATTTTGCTGCAGAAAACAAGTGAGTTTATAAGCGACAAAAGACAGTCAGCCAGGACTTTCACAACGAAGTTGATGTGCGAAGGGAAATGAGGAAAAAATGGAATGGGCAACAAAGCCAGGTTTTTGGAGACTGTCCTAAGTAATGCTTTGTGGGAAAAAGTGAGAAGGAGGCGGGTTAGGCAGCCTCAGAAGCTGCTGGGGGGGGGGGGACAGATGGAGCACTGCTTTATTGGAGAAAGCACAGTGCCTTGAGTGCCCAGTTTCAGCACAAAAGTGGAAAGAAAAAAGAAAGCAGAAGAAAACCCGCTGTGAGTTGGTCTATCCTGGGCCTTTTCAACGAGCACTGTGTCAGTTTTCAGAGCTTCCTTATGCTGGATCTACTCATCCAGCCTTCCTAAGATGGGCCCAGACAGTTCTTCTAATGAAGAAGTGGAACTTTCTCCAACTACAAAGACCTGGCACCTGCTACTTTACAAGCCAGAGAAATCCATTCTGTCTACAAGTAACAGACACCTTCCTTCTCCCGTGTGCTGTATCTTTCTCCGTCAACTACTTTCCCATCAACACCTCGTTAGTAGGAACACCTGTGCACCTGAAGCTGCAACCCCCACATCCACAGTGGGACTAAGCTCAGGCTCCAAGAAACCTTATTGTCTCTGAGGAACCACTTGCAGCCTCGGGAAGCACAACCTGAGCTAGCCTGGGTATCTCAGGAATTTAGTCGTATTACCAGGGACTGACTATGAGTGAAGCCTCCACCTGGGCATCCGAGTCTTTATTCTTGTCACCAGCCTCATGTGTGGCCTTTTGTCAACAGACTAAATGAAGCCAAATTTCCCCCATGGCCCTGTTCCCTGTCCACAAAATACAGCCAGTCTCTTATGCCTGTTGCCCTCCTCCCAGCTTTAAGCATTGCATCACGCTGTGTTCTTGTTCTCCAACATTCACTTCAGCTAAATTCCTCTTGTCCCATTCTCAAAGCTCTCCATTGCACAATGGGCGTGCTATTAAGATTATCGAAGAGATGAATACCACACATTTTCCAGCGCTCCTCCCTCTTGGCCCTGCCACACACTCTTTTCAAGCAGCTTTGCCACCCCACAAGAACTCTCTGTTTCGTTCTATGGAAGAATGTTCTCCCCTCAGTGGCAGGGAGCAAGTGACAGCTCACAAAACCACAGTGTGGTATCACGTGAGTCCAGGGTAGTGGATGTACCGCAGATTCCAGGATTGCTTGAGTTCCTACTCAGACTGCACAGATTTGATTGACTGGGTGGTTATAAGAAAGTTCACCTGTCTGCACCTGAGTTTATCCCTCTGGAGCAGAAATGGTAACTTAAACCAGATGGTGGCAGTGCACGCCTTTAATCCCAGCACTTGGGAAGCAGAGGCAGGTGGATCTCTGTGAATTGAAGCAAGTTTCAGAACAACCAGGGCTACAGAGAGAGCCTGTCTCAAATAAGTAAATGAAAGAAAGAAAGAAAGAAAGAAAGAAAGAAAGAAAGAAAGAAAGAAAGAAAGAAAGAAGATAGATAGATAGATAGATAGATAGATAGATGATAGTAGATAGATAGTAGACAGATAGTAGATAGATAGATAGATAGATAGATAGATAGATAGATAGATAGATAGATAGATAGATAGTAGATAAAAAAGAAATAGTAAGCTTAGAGGACTACATTGAGTCTGGTGAGGGTTAACTAAATTCATATTTTGGGGGCTGGGCAGGTGAATGAGTCTCTAAAGTGCTCATCTTGCAAGCATGAAGACCTGAATTCAATCCTCGGAACTCATTAAAAAAAAAAAGAAAAGGAATGAGCTGGGTTCAGTGGTTAGAGCAGTTGCTTCTCACTCATGAGGGCCTAGGTTCAATCCCCAGTACCAGGAAAAGAAGCTGCAGGTGTGGTGATGTACACTTGGAATAGTACTGGAAAGACTGAAGCAGGTGGGCAGCAGCCTAGCCTGCATGACAAGGTCCAGGCCAGTGAGAGACTGTCTCAGAAACAGGTGGACGGTGTCTGTGAAATCACAACCAACTTGTTTTCTCGGATTTTGTTCATATTAGGTAAGCGCTCCACCAACTGCTTCTGCATGCATGTGCACACACATACACACACACACACACATATCCACTTTTCCCACACACCATATATTATATATAATGTGTAAATTTATAACCAATGGCTAAAGATTAGATAGAAGTTAGGTAAGTAGATGGATAGATGGATGGATGGATGGATGGATGGATGGATGGATGGATGGATGGATGGATGGAGAAAGAGAGAGAGAGAGAGAGAGAGAGAGAGAGAGAGAGAGCCATACATTTATACATAGATGATGGTAGAGAGAAAGTAGAGAAATAAATAGATGAACTACATAGATACATAGATGATAGCTGGTACCCGAATAGATACAGGTTGTGGATAGAACAAGCAATAAGATTTAATTAGAAATTAGAAATACAAACTAAAAGATGTGAAAGTCCTACTTTCCCTCTAGCCTATGCGGCACTATATGGCACACAAACTATATAACACCTTCCTCATGTGAGCAAAAAGAATATTATGAAACAATATGAATAAGCAGTCTAAATACAGCTTGCTTTCCTCAGAAGAGTCTTCCAGAAATCCGTGACCCTAAACATTTGCAGCTGCAGGATTAATAGCCTGGTGCTTGCAGAACATGGCAAAAATCACTAAAACCTCAACGCAAATTCAAATCACTAAAACCTCACCACAAATTCAATAGAAAACAGCAAGTTGTGTAAATATTTAATATGTTTAATTATATTACATTAATTAAATCAATTATTTAGTGTCCTGGCTGCTGTTCTGTAATGATTTTTTGCATGTCCAGAAAATTAATGATGACCATACTGTCCCTTGTAAAAAAAAAAAAATGTTCCAGTAATGTCCTGCTGGTTGGTGCTATTGTTTGTCCAAACACTACTTGTGACCTTGAGGATAAAAGGAAGCGGATACAATTTACAAGAGAAATAAAAAGACTCTGATAATAAATTTAATGAGGCTCCAGGGTCAGCCTGACTGATCAAATTCATTAGTGGTTTAGAGTTTCCATTCAACCTAGTCCTGGAGAAATCTGCAGACTTTGGAGTCGTGGGATTTCTCACGTATCTCAGTAGACTGTGCAAAGTCTAAGGATCTTCACTGGCTACAGTCCTACCACTTATTAGACAGGATTCCAGTTTGGTGAATTAAGCTTGGATAACTGACAAAAGTTATCAATTCCAGACAGTCCACATCTGATCAGGCGTAATGGTCCCAGGTCACCCAGGATTCAACCCTTCCACGTGTTGGTTATGTCTCCTCCAGCCTAAGGGGAAATTTTACTAAGGGGGTGGGGTATTTGAATGACTCACCCTTTGGGCTTGCTTAGTGTGATTCTAGTTTTTCATTCACCCCACCAGGTGTGCGTTGGGTAGATAACACAGAAAAGCATAAGGGGACTATTAATGTGGGTTTTATTAAGTTGCTTTTAAACATGCACTTTGCAGTGTAGATGGCTTTAGCATCCTTGTGTTAACCACTCACTCATGTCCATTATTGCCATATTTATGGGACACAGCTGGATCTATTTGACTCGTGGAAATTTTGGTTTAGAAAAGAGCATTTGTGGGCTGGGATGTAGCCCTCTTGGTAGCGCATTTGCCTGGCTTGCACAGAATGCCAGGTTTACTCTCCAGTACAGCCTAATGCCAGTCATGGTGGCGCACTACCGTAATCCCAATGCTCAGCGGATGGGAGCAGGGAGACTGGGGTTTTCATAGCCAGTCTGGGAGTTTACATCCAACCTCAGCTGCCTTTGTATAAGGGAAAGTTATTTAAGAACCAGCATTTTAATTAATGAAAGGATAATTTCTATCCATACTGCCCCAGATTCAAAAGTTGCCATTAGGCTATGAGGCTGGCATGAGTATTGAGAGTCAATACTGTGAGTGTGTACATTGGCACGATCTCCAGAGGGAGCCAGGTTGAAATTTATTTCTTTTTAACATGCTTATGACTTTGGAGTTGGCAGTTCCATTTTGAGACAACCACCTCAAAGACACATTTGTGCATATGCAAATTTCATTTTCTTTTTAAATTATTTTTTAATAAATGCACATGCTTCTATATCCACATATGTAATTTTTTTCTTTTTTTTTATCTTTTTGTCTTTCATACCATGCCTCCCAATTCCACTCATCTCCTCCCCAAAATAAAATAAAATAAAATTCAAGAGATAAAGAGGAGAAAAAAGGAGAAAAATCTCATCATGGCAGCTGCAGTGAGACACAAGGAGTCATGCACTAAACCCTTTTATCCACACATTTTTCCAGGCAGCACTGGCTTCACAGGGCTAGACACCCCACCCTCATGTCCCCATGCTCCAGCAGGTCACAAATGGGGTGGATGTGGGGACCCCGGTTCTGGGCCTGGGTACTTGCAGATTTCATTAACCTCCCAGCTGTCCCCTATCTTTGCCACCAGGTTGAGCTCTCCAGAATTGCCCTGGCTACTTCTCCCTTGCAGCAATATCAAGGGGTGAGACCAGTACTCCTCAGAGTCCATTCTTCCACACCTCCACCTTCAGGGCCAGCTCCACGGTGCTGTCCAGGCGAGGTGTGGGGGCCACTCTCCAGAGTGCTGCAGGCGGTAGAGGGCAAGGCCGGTTCTCCCGCCTGCCCCAGGCATTGATGGGGAGGCGTGTCTCTCCCACCCATGCAGCCCCAAGACAGATGGGTAATGGGACAGCTCTCCCCACATATGTAATTTTAGAAAACATGCATTGTTTGTCTTTCTATAGCTGGTTTACTTTATGTAATACAATGATTTCCATTTCTGTCCATTTCCTTGCAAAGGTCACCAGTTTATTTTCTTTTATGATTGCACAGTCAAGCATCCGCTTGCTTTCTGATCTCAGACACCTGTCCCTCACCTGCCTGTTATCAGAGTCCTCACCATCCTGTTTGTTGCTGAAGACAGAAATATTGACAACCGTTTCTATGGAGATGAATTTACCCCCACTTTAATCCTGAGCTCCGTGTTTTCGTTAGACTGGCTGGCCAATCAGCCCTTGGTACCAACCTGTTTCCACCATCTCACCCATCCGCTTGTGCCAAGACATGGGCCGCCATGCCTGGTCTTTGTGCAGGTTCTGATGATCCAAACTCACGCCCTCATTCTTGTGCAACAAGAACTTTATCCACTGAGCCATCTACCCAACACTCTTAACTATTTTTAAATGCCTTATCCTGTCCTCAATTAAAATTAGTGAATAATAGGCACTGAAGTTATAGCTCAGTGGCAGAACACGCGTCTAGCATATTGGCTTGTCCAAGACCCTGGGCAGGATCACTAACATTTAAAAATAATGGCTATCCTAGCATGTTCACAACATATTGTGAAGCTGTTGACACAATTCTGCCATGTAAACACAAAGAAAAATGGCTAACCTGTCCCCAAATAACATTTATTATAATGTGTAAACATGTATGTGTAACCAGCAGTACTAGAGGTTATAGAAAGCAGTGGATCGGTTAATCGCCATGAAAACCAGAACAACAAAAGTTAGCTATCCCCAGCCTGCTCGTCAGGGACTTGGCTCATGCTGGAACATTGCCCTTGGTATACTGCTCTTCCTACAACATAATTCATCCCTAGGGATATCTCAGTAGAGCACAGCGTGGCCACTCCTTGATCTTCAGGCCAGCTGCCTTCCCAGGAAAGTCAGGAAGTAGTGAAAATCTGCAGGGACCACAGTCCACACCCTCCTCTTGCTGCCAGGGAACTCTGCCCATCATTTTCCCTCAGATGCCTGTCTGCTGTCAGCCTCACCTCATCTCATGTTGGGAGGGTAGCATCCTTGGACAAGCCTAGTGATGAAATGTGAAGAAGGATTCAGGATGCTAAGAAGTATGGCTTGGGGTGTGTGTGTGTGTGTGTGTGTGTGTGTGTGTGTGTGTGTGTGCATATGCACATTTGCCATGGAGAAGGGGTAGTGGGAATCTCACCTGTTCTTTTCAGCCCTTGGAACTTTGCCTCTTATTTCTGGACAAACCTCAGATGCGGAGGGCCTTAATAACAAGCATGTGTATCTGTAATAGAGGTGCATACCCGCCCTTCTCCATTGTGTTTCCGTGAAGCCTCGGCCTTGTTATCATTTGAGCATTCTTTTCATTTGGTGCCTACGATCTCACTGAAGACAGTTTGGGAAGCCGTATACTGTGCACTTTTCTTTGCCAGATATTGCAAAACATCTCTGTCATACTGTGTGCATTCTGGTCCCACTACCATTGCTAAGAGACCCTGACTGGGTACAGCAGTCACCTAGGCACGTTGGCCACACATGGATTCAGAATGCAGGTGGGCTCTCGCTGCTTCTAGATTTCTGAGCTGGCCAGGCCCCTTGCTTCTCACACCTGATCTTCACAACTGGGAGAGTGTACAGCTAGCTGTGGGGGCTGTGGACATGGCTTAGGAAGAAAGGGCTTGATGATCCAATGTTCAGATCTCCAGAGCACACATAAAATTCAGGAAGACACACAGGCTACCTATAATCCTGGAATTTGGGATGCAGAGACGGGATTCCTGAGGTAAGCTGGCTAGACAGAATTCTTTAATGGGTGCAGTCAAGGTTTAGTGAGAGGCCCTGTTTTGTTAAATAAAGTGGAGAGTGATTGAGGAAGACACTGAAGTCTACCCTTGGTCTCTACTTAGACAGACATGAGCATCTGAATAAACATATACACACACATACAGCACACTATCCACACTGTCAAACAATGCAATGGCTGTGGAATCATTAAGAGAAGTTGCTCATTGTATGTAAATCACCACATAAAATAGATACATAATAGAAAGACACATGTCTAAGTCTAGATCACTCGAAATGGATGGTGGTTATTTGGGGGTGCTCCCTTACCACCAGAAGGTTAGGGTTAGGATTAGGGTTTGGGTTGGCGTTAGGGGTTACAGGTTCATTTTGGCAAGAACCTAACAAGCCACCCAGGTCACTCAAACATATGCAAAGCCGAGAACATGTAGCCAGAGAAGCCACTCCATACCTCCGGCACCCACAGCTTCTCACTTGAGATTAACAAGGAGTTCTCTACCCAGAATACCACATTCAGTCTGAAACCACCCAGAAGGCATGGAAACCTTAACTCCCAGTGTCTGTAGAAGAGTCAGAATGTGTCCATAGAAGAATCTGTGTTGCCATCATGACATACATTTGAATTCCAGAAAGCAAGTGCCTTCCTTTAGAAAGTCCACGCAAATCTGCAACAATTGTTCCTCGTGCCTTCCAAAGGAGCCTTTCTTGCAGTGAACTCAGAAGCCATCCAGGCATCTGCCAGCCTAGTGATGGGCACGTGATAGGTGACAAGCCCAAAAGAAGACCAGATGGGTTATTATACATTCCTCTCCATCAGCACCCAGGGTACAAGAGCCAGTGCCTGATACTAATATCACTGCTGGTTTTCAGAGTCTTGACATTCGTACTTGTGAGGGAACAGGGGCTTGTGGGTACGGAAGATGAGGCAGCAAGCATAGTCAGGGGACATGAAGAGGAATGGCCCCTTTGTGCTTGTCAGAGAAGCCATCAAAATCAAAACTGCAGTGTGAATGGGGAAGACAGGGTTGACTGTGTAAGCCAGCTGATAGCCACAGTTGGGGCACAAGGACAGGCACCAAGAGATCCCTACAGCCTGGTGTCCAGCCAGTGCCAGCCTGCAGAGTCCTATGGACACAAGCCTTTAAATTGACATGCTTGTCCTCACAGAAAAGGCCAGAGCAGACAGGCTAGCCTTTATAACCCTATTCGGACAGACAGCTGTGTGTATGACTATGAGAATGAAGCTGTTTTACTAGTACATAACACATAGAATTCTAGATAGAAGGTGAGAGGGAAGTTGGGCTGCCAAGCCATTAACAGGCCTTTAAATTAGTCACCTTTACATGTGTCATGGAGGGCTTTCCCATCCTACTACAATTATGGAGGGATAATTATAGATATTTAAAATATGAGATTTGCTGGGGGCTTTGTGTGTATATGTCTATATAATATCACAAAAGCTAGTTAATCAACTATCATTTCATTTTGTGAATCATTTTATTTTATTTTACTTAGATAGGATTGTATAGTCCCAGACTTCCAACTTGCCATGTAATCAAGGTTGGCCTTCAGCTCTTGATTCTTCTGTGTTCTTCCAAAGTATTGGGGATTGCAATATGCTATCCTCCTCTCCTCCTCCTCTCAAGGTCTCTCTCTCTCTCTCTCTCTCTCTCTCTCTCTCTCTCTCTCTCTCTCTCTCTCTCCCCTCTCCGTGGTGGAATTTAACATGTGTTATTTGTATTTATGCTGTGGAACATTTGTTTGACAATGCAAAGATGTGCCGCATCCCTTTATGATGCCTTTGTTTAACTATGTTGCTTTGCCTGTGTTAAACACCTGATTGGTCTAATAAAGGGCTGAACAGCCAGTAGATAGGCAGGAGAAAGGATGGGGCTGGCAGGCAGAGAAAATTAAAAAATAGGAGATATCTGGAAAGAGAAAAAGGGAAAACAAGAAAAAGAGGAGAGGGGGACAGTCGGGGCCAGCCACCCAGCCATGGAGTAAGAGTGGAAGTAAGATATACAGAAGTAAGAAAGGGGAAAAGTCCAGGGGCAAAGGTAGATGGGATAATTTAAGTTAGAAAAGCTGGCTAGAAATAAGCCAAGCTAGGCTGGGCATTTATAAGTAAGAATGAGTCTCTATGTGGTATGTGTGCTTATTTAGTAGCTGGGTGGCGGGTCCCCCAAAAGAGTAAAAATACAACTCTGTGTGTGTGTGTGTGTGTGTGTGTGTGTGTGCGTGCAAGCGTGTACACACACATGCACGCTCGTGATCTTCAAAGAGAGAGAAGGAGACTCTCAGCCCACTTCAAGCACACAGTACTGCATTGTTAATTGTGGTCACACTGCTGACTTTAGGTCCTCAGAACTTCACCTCACATGGCCAATACTTTATCCCTTTGACCATCACCTCCCCACAAATCCCTCCCCAATCCCCAAAATCCACCATTCTACTCTCCCCTTCTATGAGTTTGACTGTTTGAGATTTCTCATGTAAGTGAGCCCATATTGGGCTTGTCTTTATGCATCTGTTTTGTTTCAGTCAGCCTAATGTCCTCCAGATTTGGGGAAAGGATGGTTTCTTCTATAAATAGTGCTGGGAATTGGGTATCCTCGTGCAAAAAGAATGAAATCTCACACCATATGCAAAAATGTGCTCAAACTGGATTAAAGTCTGCATTGTTGAGGGTTATTACTGTAGTATATTCCAGGTGTATGAGTCAAATTTGAGTGATGGAGATAAAAAAAAATGAGTTTACTTTTTAAACATCTTAGGCTTTGCTCAACAATTGGATTTAGTGACTACTTACATTCACTGGTACAAGCATAAAGTGGTTTACTAGATTGCTTTTGGACCAGTTTTGCTCAGTCCTACAGGAATCTGACCCACTGTTTTCTACTTGGTCTTCAAATAAGTGAGCTTGAGTAGAAAATTACTGCTCTTGAATGGACGGAAAGATGTTTCCAGTTAAATACATTTTTCTGTTCCGCTGCCAGGTGTCTAGGACATGTGCACAGCTGTCCTTAATGGAGATGACTTACTAGAAGTTGAACTGTGGGCTGATGTTGAGTGGGAGAACCTCAGCCTCATAGAACAGTTAAAGTGGGTGCTTATTTCCAGGAGTGAAAACAAACAAAAAACAGAGCTTTCTAGAGGAGAAATTGTCTTTCAGTCCTAGGAAGAAGGACCCAGAAAAGCATTATGTCTAAATACAGAAGGTAGCTGATTCTGCACTCCCAAGATTGACATTTTGTTTGTCCGAGCAGCAAAATATTAAGCCTTGGGGAGGGGTTTCATAACACAGACAGAACTATGCGTTCGAAAGTCAAACAGAATCAAAATTTTCAGGGTCAAAGAAATAACTAATCCAGTGATATACTTTGTTTGAAGGAGGGTACTTGTTGGTTCCTGGCCACCCAGCTAGTTTTGACCAGAAATAATCACACAGAAACTGTATTCATTAAATCATTGCTTGGCCCATTAGCTCTAGCTTCTTATTGGCTAACTCTTATATTAATTTAACCCATTTCTATTCATCTGTATATCACCACGTGGCAGTGGCTTACCGGCAAAGATTCGGCATGCCTGACTCTTTCAGCCCCGTGGCATCTCTCTGACTCTGCCCTTCTTTCTCCCAGCATTTAGTCCAGTCCTCCCCACCTACCTAAGTTCTGCCCTATCAACAGGCCAAGGCAGTTTCTTTATTCATTAATAGTAATCACAGCACACAGAGGAGACTCTCACATCAATACTTTGCCACCACAGAAACATGAGGCCCTCTGCTTAGGCCTCAGCATCTGCCTGAGAAGTCAGGCGTGGTGGTATGTGCTTGTGATCCCAGAACTGCAGAGGTGGACAGAGGTAGCCAACTAGGGTGGTCAACCACTGGCCTTGGTATCCAGTGACTGCTTTTCATCTACAGCATTTTCTTGAGTAATATCTATAACCCATTACCTACTTCCTATCTACACACCAGGCTAACTCCTTTCTGACCAATTTCTCCCTTCTAGAAACTATTGCAGAGACAGCCTCACTAGAATCAGGGACATAGTTCAGAGGGTAAAGTCACCTGCCTTCAAGCCTGATAACCTAAATTCAATCCCAGAAATCCACATGGTAGACATGGTAGAAGGAGAGAACCAAGTCTGGCAAGTTGTCCTCTGACCTTCATGCATGTGTGTGTGCCATGTGTCATGGCCTGGATGCTCCCACTCACATAACATATATGCCCTTGAGACATGGGCCTTAGGTCCTGCTCTAGAATACTTGCCACTTGCATGCCTAGACTGTACAGAGTTGCTTACCCCTGATGTCTGCTGCTTCTTCCAAGCTCAAACAATTGTAGAAAATGGCCATGAAAAGCCATAGCTGAGACGGGGAAGCTGACTCCTTAAATGAGGAATATTAAAGATAATTGGTTCCTTTGAACCAATCATTCTCCATCAGGTAACCACTGCTCTACCCCAGAAAGAGGACGGATGAAATAAACTAGGATGTCTTTTGTGAATAAAAAATACTTTGGCGGGGCAGGGGGATGGTTCAGTTAACAAAGGCTTTGCCGTGCAAACCTAAGAGCCTTAATTCTGTCTCTAGAACCCACATAAAAGTGCTGGGCATGGAGGCAAGTGCTTGTAATCACAGAACCGAAGAGAGGCAGGAGCCCTGTGGCTGGCTAGCCACCCAGGTAGCCTGGTTGGTGATTTCGAGTCCACTGAGAAACCCTGCCTTAAATAAGTAGACAACAAGAACAGTGAACAACTTCTGAGGAACAATACTTGAGATTCAAGATTGACTCCTGGCTTCTACACACACATCTGAGTACTGCAGCACTCCAGCATATACATGGATGCACAAAACTAGGTAAATATCTCTTCCCAGTTTAATTCACAGAAGAGTGGGCAGATGAAGGCTTGATTTGAACACTTCGCTGAGATTTTTGGAAGACCAGAATAATATTGCATTGACATACACGTCTGTCTTCCCTAATAGTCTTCTCGTGGCATGGCCAGTGCTGGCCCACATCATTGCCTTGCTTGGTGGGTGACACCTGGCTCCTTGAGTGCCTTCTAGGCAGCCTTTTTAACAGAAGCCTTGGGAACTCTATGAGGAGAGGCAGAGCTGTAGTCAACAAAAGATGGCTGCAAGGCATGCGACTATAGTTTAAACACAAGATGGCAGCTGTGTGGCAGGCAGGAAGTCGTCTGTATTGAGTCTTGGTTGCTGATGTGGCTCTAGTTACAGAATCAGTGTCAGAGGCTGCCAGCACACTAGCCGATAGGAAGGCCTGGGAAGCCGCTCCCCTGTCAGGGAAATATGTTTTCTGTACAGTCTCAGCTATTGAAGCTGTCCATCACGGCATCGCCCCCACTCCTCCTCTGACGCCACCACTTAACAAGACACACCTGTTGTGTCACTCGCTCTCCTCCCCCCCGCACCCCCCCCCCCCCGCGAGGGGCTCAAAAACAGATTCCAGACTGTAACACGCCAGACCGTTGAGTGTAACTGATGACAGACTGTCAAACTAAGCAAGTTTGACAGCCCTTCAAACTGCTTTTAAAACAATGGTAAGCTTTTTATCAAGGTTTTCTCTCTAGAGGGGGAGGGACTTTATTTCATGGTGGCTCTGTTTAAATTACACATACTGAATCTGTCTCCCTTGATCTTTGAGAAAATGAGCATTTGTGTGGGAACTAAACCGAGAACTTCTGCTACCCTCCTTTTAGAGAACTGGGGTAGACGTGAAAGTGTTCGTATTGTAGAATGTGAGCCTCTCGGACTTCTGTTCCCTCCTCGACTTCACGACTTCTGTTCCCTCCTCGACTTCACATGGGTTACCTTCTCTGACATGGGTATTAACTAGTAAGGGCTTCCCCTGTTTGAAATCAAGAGATTGGACGTTTGCGTTAGGACTAGTGTGGTAACTAGGAGGCTGTCTTTCTACACTGGGGCTGTGTTTGTTAGTGCAGCCACAGCACAAATGTCTACTATGGTCCTGACAACCAAGTGTTCCTGGAGGTTTTCTCAGTTCTGAAAACTTGCCCAAAGTGATGTTATTTCTTTGGATATATGATTTCAGCCTTAAAAAAGAAAAGAAATTCTGGGCTGGGGTGATGGCTCAGTGGCTAAAGCACTTGCTCCACAAGGGTGACAACCAGAGTTCAGATCCCCAAGAGCCACATAAAAGTGTGGCCTTCCCACAATCCTGGTGCAGAGGAAACAAAAACAAGGAATTCCCAGAGCAAGTTAGCTTGTTAGAGTAGCCAGAACAGCAAACAGTGAAAGGCCCTACCTCAATAAAAAATGAATAGCAATCAAGAAAAACACCCAACGTCAGCATTGGGCCTTCACATACATGTGCAACTATACACACACATACAAACACACATCATATGTGCACACCACAAATGCATGCATAGGCAAAAGAAAGAAAATTCTAACATATGCTTGGGGATGTTATGGTAAATGAATAAGCCAGTCATCAGAAGTCAAATACAGTATGTTCCTTATAGAGCATCCCTAGACAAGTAAGATGCAAAACAAAAAACAAACAAACAAAAAAAAGAATGTAGGATTATGGATGAGAAAGGCTGGGAGAAAAAAGTGGAGAGACATGAAGAGTTAGTGTTTCATGGTATTGGGGTTCAGTTTTACAAAACCCAAGTTTCCAGAGTTGTTTGATAGCAACACTTCAATACACAACTGTACAACACGTAACTGGACAGTGATGTGAACAGCGTGATAAAACATCACTGATTCCACACTTGACGCTGCTGAGGTGAAACTGGAGCGATGGTTCCATGAGTAAGAGAGCTTCCTGAGAAAGCATGAGGACCTGAATTCAGCTCCCCAGCAACCTCAAGAAAAAAAAGAAAAAGAAAAAGAAATGCTTGACTATAACCCCAGCAAGTGGGTGGGGGCAAAGACAGAAAGATCACTGGGATTTGCAAATCACCAACCCAGCAAGAAAAAAAAAAGTAACAATCTTCAGGTTCGGTCTTATCTCAAGGGATTAACATGGGACATGAACAATAGAGGAAGATACCCAACATAGCCCTCTAGCCTCCACACACGTGTATACCAAAGCGTGTGCATGCGCGTGCACACACACACACACACACACACACATCACTACAAAAAGAAGTTGAAGCAGCACATTTTGTGTCATGTGTGTTTTGCTACAGTGTTTTAAAATGCTTGTACAAATAGAAAGGAGTGAAACTGTAGAAGCAGAAAAGGATTTCAAAGCTTTCATGAATATTCTACCTGGCAGGTGCTGGAGGAGCTGACACAGAGACGAAGTCTATTTCCGAGATGTTTATCTACCATTGCATGGCGGGGGTGTGGAAGGGGGGGCGATCGTATGGGATCTAATAATATTCTGGGGGAAAAATTTAGTACCCTCCAACTTTCATTTCCTTGTTTTCCACAAGACTGTGTTTCTCTGTCGTGGCGCACAGAACAAGGCTTGATGCGTCCTTCACAAAGAAGCATTGATGGCGTGTCTGTGTGAATTGCCCTGGCATTGGTCACAGCCAAGTTCTGCAGGACCCACTGCCCCCATTCGACAATACACTCCACTGTGTGTAGCCATTTATGAAAGGTCAGAAATGAACTGAGAAATGGCTGGAGTCAAAAACATGTGGCCCTATAAATATCAGAGTCAGACGGCTCATGCATTTTCCCAGTCTCGCTTCTGCCCCCATCCAGCTGTGCTCGTCTTCATCTGCCGCTGAGATTCCTTGCGTTTAGTGGGCACTCCACATTGTGAAGTTCCACAGAGGAGGCTGCCTTCTTCACCTGGTGACCTTTGTGCCCAGTCTGGCAGCATAGAATCATTAACAGAGTCTGGGTTTTTCCTAAACCCTCTATGAGTTCTTCTAGCGAGCCCAGGCAGCCCGTTCGGCAATGCTCTGTTTTATTTTAAGAATTTCCACTTCTCACTAGTGGCAACTTTGCCTGGTAACCGATTGCGACACCAAGGGTGTTCTGTGAGCGCAAGGGTTGGCAGCTTGCTTGTGGAGCCTTAGAGCGAATTGGGACATTGACCATGACTCTAGCTGCCAGACTGGATGGCTTTGAGACGACCCTGGAGCACCTGTTCATGGATGTATTTGTAAGTAAAAGCTTTTTATTCCCATGTGCAAAGATTGTCCCTGTCATCCTGAATAACCTAAGAATCATGTCCCCATAGTAGCCGAAGCTTCTAGCTTGTAATTGTCCCATTTCCACACAACGTTGTTATGTCTTACTAATGTGCTATGGGAGAGCTGGGGGTGGGGTATTGTTCCCAGTGACACAGAACTGTCCATATGGATTAACTGACGGAGGTGTGGCAATTTGAATCAAGTGAGTTGCAGAAGTTTGAATGAATGGCCTGAAGAAACAGGAGAGATCAAAACCCCTTTGGTATGGTATGCATTCCCTGGGAGAGCCAGATTTGTTTGTGAAAAGATCATTTCAGGGGTCTGTGTGTGTGTTGGGGCAAGGGGAAGGTGGGAGGAAGGGAGTTGAGAAATTTATAGTGTTCAAAATACTGATCATTCCCTGTAGAGAAATGCAGATGACTGGGTAGTGTCGCTGATCCCACTGTCCACAGGCGGTTTTCAGGATTGATTTGATAAGATGAAGCTGGTTTGGTTGATTTCTTTTCCTTTAAGGCAGCTGACAGGGACACCCCCTCCCGTTTCCTGCAATGATTTTAGCAATGCAATTCTGAAAAGCCCCTTCAACGGAGCTGCCACCCCAGACCAACCACGGGGGGGGGGAGGGGGAGGCGGTTCCTTACACTTGGTTTGGGCTTGCGCTCTGAGTTACTGCTGGTGTGCAAGGGACTGCAGAAGCAGACTTCCAGGTGGCAATGCAGCTGGAAGGTGTTGGTGGTGTGGTCTTTCCAAGAACAACACTTGTTCTGCCAGGGAAGGCGGCTGCAGCGCCTGCTGTGAGGGCATACTAGTCTGTGTTTAGAATGAGGAAAAGGTTGGCACTTTTTGGCGATATATCACTAGAGCCCTTTCGCGGACTTTACAATGAATGGTGTATTTTGGCAAGCAGGAGAGTCTGGAGCATTTTTCTTATTATTAATTTATAATTTATCTTCAGATGGAGGCAACTTTATGTTGGCAGAATTCCCAGAGGGTGTGGGGAGCTGAATGGCTGGAGTTCATTCTGAACATAGTCATGTACTAGGAAGGAGGCCTGAAGGTAGAGTATGTGTGTGGTAGACAATGGACGAGTCTCCTGCATGTCTAGTCCAGGGTCATCAGTTCATTAGAGAGCGAGTCAGCAAACTAGCTTTGATGGCCAACCCTCTCTGCAGAGTTGAGGTATGGGGTGGTCTCCGGCATCGCCAAGGAGCAGTAAGAGTTTGAGTGTCTCAGAGGGAAAAAATTAATCAGAAAATTGCTTCTCTTTAAGGACCCCAAGGACGGTACTGCATCCCCCTTGTTGCCTTGACTCCCCAATTTCATTTCTATCCTCTCTGCATTCCCATGGTCTTGTTTCCAAGCCTGGCAGTGTTCTTCCTCTTCAAGGGGAGGAACTCTCATACG
This sequence comes from Microtus ochrogaster, assembly GCF_000317375.1. Classification (NCBI taxonomy): domain Eukaryota; kingdom Metazoa; phylum Chordata; class Mammalia; order Rodentia; family Cricetidae; genus Microtus; species Microtus ochrogaster. The sequence continues at coordinate 21,798,124 of NC_022018.1, forward strand.
TCTCATCCTTTTTAATAATAATCATTTTAATTCAATAACTGCTTCTCGCTTAATTGTTCTACTTTCCTGGTCCCAGTTGGAGGGTTCCTTCACCCGTTCTCCCAGGAAGGCCAGAGGAGAACAATGAACGCCCTGCTCTCTCTGCCTTTCCCTTGGCACAGGGTTTCCCACAGAACCTGGACCCCATTAGAGCAACCTTCTGCCCTACCCCTCCAGCTCCAGGGTTGCATGAGTGCAGTGATCAAATATGGCTTTTTACATGGGTGCAGGGAATCAAGACTCATGTTTTCAAGGGTGCATCTAGCCTTATTAGCATAGATTATGCTGTGTTGACACCATTGGATAGACATTGATGATTTGTTTTAAAATGCATATTATTCATTTTCATTGACAAATTGATTTGGGTGAGAACAAGATGCAAAAGAGAATTCTATGCTCTCTGTACTTTTCTCCACTTTCACTTTAAAATGTATTCATTTATCGGAGCATACGCATGCCACAGCACATGTGTGGAGGTCTGAGGACCACCTGTGGGAGTTCCCTCCATCTGCCGTGTGGGTTCCAGCTATCAACCTGAGATTGCCAAGATTAGCAGCAAGCACCCGTACCATCTTGCCTGTCCTCTGCATTTCTTACCAAATTATAGAACCTCTTCTTGACACATTCATGACAGAGGCCACCTTAGTTATAAAAACTAAAGAATTCGGTGGGTGGGGTGCGAGGAGTAGGAGCTCTGTGCTCTAACTGTATTATAAGACAGGTGAGTCACACCTGGTGGTGCAGGCCTATAGTCCTGGCTAAAGTAGGAGGTTTGCAAGTTCGAGGTGAACCTAGCCTATAGTAAGTTAAAGGCAAGCCCGAGCAACTTAGTGAGATCCTGTCTCAAAATGAAAACTACAGAGTCAAAGATGAACTCACAGTAGAAGGGTACTTTCTTAGTGTGCACACGACTTGGGGTTCAATCCCTAATACCATAAACAAGCTAACAGCAACAAAACACACCACAGTATATGGTATGTGGTGTGTGTGTGTGTGTGTGTGTGTGTGTGTGTGTGTGTGTGTGTGTGTGTGTGTGTGTGTGAAATGCAGATGTCCTAAAGCAAAGACTTATTTGCAGAGCAGACTCCCTATGTGGCTGCACCCAGATGACAAAGGATGCAACGGGTACTGTAGGTGCTTCATGTGCCTCTTCCGGATAATTCTCCCCTTCCCCTGCTATGTCTCCCTGACCCCAACTTTGGTGACAAGCATTTCCTTGATGTTTGGTATAGCTTTTCCCATCAGCATGTAACAATCCTAGAGAGGATTAGCCGTGGACTTTGAAGCCACAGACACAGCTGAGTCCCCCACCGTTGCCGTAAAAGCATTGTCTCAAATGTTTCATCTTTCAGAGAATCTCTGTTCTCATCAGTAAATGTGCAGCTCAGACTATTCAGCATCCACCACTACAGCAAAGATTTAAAGCTGGCTGCGGGGTGCAGAGAGGCACCTAGGGTTGGGGGTGCAGAGAAGGCACTGGGCATGCTCATTTTCTTCTTTTCTCTCTTCTTCCTTGCTTGGACCCCTAGAATGGAAATCCATTTTAGGGATTTTACTGTAAAATCATCTCTCTTCCTTCCACTCCGGACTCTCCAGTTGTTACCACCAAAAGTGAACACACATGCGCACATGCACGCATGCACACACACATTATAATTACATGGCATTTGAGCGCTTTCCAAGCACAGCATCCACTCTCTGCATGAACTTGTCAACCTGTGGCTAAATCTAAATCTATCCTTAGCTCTGTTGCTGATGGGGATTCAACTCTTAGAGAAACTCCACTGCCAACCCCTTAGGGAGGGTGCTCTGAGCCAGATGACCTGTGGCTGCCTTAAATATATATATATATGTATGTATGTATGTATGTATGTATATTTCATTATATGTGCATGGGTATTTCGCCTACATGTATGTCTGTATACTACATGTGTGCCTGTTGCATAAGGAGGCCAGAAGAGGGCATCAGATCCCCTAGAACTGGAGTTATAGATGGTTGATGGCTACCAAGAGAGTGCTAGGAATTGAATCCAGTTCCTCTGAAAGAGCAAAGTGTTCTTAGCGGCTCCAGCTCCTGGTTGCCCTTTCAGATCCATTTCCCAGGAAGAACAGGGAAGAATGTCTGACAACCCGTAGTGATTGAGATTGGTATCCTAAATAAACAAAGAGGTGACTTGAAATCTGCAGGCTGGAATTTTCTCTTCCAGCCTTGCTAGGGACCGCAGGCTTTCCCAAGTGAATCAAACTGTCTAGATCGGGTATTTGCACCAGTGTCCCATTACTCTTGCCTTTCCTGTATAGCTTTGAGCACTTTGAGCATGCTCACTGGGATGTCATCCACTACCTCCAGAGCAGCTGTTTCTACGTCGGCTGCTGCTGTTCAGGATTACCAAGGGACATTTGGGGTGGGTGGGTGTGCTCTGTAGAGATGCAAGGTTTCTATAAGATGAGATAAGGGGACTTGGCACATCTTTTGTTTCACTATACCTTGTTGCCACGTGGGGCTTCTCTAGCTGCAGCTGTGCGGCTGGGTTCCTGAGAGAACATGGCCCTCTCATGCATGGGCACAAGCTTCCTCAGACAAATACATTACAACCAGCTATACCTCCAGTTCCATGGAATCTGATGCCCTCCTCTGGCCTCCAAGAGTAACTGCACTCACATACACATACCCCCACATGCATACATGTAATTTTTTATTAAAAATTAATATTTAAAAAGAATGGTTAGTAAAGCATTGTTGTGTTGTTCTGCTTCCAACTGTCAGCCTCTGCACCTCTTGTCTCAGAAAATGAGAGTCATATCACTCAGCTCTTACTTCTCTAGACGTATAGTTAAGAGGCTCTGCCTTCCACAGATATTCCAAGACCTCCCTATACGCCAAGGGCACCCAATACAAACTGAAGAAAGGGATAACCAGAAACCAAGCAGATGTCTTGAAACATTCTTTGTTGTATTACGTAGCCTGATTATCTACACTTGACTCTGTCCTTTCAAAAGGAGGCAGGTGCCTCCAGCCCTCCCCTCTTGAGCCTGGCTTCTGCCACCAGCATTTCATGTGCGCCTTCTCGTGGCCATCCAGGACCTTCTGATTATTATCCTATTGTGCTGAATCCTTATTTGGCTCGAGCTTCCTGTAACATCGCTCCTTCTGCTTGCAATTTCATTTTGATTTTTATCAACATATGTGCATGGCAATTTTCATGAACATAAACATTAAAGAACACTAAAAGGCTCATAAAGAAATACTCCAGCTTCCAATCCCTTCCTTCCAAACTCTGAGTCCCTCTCCCGAGGGAAAACTGTGTTCTTCTAAATGTTGCGTGTAATCTAGTGGTTAGCTGTAGTTTTCTGAATAATATGTTGCCTTAGTTCCTGTTCTATTTCTGTGAAGAGACACCATGACCGAAGCAACTCTTACAAAGAAAACATTTAACCGAAGGCTTGCCCACAGTTCCAAAGGTTGGCCCATCACCATCATGGCAGGGAACATGACAGCACACATGGTGCTGGGGAAGTACTTATATCTCAGTCTGTAGGCAGGCAGGCAAAGAGAGAGCTTGGGCCTAGCATGGGCTTTTGAAACCTCAAATTCCACTCCCAGTGAGACACTCCTCCAACAAAACCACACCTACTCTATCAAGGCCACACCTAATCCTTCTAATCCTTTTAAGCAATTTCACTTCCCAGTAACTAATCACTCAGATATAAGTGAACCTGGGGGGGGGCACACTTATTCAATCCACCATATGTGTTTACATAGTAACTTTTTAAATACTTAATTTTGAGATTTTATGTTGCTACCCTGAGACATGACGGTTTAATTATTCGTGTATGTGTATGTTCATGTGTATAGAGGTGCACACATATGTGTGAATGCACACTTAGGAGAATATGCATGTAGAGGCTGAAGGATAGGTATTAGTCTCTCACTGGTCTAGAGCTCATAGAATAGGTTAGGCTTAGCTGACCAATGAGTCCCAAGATTGAACCTGTATCCATATCCCCAATTCTTTTAAAAACAAAATGCAACTTGGGTTGTTTCCTGAGACTGAACTCAGATCCTCATGCTGACAAGATAAACAAATATTATACTTACTGAGCCATCTCCTCAAACTGAGGTTTCTTTTTTTAAGATTTATTTATTTTATATATGTGAGTGCTCTATCTGCATATATGATTTTATGCCAGAAGAGGGCATCAGATTCCACTATAGATGGTTGTGAGCCACCATGTGATTGCTGGGAATTGAACTCAGAACCTCTGGAAGAACAGTCAGTGCTCTGTAATGTTCCAATTTTAATATATGTGCTGCTGAAGCAAGCACATCCTAAGGGTTTTAACTCTTGTTATATCCCTACACACACACACACACACACACACACACACACACACACACACACACATTTCTCTTTTCCCCTGTGTCTTCTTGATATATTGATGTTGTAGTTTAGTGTAAAAACTAATTTTATTATTTTAACAAAATATTGTTTATACTTGAGAAATAGTGTATGTTATAGTTACATATCCCGGTGACCTTTACAGGTTTGTTTTTCCTGGAGATAATAATTATCTTTTCTAATGTTGGCTTAATATCCTGTTCCTCTAAGATCTTCATGATAGAGTTATATGCATCTTTTCTGAACTCTCCATTCTTTATCAATTAGATGAGCTTAAATGAGCTCCTTTCTTTCCTTCTTCTT